>NC_133770.1:294988947-295125521 GCF_003597395.2 Chelonoidis abingdonii
TAAACAATCCAGTTCTCTGATTGGTCCTCTGGTCAGGTGTTTGGTTACCCTTTCCAGGTAAAAGAAACTTAACCCTTACCTTACCTATCTACTTATGACAGAGCGTATTGAGGACTGTGCCAGGATCTGCTTACCCATCCCAGCATGCATGCGTCACTTTCCCAACTGCACTTCTGGACCTCAGTTTACCCTCCTGGGTCACCAGTCTCCCTCCAGTTGGAGAGATCATCTGGAGTTTAGTCCTCCAACCCAACCACTAAGTCGTTCCCTTCCAGGACGAAGCAGAAGAGGCCAACTAAAACAGTCTTTCCAGCTTCTCACCAGGACTCAGGAGTCTTTCCATCAGGGCCAGCCCTGGGAGGGGTTAAAGGGAGGTTCTTTCCACTCTCCTGGTTTCTGGCAACAGCCCCATTTTCTGACTCCTTTCCCAGAATGCCTCCCTGAGACACCATGGAGAGGTTAAGTATCAGAGGGGTAGCCGTGTTAGTCTGAATCTGTAAAAGCAGCAGAGAATCCTGTGGCACCTTATAGACTAACAAATGTTTTGGATCATGAGCTTTCGTGGGTGAATACCCACTTCGTCCGATGACACCCTCACCTTCCTTAGTCTTTCCATTCTGAGCTAAAGGCTTCTCTTTTTTTATAGCCAGGCTCCCTTCCCCCAGAACGCCTTGCTGTAGCTTTTGATCACCTGATCAGTCATCATATGACCTCTTCCAAGACTACAACCTTCATAGTAGCTGCCTTAAAGGGGCCAAACACTTCTTGGGATAGGAATGTACTGGCCTAAAGGAACAGTACAATCTATGACAGTGTCTTAGACTGGATTTATCAGAGGTGTTGCAGGTTCGGGTTGAGATATATTGACAGAGTTGTTCTGAAAACCAGGACTGGAGTAGTAGGGGTCCAGTGGGCTAGAATAAGATCCCAGTAGCATTGCTACTTAGCGTGTCAGCACTAAAATAACAAGGGGCTCCTTAGCAAAGTTGCAAAGGGAAGCTTAGTCCCTTGTTTTAATGAACAAATACATTGTTTAAAAAATTCTCCCTATTATTTTGCAGTCAGCTCACAATAAACAGCTTTCATAGTTGATTAAACACCGGAGCATCAATCTTAGCAGCTGTTTATTACCTACATGCTACAAAGCAGAAAGGATTATCACTTTCATTTACAAGGCTGAAGGAAGCTGTTACAGTATGTAGCTTAACACGGCAGAACCATGCTGGAGTTTCGTAACCTCTGAAGACCTAGCCGTTAGCGCAATGATTAGTTTTGTTTTTCTAATTGGTCACTGCAGTGCAAGGTTTGCAGCTAACTCACTAGACCCGCTTCAAGGCTATGGCAAGATGACAGAGGAGGAGGCAAGCTCTAGAGGAGCAGAGTGGGTGAACTGGGGGTAGCTGATTATTTATGCAGCACTGTGTGCCTGTATGATGCTACTGGATAGCAGCAGAGCTGGAGCAAAGCAATAGTATGTTCTTGACTCAAAGTCAGAACAATCTAGCAGCATAAGCAGGCACAGGACAGAACAATGTACTGTAATACCATGTCTAGATGGAACGGTCAGCGTGATGGTGCAGTGTGTCACAGCCCCCTCTAGTGGCTGGTTCTCCTAGAGGATAACAGCCTACGAATGCTGCCAACCAATGGAATTGCTCTTTTCACTCAGGGGATAGTGCTGTATATTTTTAGGGCTAAAGGCCCTACACTGATGACCCGTACAGGGTCTTGTTGAATGTACACTGAGTTGGCAGTTGTATTAGGTGCATGGAGCTGGGAATGGGAGAAGCATACAGAGTCAGTAGTCAGCAGGCAAAAGGCAGAGTAGAGATTGAAAAGCAGTGTGATCCAGTGGTTAGGGCATCTGGGAGTCTATTCTCAGGCCTGACACTGATAGGTGACCTTAGGTTAAAAAAAACCAAGGAGTCCTTGTGGCACAAATTTATTTGGGCATAAGCTTTCATAGGCTAGAACCCACTTCATCAGATGCATAAAGTGAAAAATACAGGAGCAGGTATAAATACATGAAAGGATGGGGGTTACTTTACCAAGTGTGAGGTCAGTCTAAGGAGATAAATCAATTAACAGCAGGATACCAAGGGAGGAAAAATAACTTTTGCAGTGGTAAGAGAGTGGCGCATTACAGACAGTTGACAAGAAGATGTGAGTAACAGTAGGGAGAAATTAGTATTGGGGAAATTAAGTTTAGGTTTTGTAATGACCCAGCCACTCCCAGTCTTTATTCAGGCCTAATCTGATGGTAACTAGTTTGCCAATTAATTCCAGTTCTGCAGCTTCACGTTGCAATCTGTTTTTTTGTTGAAGAATTGCCACTTTGCGGTCTGTTATTGAGTGACCAGATAGGTTGAAGTGTTCTCCTACTGGTTTTTGAATGTTGTGATTCCTGATGTCAGCATTTGTGTCTATTTATTCGTTTGTGTAGAGACTGTCCGGTTTGGCCAATGTACATGGCAGGGGGCATTGCTGTCACATGATAGCATATATCACTTTGGTAGATATGCAAGTGAACACGCCCCAGATCATGTGGCTGATGTGGTTCGGTCCTATGATGATGTCCCTTGAATAGATATGTGGACAGAGTGGCATTGGGATTTGTATCAGGGTTTGATTCCTGGGTTGGTGGTTTTGTGGTGTGGTGTATAGTTGCTGGTGAGTATTTGGTTCAGGCTGGGGGGCTGTCTGTAAGCAAGGACTGGCCTGTCTTCCAAGGTCTGTGAGAGTGAGGGATCATCCTTCAGGATAGGTTGTAGGTCCTTGATGCAATGGAGAGGTTTTAGTTGGGGGCTGTAGGTGACGGCTAGTGGCGTTCTGTTACTTTCGTTGTTGGGCCTGTCTTGTAATAGGTGACTTCTCTGTACCCTTCTGGCTGGTTCCTCTTCCACACTTTGTCTGTCCTGTCCAGTCAGACAGTAAGGTCTGCCGGACAGGGGCTGGCTCTCCCTGGGTACATCACTGCCTTGTACGATGGGGCCCTGATCCCAGGTGAGTGTTCTAGGTGCGATTGACAATACATGACCATAATAAAAAAATGCAGGAAGCAGAGAGAGACATGGCCAGAGTGGATTGAAGAAGAAAGACATTGCCACAGTCCTAATCCAGTTTTTTCTCAGGCAAACTCTGAGTGACTTCAGCATCTATCTACTGCAATTGGTAGCTGTGAGTTCTTAGCATGGCTTTCCCACCCCCACTGGCCATAGGTGTATCCAGTTGTAAGGCTGGCTGGAAGCTCTAGTTGAATACTAGATGAAAACTCTTGTTAAGTGTTCCCAGCTGAGGGAGACAGGTGACATGAAATTCAATAAAGATAAGTGCAAAGTACTACACTGAGGCAGGAAAATCCAGTGACCAACTATAAATCAGGCAATAAGTGGCTTGGTGGAAGTACTGCAGAAAAGGATCTGGGGGTTCTAGTGGATCACAAATTCAATATGAGTCAGCGATGTCATGTTAGGTGCAAAAAGGCTAATAGCAGTCAGGGCTGTATTAACAGCAGTGGTATATGTAAGACATGGCCGGTAATTGTCCCACTGTACTCAGCACTGATGAGCACTCAGCTGGCACACTGTGTCCAGTTCTGGGGGCCCACATTTTGGGAAGGATGTGGACAAACTGGAGAGGACATCAACAAAAATGAAAAAGGTTTAGAAAACCTGACCTATGAGGAAAAGTTAAAGGAAAAGAAGACTGAGGGGGAAACATGATAACTGTTTTCAAATCCGTTAAGGGCTGTTATAAAGAGGACGTTGAACGATTGTTCTCCATGTCCACTGAAGGTAGAACAAGAAGTAATCAGACTGATCTGCAGCAAGGAAAATTTAGGTTAGATATTTGGAAAATCTTTCTAACTCTAAAGGGTAGTTAAACTCTGGAATAGGCTTTCAATGGAGATTGTGGAATCCCCATCACTGGAGGTTTTTAAGACCAGGCTGGAAAAACACTTGTCAGGGAATGGTCTAAGTTTACTTGGTCCTGCAGGGGGCTGGCCTAGAAGACCTCTCAAGGTTCTTGCAGCCCCACATTTGCTGCATCTGTACAGTTAGCTGATCTTTCACTAGTCTGAATGGCAGCTTTACAGTTCCCAGTCTTCCAGCAGTTATCTTAGATCTTGCTGGATGTTAGTGAAGACAGCTGTTGCAAATCTCTCATTGCATGATTTTTAATCCAGACAGCAAAGTCTTAGGTTTTGCTATCAAATTGCACAACGCAAGCTCCATTAACACCCCCTTTTATAAGCAAGCTGGTGAGGTGTGTGGCATACTGTGATGTTATCTGATAAAATATGACCATGTAGATCATTGTTGCTACCACTGTCGTATAATTGCAACAAATCTTGTACAAAGTATGTCAAGTAAGGTATCTATGCAAAGATTATGATTTGCTGAATATGATTGTGCTATTTGTAGGCATGTATCATTTTTGTATTTGAAGTTAAGAGTACTGGTTCTATACCTGGATTTCAAATATGTTTGCTTCTTTGGTAACGACCACAGGGTATGTAGCCTGCGCATCTTGAAGGAAGTATTCAAGTTAAATGGCTCATCAAGGAACACTTAACTCACAATGGATCATGGAAGACACCTATCTACACCTAATGGACTTTCCTGTGAACATCCCGTCTGGAGTATAAGTAATGGTTTCTGCTGTGACTAAGCAAAATTATGCTTGGACATGTGACTTGCCACTGTGACCCCAAACATCATCTTGTCACCTGCAATTTTCCACAGTGAGAACAAAGGGTTTCCCTCCACTTGAGAAAAGCTATAAAAGGCCCTGGAAACACCTCCATTTTGCCTCTTTCCTGCTCAGACCTCTGGACTATGGACTATATTAACGGGAGCATTCTAACCAAGGGACTGAGGTCCTTCCAATGATTTGGAAGCAACCAGGAACTTAACCAGCCAGCAGTTTATTCCATCACTGCTTCAACCCTGATCTAAGAACTTTGCAATTACTGTATGTATTTGATTTCTTTAACCAATTTTAGCTCTAACCTTTCTTTCTTTTTATAAATAAACCTTTAGATTTTAGATACTAAAGAATTTGCAACAGCATGATTATTGGGTGAGATCTGAGTTGTGTATTGACCTGGGTGTGTGGCTGGTCCTTTGGGATCAGAAGAACCTTTTGTTTGATTAAATTGGTTTTAAATAACCATTCATCATTATGTCTAGTGTCTGGATGTTGAATCCAGTCCTGACTTCTTATTAGCCAGTGTGATGAAACAGAAGTTTACTTTTATTGCTAGTCTGGTATAGCTTATGGGAGAATAACCAACAGTTTTGGGGTGTGATTGCCTTATTTCCCAGAAGTTTGTCCTAACTTTGGTATTCTCAATTGTTATCCATGGAGACATGGTGACACATACAGTGAAATGGGGTTCACTGTTGTGAAGATAATGTGAAGCGCTATCAAGGAATGGAGTTTTATCAGTTTATATTGCTACCTTCCAGGCATGGCTAATTTGATTAATCAAAGCACCAGCAGGAATGGCAGCCTTGGAGACACTTTTGTAACAACGTATCAAGTGACCAAATCCATCCCTAGTATAGCACCACTGGATTAACCACAGAGATTAATAGGGGCTTTGGCATTTATTGATAAAAGAGTTTATCAATAGATAGAAAGTTTTGCGTTGTCTATGCGCTGGATACTGGGGTTGGTAACCTCTAGATATGCAGGATCAAGGGATTGGTACTATTCTTGAGTTGCTTCCTGTTCTGGTCCTCTTGTCCAAAGGGGGATAAGGTGCAAAACTGCACCACTTCTCTTGCCTTTGTCTGTAGAGCTGGTTGGGAAATGGTTTGTTTTCCCTCCCCACCCCATGGAAAATTTCAACTAAATTATTTTTGTTGTTGTTTTTATAATCTTTTTCCACAGAAGATGTTGACTTTTCACAAAATATCAAAACCCCAAACATTCTGTCCAAAATCCTAAATACTTTGTTGCAAAATGGTGCCCCAGGGATTCATGGGAGTTGTAGTTTTGGCGACTTATGCTCCCTTTCTTCTCTATGGGACAGGCTTTCTGGCTGGACTATGTCTCCCCTGATGTACCACAACCAGGATGGAAACCTCTCCCCTCATCAATACAGGAGAAAGTGATGCATTCACAATGATGCTATGGTGCCTCATGGGAGCTGTAGTTCAGGTGCCTTATGCTCCCAGTCTCCTGTGTAGGCTGGGATCCCTGGACAGACAATGTATTTCCTAATGCCCCACTAAAACCCAATTTTCCATTGAAAATCAGTTTTTGACCAGCGCTACCTATATGACTTCTGCTCTTAAGGCCCACTGCAGAAACACTGAACTTCCAGGATTAAATTGTGCCCCGGGAGATATGCTGTCCACGAGAGCAGAGACAGTACATTTGAGCACAGGATTTGGTCCCTGAATTCTGTTGAAGGCTTTCAACCATCTTTTCTATTGTTTGTGCATAAGGGCAACACTGATGAAATAGAGCCGAAGATCTCCTGATTAGAGTAGATTTCAAAGACCTGCTCCAATGGGAGCAGGATTCAATATTGCCAGCCCCAGACATTCAAAAGCCATGAGTCAAGCCCCACTCCAAAATCACGAGACTGGATTAAAAAAATCATGAGGCACACAAGGTGGGTGAGGTAACAATTTTTATTGGACCAACTTCTGTTGGTGAAAGAGAAGCGTTTGATCTCCAGAGATATTACCTCACCAACTTTATCTCTCTCATATCCTGGAACCAACATGGCTACAATAACCCTTAAAAAATAATGAGATTTTTTAAAAAAAATAATAATATACACTGGGGTCTTTTTATTTGCTGCCTGGTTTCTGAGTCTTTAGGATATAATTGTACAACATTTTAAACCTTTTCCCTCAGCCATTAGTCTAGACACTTTTTTTTTAATGAAAGCTGAATTTCCCCTGCAAATGTTGAGATTCCAGCAGCTTGGGCTTTAAGAAAAACCCCAAAGATCACAGTAAAATCATATGAGCTGGCCAAACTAAGGACTGGGCCTTAATTTTGTTTTATCTTTGAAATATTTAGCACTGGTTCATCAGCTCCATTTTCTTATCAGAGGCTTTCTCCTCCACCCTAGTGTCTTCAAAGGCTCTATAATTACACTTCAGGTATTAGCTCGTTTCCAATTGACACAGGGGAAAAAATCACAGCATGTCATCTGTTTGCATCAGACTTAAATTCAGAGTCAGCAATACCAGAGATGTTGGAAAGCCGGGAAAAGATGCTGCACACCTAATTGCTACATTAGCTGGTGAAATATTAACAAGTTTCTAGGGCTTCTTCTATTTAAAAAAAATAATTAAAAAAAGTTCATTATGCTGCGTAATCTTGCTTAAATATTCATCATGTTGTTAATGAACCATATTCATTTTTAAAATGTGCAACCTGAGACCCCATCTAACATGATTTGATAATAATATAATTTGCTTATAATGGTGAAGGGGACAAGAACAGTAAAAATAATTGTATCTCTAAACATTCTACCCAGTTTTCTCCTGACTAATGAGCAGCTGTTTTTCATTAGCAGCAATTTTATATCTGTAGCCTATCAACCTGCACAGCTGGGCACATTTGAAACAGCTCAATGTACACAAAGCTTACGTTTCCTAAATTACCAAGACAGACTGTAGCAAGGTATTAGACTTTCTGGGAGTGGTTCTCTGGAGGCCTGGACTGGAACTGGCCCATCACTGGGCCAGACATTGTACAAAAATACATATTAAGAGTTGCAGATATAAATAGAGAGGGGGATAAACAGACACACACAGAGGTGAAGTGACTTGCCCAAGGCCATACAGTCAATCTTTTGAAGAGTCAGGAATAGCACCCAATGCTCCTGACTTGCAGTCTAGCGCTCTACCTACTACACCACATTATCCTATGAGTAAAGCATTAAAAGTCCTGGGGCTACTCTGGCTTTAGATTGACGTAATGAAAATCAGAATCTGGCCCTAAATATCTACTGTTTACCCCCTATCCCCATGCATCAGTGAGTTGGTAGTAGGATCCAACACAGACTGGCTGCATGGATTATTTACAACAGAACAGAAGAACCGCCCTACTGGGTCAGACCAAAGGGCCATCTAGCCCAGTATCCTGTCTTCTGACAGTGGCCAGTGTCAGGTGCTCCAGAGGGAATGAACAGAACAGATAATCATCTAGTGATCCATCCTTAGTCGCCCATTCCCAGGTTCTGGCAAATGGAGGTTAGGGACACCATCCCTGCCCATCTTGGCTAATAGCCATTGATGGACTTATCCTCCATGAATTTATCTAGTTCTTTTTTGAACCCTGTTATAGTCTTGGCCTTCAGAACATCCTTTGGCAAAGAATTCCACAGGTTGACTGTGCATTGCATGAAGAAATACTTCCTTCTGTTTACTTTAAACCTGCTGCCTATTAATTTCATTTGATGACGCCTAGGTCTTGTGTTATGAGAAGGAGTACATAACCCTTCCTCATTTACTTTCTCCTCACCATTCGGGATTTTATAGACCTCTATCAATATCCCCTTCATCGTCTCTTTCCAGGCTGAAAGTCCCAGTCTTATTAATCTCTCCTCATACGGCAGTCGTTCCATATATCTAGTAATTTGAGTTGCCCTTTCTGTACCTTTTCCATTCCATGTATCTTTTTCAGATTAGGCAACCACATCTGCACGCAGTATTCAAGGCATGGACATACATGGATTTATATAGAGTAATATGATATTTTCTGTCTATTATCTATCCCTTTCTGATGATTCCAACATCTGTTCACTTTTTGCCTGCCACTGCACATTGAGTGGATGTTTTCAGAGAACTATCCACAATGACTCCAAGATCTCTTCTTGAGTGGTAACAGCTACTTTAGACCCATCATTGTATATGTATAGTTGGGATTATGTGTGTGAACATAAGAACAGCCGTACCGGTCAGACCAAAGGTCCATCTAGCCAGTATCCTGTCTACGACAGTGGCCAATGCCAGGTGCCCAAGGGAGTGAACCTAACACGCAATAATTTAGTGATCTCTTCCTGCCTTCCATCTCCATCCTCTGACAACAGAGGCTACAGACACATTCCTTACCCATCCTCGCTAATAGCCATTTATGGTCTTAATCACCATGAATTTATCCAGTTCTCTTTAAACACTGTTATAGTCCCAGCCTTCACAACCTCTCAGGCAAGGAGTTCCACAAGTTGACTGTGTGCTGCATGAAGAGAACTTCCTTTTATTTGTTTTAAACCCTGCTATTAATTTCATTTGATGACCCCTAGTTCTTGTATTATGGGAATAGTAAATAACTTTTCCTTATCCACTTTCTCCACATCACCTCATGATTTATATATCTCTATCATATCCCCTTAGTCTCCTCTTTTCCAAGCTGAAGAGGCTAGCTCTTTAGTCTTTCCTCATATGGGACCTCTGCAAACCCCTAATCATTTTAGTTGCCTTTTCTGAACCTTTTCTAATGCCAGTATATCTTTTTTGACGTGATGAGACCATCTGTATGCGTATTCAAGATATGGGCATACCATGGATTTATATAAGGCAATAAAATATTCTCAATCTTTTCTCTATCCCCTTTTTAATGATTCCTAACTTCCTGTTTGCTTTTTGACCACCTCTGCACACTGTGTGGACATCTTAGAGAACTGTCCACGATGATCCAAGATCTTTTTCCTGATCGTTGTAGCTAAATTAGCCCCCATCATATTGTATGTATAGTTGGGGTTATTTTTTCCAATGTGCATTACTTTACATTTATCCACATTAAATTTCATTTGCCATTTTGTTACCCAGTCACTCAGTTTTGTGTGGTCCCTTTTTCAGCTGTTCAGAGTCTGCTTTGGACTTACCTATCCTGAGTAGTTTTGTATCATCTGCAAATTTTGCCACCTCACTGTTTACTACTATTTCCAGATCATTTATGAATATATGTCCCTGGGGGACACCACTATTTACCTCTCTCCATTTTGAAAACTGACCACGTATTCCTACCCTTTGTTTCCTATCTTTTAACCAGTTACTGATCCGTGAGAGGATCTTCCCTCTTATCCCAATTATTTATGTGTGTATTCATTCCCTTTAATGTGCCTCCTCCCTGCTGCCCCCTAACTGGTCTCTGTTAACTGTATCAAGTCCAATCCACTGATTGATCTAATCATTGTGAAGAATCCAGTCCCCGCATAGGACTGTGCTGGCATCTTCTGATTCAAAATAATAACTCGACCAGACCTGTGGACAGGGCAGGTAAACAAACCAGCCCAGCCTGCCTGGGGCTTTCCCCACACAAGCGGCGACCCCTGTTTGAGAAACCCTGCTGTAAGTTCTATCAAAACATCTCATCCTGATCTTATTTTTAACATGTTCCTGTTATCTTTGGAGAATGTGCTTGTATCGAGGTGTTCTGGTTCTACCTTTCTGGAATGTGCTTGCGTGAGTGTTTTGTGCCTAGCACCTGTCAGGAATATGTGTTTTTTCAATATCAACCCTATGCTTGTCAAATTCTCCAAACAGGGCCTGCCTGTTGCTCACAACCTAACTTTGCTTTGTATCAGCAAAGATTTAACTACTTTAGCCCAGGCCACAGGCCTCATACCAAGCCTCTGATACATGAGTTGATGTTTCAGGCCTTCTTCCTACTACCCCACTGAAGCTAAAGGGGGTCTCAAAATCCTGTCACCCCATGTAGCTGGCAGCAGCAGCATTTTTACCTGTGCTCTTGCAAACAGATTGGACATTTATATGAAAATCATCTACAATCTCACTAGTTAGATTAAAACATGACCAGGGCCAGCATAAACCTTCAGCTGGAATCAGCAAAGTCAAAAGAATATCCATAGTTAGGAAATTAATGACAAAAATTTTAGAAGGGACGTTAAACCTCAAGCATTCAAGGTTTAAGCCAGTCTAACTATTAGAGGTCAGGATGAGGCCTAAGTGTGATTTTATTCCAGAATATCAGAGAGGTAGCCATGTTAACCTGGGTCTGTAAAAGCAGCAAAGTGTCCTGTGGCACCTTATAGACTGACAGACGTATTGGAGCATGAGCTTTCGTGGGTGAATACCAACTCCGTCCGATGCATGTACATACTGACGAAGTGGGTATTCACCCACAAAAGCTCATGCTCCAATACATCTGCTAGTCTATAAGGTGCCACAGGACTCTTTGCTGCTATTCCAGAATAATCAGTCCCCTCACAAAGTGCAGTCATCAGTCTCCACGTGGGGAATAGCTGTTGCAGAATACCTCCTGCTGCTGCATCTATGCTGGTCAATTTCCCTATGTAGACAAGGTCCTCTGGTCTATTTCTCAGGATTTCCTTTCTGTGCATAATCAGCTGTCACAGCTAAAGTGAGAGTCTCATTATTTACTTATGTGTTCCGTGGTATTTCTGTGATAAGAGATAAATACTTTTAAAGGAGACCTTGAAATGGCTCTTTTGCTTTATTCAAAGGTATAAGATACTCGTCTCTTGCACTCCCCCTCCTCCTGGAAAGCAATCAAAATCGTATTACACGGCGTTAACTAGCAGCTGCCAGGTTTGTTCCCTTGTTTGTGAGGAAATTAAAAATGTAGACAATAGAAGAGCTGAACTGAATAACCCGATAGCAAAGAGAGAAACAGACAGACAGACAGACAGACAGAAAAGTGTTGCTGTATTTTATTTGCCAAATTGCAGGCAGACCTATTAGCCACTCATTTCAGAGTGGGCGGCTGGGGTGAGGTTTTGAAAGCAGAGAAGAAATGCATTTCCGTTATAGTTTCTTGTGCCTTGAATTAGCAGCAATTTTTTCCAAGGGCTTGTGAAGCAGGGTTTATGTCCAATTTTCTAACTACCTGTAAATATTGTTAGAGACACGCATGCACAATCTACTGATATTTGACAATAGTTATTGCAAAGTGTTATCAGAGATGCCACAGTTTCCTTTACATACTTACGGAAATAAACAGAGCACCCAGACATCACTGTTAAGCCTTGCAACGGTGAATGTGTAGCAGTGTATTTCAAAAACTGGCTGGAGATGATATTAAAAAAAACCATAGTAATGTGTGGAGGGTATTTATTATTGCAGATCCCTAAAGTAAAGATTCCCAATACATTAATCACTTGGTAAAAAAATTAACTGTGTTGTATTATTGCAGAAACAGAATGGAATTGCACTGATTTACATCAGCCAAGGGTCTGGCCTATCTTGCTTAAAATGAAATTCCCACCAGTCTGGTAGGACTGGTGTGCATTCCACTGGGATCCATATTTGCTGTTCTTGTTGGCTTTCTCTGTCATGTGTAGTTGACCCATCGTTCGCCTTGACTATTGCAATGCCCTCCTCTGTGCAGCATATGTAGAATGTGATTCTGCACCTCACATGAATTAAGGAGATTCACCTTCAATTCTCCTCTTCAGTTTCCAGAGCCAGTTCAGAACTGCTCTTAAGGGGCCTGATTCTCCTCTCATTTACACATCGGTAAGCCGAGAGGAACTCCCATGAAGTCAGAGCAAGTGAGAGGAGAATGGAACCCCTTTTCTTTTCTCCAGTCTACATCATGGACCATTCCTCCATCTCTTTCTCTCTATTCCTCTTTTTGGTCCATCTGCCCATCTCTCATAGAACCATAGAGATTAGAGATGGAATTAGACCTATTTATTCAACAAATTCATCCCCCTACCACGGCAGAATTGCTTTCCTCAATAGAGCCCTTCCCTTTTTTCATTCACATCATCTCAGCATTGTTAACATGAGCCCTCTGCAGCTCCTGACCTTTGGAAATAACCTCCTTGTAGTACTGCCTCATCAGCTCTCCAGAAGGAAACATAGTCAATTAACCCTGAGGATATTTGCCTCCATTGAACTTGATCCTGCTCAGCTGATCACGCACATCAGTGGGATTTGAGAGCACTTGCCACCTCATAGGAGCTCTGAGCGCCTTGTCAGGTCAAGTTGTTAGTGCCCAAATACCATGGTGATGGGCACAATATAGAGAGAGCTACAGATGATTCTATTCAGATGAAGTGAGGGATGGGACAAAGAATAGGAACCAGAGTGGCAAGAGAGGAGAAGGAGTGAATGAAACAAAACCATAACAAAAATGTGTTGAAAATAGCTATTTTCCCTAAATCTGAGCTACGTTCTCTAAGGTAGAATCTCACAACATTGGTTAATATCTTTATACTTTATGCTTTATACCTCCCATACTTATTTTTAAATGAGTAAAAACTTCAGTACAGGGAAAACTCACTGATTAAAAATTTCAAATGTACTGGGTATGTAATCCTTTGATGCAAATTTCTTAGTTATAAAAGGGCAGGTATTAAAACTAAACACTGTTTTGATCCCCATAGAAAAATTCCCGCTAGAAATCTGGCAAATCTTTTGCATTCAGATGTTTGCAAGTTTCGGGGAATCACACGCTTGTAACATTTGCAATGTAATGCTAATGTGTCTGGGTTTAAAAACACTGGAATTGCCTCCTAGCTGACAAGTTTATGTGGAGACCAGTATACCTCTGACCTTTTGCAGCTCCTAACAAAAGATTGGCAAAACTCTAATCTTCTTCAGCGGAAGTGCCTGGACTGATATGTCTAGGAGAAGACAATAGCTGTATAGAGATGCATAGGGAAAGATGTGATCATATATCATATATGAGGGACTAAAATTGCCAATTAATCTAGTTCCCAAAGATAATTCTGTCCTATTTGCTTTAGCTAAGTTTGTATTTTACAGCTTTACCCTGTACAAGAAGAATGGCTTTTAGAAAAAATATGGATGCGAAATAAAAGACCTTGCTTAATGGGTTATAATAATTTACTATTACTTTTATGCCACATTGACTTCACTGTTTACTTAGCAGAATATAAATGCAATTTCTTTTGGTGAAGAATATTTAAAGATGTTTAGAAATGGAGCAAATTTTCCCCAAACGGTTTTAGAAAACGTTCTCCTAGTGCAAATGAAACAGAGCCCACTATTTACTAATAGGCTACTTATTACTGTAACACACCACTTTCCAAAGCATGGGGGCAGGTGCAAAGGACTTGCCAGATGTTTGCAGACAGACTCAGTGTTAGTTTTCATTTTTTAAAACAAGTAGTAAGTCTCTAGCTGTTATGGTTTTGCAAAGTACCTTCAAAATATGACCCAAGTGTAACTGAGGCAGAGTTTACAGAGAGCCTGAAACAATTAGCTCCGATGTATGATCTGCTCCATTCATTTCAATTGGGGCTCACTGAGAGGCCAGTACCTGAAATCAATGTTTTCCTGGGGCGAGGAAGGGCATCAGAGATTAGTTGGGAGGTGACATGCAAGAATCCCAGTGGCAAAGCAAATTACCCCCAGGCTGCCTTGCCAAAATGGCAGAGTTGAGGAGGGAAGAGAAGTGGGGTTTATTATCATCGTCATAAACAGAGGGTTAAGGGTTAATGTCTCTTTTTACCTGTAAAGGGTTAAGAAGCTCAGTGAACCTGGCTGACACCTGACCAGAGGATCAATTGGGGGACAAGATACTTTCAAATCTTGGTGGAGGGAAGTCTTTGTTTGTGCTGTTTGTTTTGTTCGCTCTTGGGGCTAAGAGGGACCAGACGTGCACCCAGGTTTTCTCCAATCTTTCTGAATCACTCTCATGTTTCAAAATAGTAAGTACTGGCTAGAAAAGGCGGATTAGTCTTATGTTTTCTTAACTTGTAAATGTGTATTTTGTTGGAAGGATTTTTACCTCTGTTTGCTGTAACTTTGAATCTCAGGCTAGGGAGGGAGGAAGTCCCTCTAGTCTATATGAATCTGAATACCCTGTAAGCATTTTACATCCTGATTTTACAGAGATAATTTTTACTTTTTTCTTTCTTTAAGAACCTGATTGGGTTTTGTTTTTTTCCCCCCTTGTTTAAGACCCAAGGGGATTGGGTCTGAACTCACCAGGGATTGGTAGGGGGAAAGGAGTGGGGAGAAGGTTAAATCCTCTCTGTTTTAAGATCCAAGAAGTTTGGATCAGTGTAGCCTCTCAGGGTAACCCAGGGAGGGGAAAGTCTGGGAGGGGGAAAGGAGGGGGGATGGTTTATTTCTCCTGGTTTTAAGACTCAAGGGGTAGATGCAGGTCCCCACTTTTGGATGCTAAAGTTCAAACTGGGGGGGAAATATCTTGACAATCATGAAGAAGGGCTCAGGCGCAAATGTTTTCAAAATGTTGCCATCACATGACACTTTTTTTTAAACAGATTGTACTTTTTCAGCCATAATTTTGTGTAATCACTTGCAGGTGAGAATGGCAGTTTCAATATGTTCCTGCCTGATTGCACCAGCAATGTTGCTGCTGTAATTAACTGCAAGAGAAAAATTAAACTGGGTGAAGTCTCCTACCTGCAAGTATTTGCAGAGAGCGTGCATTCCAAAATGTTTGGCAAAAGGTGTCATGATCAAAGACTGGGTTGACACCTTGCGGGGAGGAGCACATTTTAATGAGACTGTCAGAATGTGTCCTCCGATACACCTGTCCTCCCTTTGGATAGCCCACTGAATTCCATGTTACACAGACAGCATCCGGATGTGGTCTAGGCTCCACAACCTGGACAAAAGAACCGGAGATCTGGATGAAGAGGTCTTCCTGGGCATCTGACCCCTCCCATCTTCCATAATTCCTTTCTCAGATATTACTGCATAATCCTGGTGCTGAGTCAGTGTAGCTGGGAAAGTGAAACACTCACTGATACTGAGGGCAAAAAGCAAGGGTAGGGGCCTCACTGAGACAGAATAGGGCAATCGTCAACTGATCCATCCCCTGTGGTTTACTCCCAGCATCTGGCAGACAGAGCCTTAGGGACGCCAAGATTATGGGGTTGCATCCCTGACCATCTTGACTAGTAGCCATTGATGGACTTATCCTCCATGAATATATCTAACTCTTTTTTGAATCCAGCTATAGTTTTAGCTTTCACAACATCCCCTGGCCATGACTTCTGCATGTTGACTGTGCATTGTCTGAAGTATTTCCTTATGATTATTTTATATCTGCTGTCTATTAATTTCATTGGGTGACCCCTAGTTATTCTGTTATGTAAAGGGGAAAATAACTCTTCCTTAGTCATTTTTGCCACGCCATTCATGATTTTATAGACCTCTATCATACCCTCCCTTAGTTGTCTCTGTTCCAAGCTGAATAGTCCCAGTCTTTTTAACCTCTCCTCATATGGCATCTGTTCCACACCCGTAGTCATTTTTGTTGCCCTTCCCTGTAACTTTTCCATTTCTAATATATCATTTTTTAGATGGAGTGACCAGACCTGCATGTAGTATTCAAGGTGCAGGCACAGCAGGGATAATATAGGGGCAGTGTGATATTTTCTGTCTTATTATCTATCCCTTTCCTAATAGTTTCTAACATTATGTTAGCTTTTTTTCTTTCCTTTTCTTTTTTTTTTTTTTGACTGTCACTGCACATTGAGTGGATATTTACAGAGAACTATCCACAATGACTTCCAAGATCTCTTTCATAAGTGCTAACAGCTCATTTAGGCCCCATCATTTTACATGTATAGTTGGGATTATGCTTTTCAATATGCATTACTTTGCATTGATCAATGTTGAATTTCAAACTGCTCTTTTGTTGCCCAGTCACCCAGTTTTGTAAGATCCCTTTGTAACACTTCGCAGTCTACTTTAGACTTAAGTATCATGAGTAATTTTGCCACCTTCACTGATTACCCCTTTTTCCAGATCATTTATGAATATGTTGAACAGCACCGGTCCCAATACAGATCCCTGAGGGACACCACTGTTTATCTCTCTCCATTCTGAAAATGGACCATTTATTCCTACCCTTTGTTTCCAGTCTTGGACCAGGAACTGGTTAAATGAGAGGACCTTCCCTCTTATCCCATGACTGCTGAGTTTATTTAAGAGCCTTTGGTGAGGGACGTTATCAAAGGCTTTCTGAAAGTTCAAGTACACTATATCCACTGGATCACCTTTGTCCACATGTGTGTTGAGAACTTCAAACAATTCTAGCAGATTGGTGAGGCATGATTTTCCTGTGCAAAAGCTGTGTTGGCTTTTCACCAACAAATTGTGTTCATCTATGTGTCTGATAATTCTGTTCTTTACCATAGTTTCAACCAATTTGACTGGTTCAACCTGTAATTGCCAGGATCGCCTCTGGAGCCTTTTTCAAAATATTGGCATCACATTAACTATCGTCCAGTCTTCTGGTACAGAGGCTGATTTAAGTGATAGGTTACCTACCACATATAGCATGTGTTTCTGCTGAGTTATGGTGCAAAAGTGGAGTCAAACAGTGATGAACCAGCCCCAATATCTTTTTACTCTGTAATGTAAGCACATTTGATACGGGGAATTGCTGAGGGACTACAAGGGTTGGTTGCTTGTTACAAAACATTGCTTGTCAGAGAAGAGTCATGCTTTTAAAAAGAGAACATTTACCTTGCCCCTGTATAAACACCTAATTGTGTTATTCCATTCTTTGAAAGTAACACAAGATATTGCAGTAAAGCGGTAAGGTAAATGTTTCCTTTCAAAGATCCTTCACCAGAATGCAATGCTACAGTGATACTTAAAAGTAATGCAGGCTTCAGAGGCCAACCTGCAAAATTCAAAAAGCATATAAAAATTAACAAAAAAAGCCTACAAATTTCAGGCCAGCAGCTTTATTCATGCCAGGATCCAATCCTACCTTCAGGCCAAAGTGTTTAGCCACAGGCAGCAGAGGATATCAGGATACAAGTCTTACTGTTACTCTGGAACACAATTGCTACTGACCACATGCCTGCACAACATGAAATGTCCCCTCTAGTGGCTGGTCCATGTAGAGGATAGCAGCTTACTAGTGGTACTAGCTAATTGCAGCTATTCCATTAGCTCAGGTGGTAGAGATCTGTGCTTGCACATTGCATGGCTGGGAGGCAGAAGGTAGGTAATGACCCCAAAGTGGCAGGTTATTGGTTGGCTAGGTTCTGCCTACACAGAGACAAGCTGTGTCCTCAATTTGAATTCAGTAGTGTGATTCTAGATTTATGCCTGTATAAATGAGAGGAGAGTTTAGTGCACACATTATTTCATATTAAGAGCAAATAAATGATTACAAATGTTGCACAGTGGATATACAGGATCTGCACTGAGAAATCAATTTATCACAGATATGGAGAAACAATTTCAAAAGATAATTACATGATGTGCAGGGTGTTGTTTTGGAAAACCTTTTACAATTGAAATACAACTGCAGATTGGTCTTTGTCCTATTTTCTTTAACATAAAAAGAGCTACAGCATCCTGTACTTATGGAAATATCTCCCAGTGGTGCCTCAAGACTGTTGTGAAATGTGCTACTGATTATCCAAGAGACTAATAAAGTTTTTCTCTTGTTTTACAAAAGGACAGTAACAAAGCTGTGAAAAGAAACATCCCACCTAACTTTAACCATTAGCTGATGCAATAAATAAGATTGGTTCCATAGCCAATCTCCTTTGATTTACTTCATTAACCAATGTACTAATTGGCTCCTATCTTCTAAAAATACTTCCTGAAAGTCTTATTTTGGTGATATTAGAGTTTGTCTTGAAATTTCAGAGCCTTTTTAACCCACTTAATATGGGATTAGACATGTACATGGATGACAACGCTATCCAGAGTTAGAATAGTGGATACTAAATGAATAAATAGTTTGGGAAGACAAATAAAGCTTCAGGGCTGGAACCATCTTCCATCTGTTTGGGATTAGAAGGACACTTTATCCCAGGACAGATAATCTTACAACTTCCTTCTGCAGGTTTTCTTGCAGCTTCCTCTGAAGCATCTGCTACTGGTCACTGACAGAGACATGATGTCAGACAGGATGGGCTGATGTGGCAATTATTATATGTCTATTTTTCTGGCAAAGTCTGCGACTGAACCCAGATTACCTGAATCCCAGTCCAATGCCTTGATTATAAGATTGATTTTCCTCTCCTAACTTTCTGGTTGCTGCCATTCCTGGAATGACCTAGTCATGAGCACGGTATTTTCAAGAATTGCATCACAGGGTTGAACCATGCTGACAGGTTAATCCTATGAAATTATTCTCAGGAGGCATAACTTTCAGTAGCTGTAAAAGCAGCAAAGAATCCTGTGGCACCTTATAGACTAACAGACGTTTTGGAGCATGAGCTTTCGTGGGTGAATATCCACTTCGTCAGATACATGTAGTGGAAATTTCCAGGGGCAGGTATATATATGCAAGCAAGCTAGAGATAACGAGGTTAGTTCAGTCAGGGAGGATGAGGCCCTGTTCCAGCAGTTGAGGTGTGAAAACCAAGGGAGGAGAAACTGGTTTTGTAGTTGGCAAACCATTCACAGTCTTTGTTAATCCTGAGCTGATGGTGTCAAATTTGCAGATGAACTGAAGCTCAGCAGTTTCTCTCTTGAAGTCTGGTCCTGAAGTTTTTTTTGCTGCAGGATGGCCCATCCTTAAGGTCTGCTATAGTGTGGCCAGGGAGGTTGAAGTGTTCTCCTACAGGTTTTTGTATTTGCCATTCCTAATATCTGATTTGTGTCCATTTATCCTTTTCCATAGAGACTGTGCCAGTTTTGGCCGATGTAACATAGCAGAGGGGCATTGCTGGCATATGATGGCGTATATTACATTGGTGGACGTGCAGGTGAATGAACCGGTGATGGTGTGGCTGATCTGGTTAGGTCCTGTTGATGGTGTCGCTGGTGTAGATATGTGGGCAGAGTTGGCATCGAGGTTTGTTGCATGGATTGGTTCCTGAGCTAGAGTTACTATGGTGCGGTGTGCAGTTACTGGTGAGAATATGTTCAGGTTGGCAGGTTGTCTGTGGTGCGGGGACTGGCCTGCCACCCAAGGCCTGTGAAAGTGTGGGATCATTGTCCAGGAGGGGTTGTAGCATCCCTGTATGAAAAATCCGTTGGTGGGGTTTTCCAGAGTCTCTTCCATGGGGATGATGAAGCATCTATATGTACGGACATTACAGAGTGGAAGAAGGGGCGGATGGACGATAGCTGAGGAAGCGTTGTTTCATGGTCTTGGGTTTGTCATGAAAAAATATTTTTGGCATAAGTGGGCCATCGATGCAGGGGTGCCGTTCTTGCAGCGCCCACTGATCTGGAGATGATATATTGGATCAAAATTTGAAATGGACTGTCTACTGAGACCCCTAAGGCACAGCACTCCAGCTACTCCGTGACACATCATCATTCCCAGGGGGAAACTGTTCCCTGACAGCTCCAGAAAATTCCATCCTAGCCATCCAATGTGTAGAGGTGATCTTTTGTGTAGAAAGCATCCCACTACACACATGGTGGCTGGGGATGGTGTTTTCTGGGAAGGTCAATCCAATGATTGCCACAGGAAACTCAGTGGTGTCACGGAGATAGCTGTGAAGTTTGTTACCTCACACACCAACTGAGTAGAGAGTCCACATATCTCCAGATCAAGCCCTTGCTATGGCAGTGGCCAACAATATCCAGATCAGTGCCTTGGTTTAGTAGATGAGAATAACCCTGGCATGGCCCCCAATACCGAGGACACTCCCTACCAGGGGCCTTGCACCAAGGTTCGGCTTCCTTCAGCTCTCGGGTACTCAGGTGCCCCTTCTCTACCTACGCTACATTGATGACCTTCTTCATCATCTGGACCCATGGGGGAAGGAGACTCTGGAAAAATTCCACCATGATTTCAAAACAGCTTCCACCCCACCCATCAACCTCAGCCTGGACCAATCTACACGGGAGGTCCACTTTCTAGACACCACGGTGCAAATAAGTGGATGGTCACATTAACACCACCCTATATCGAAAACCTACCGACTGCTATGCCTACCTTCATGCCTCCAGCTTCCATCCCGGGCACATCACACGATCCATTGTCCTACAGCCAAGCACTGAGGTACAACCGCATCTGCTCTAACCCCTCAGACAGAGACCAAAAACACCTACAAATCTCCACCAAGCATTCTCAAACTACAATACCCGCACGAGGAAATAAGGAAACAGATCAACAGAGCCAGACGTGTACCCAGAAGCCTCCTACTGCAAGACAAACCCAAGAAAGAAACCAACAGGAACTCCACTGGCCATCACATACAGTCCCCAGCTAAAAACCCTCCAACGCATCATCAGGGATCTACAACCCATCCTGGACAATGATCCCACACTTTCACAGGCCTTGGGTGGGCAGGCCAATCCTACGCCCACAGACAACCTGCCAACCTGAAACATATTCTCACCAGCAACTGCACACCGCCACATAGTAACTCTAGCTCAGGAACCAATCCATGCAACAAACCTCGATGCCAACTCTGCCCACATATCTACACCAGCGACACCATCATAGGACCTAACCAGATCAGCCACACCATCACCGGTTTCATTCACCTGCACGTCCACCAATGTAATTATACGCCATCATATGCCAGCAATGCCCCTCTGCTATGTACATGGCCAAACTGGACAGTCTCTATGGAAAAGGATAAATGGACACAAATCAGATATTAGGAATGGCAATATACAAAAACCTGTAGGAGAACACTTCAACCTCCCTGGCCACGCTATAGCAGACCTTAAGGTGGCCATCCTGCAGCAAAAAAACTTCAGGACCAGACTTCAAAGAGAAACTGCTGAGCTTCAGTTCATCTGCAAATTTGACACGATCAGCTCAGGATTAACAGAGACTGTGAATGGCTTGCCAACTACAAAACCAGTTTCTCCTCCCTTGGTTTTCACACCTCAACTGCTGAACAGGACCTCATCCTCCCTGACTGAACTAACCTCGATTATCTCTAGCTTGCTTGCATATATATACCTGCCCTGGGAAATTCCACTACATGCATCTAACGAAGTGGATATTCACCCACGAAAGCTCATGCTCCAAAATGTCTGTTAGTCTATAAGGTGCCACAGGATTCTTTGCTGCTTTTACAGATCCGGACTAACACGGCTACCCCTCTGATACTTTTCAGTAGCTGGTCACTTCTAGAAATGATGTAAAACACATTTTGGCTAGTTCAAAGTGCCCCTTTCTTATAGAGGGATCTACATCCAGGCTGGATCATGAGAATAGCCCATCTTGCCTACCTCGAGTGTAACATTTACAGAGACCAACAACACAACATCCTTCTGTCTTTGTGTATACACCATCAGCATGAAATGTGTCATATCTTCATAAGGTCTTGTTTAATAACCCACCTTTCCCCTGGACCGCAGGCTTCCCATACACACTCTAATCAAATGTGCTTTTCCCTCAAGTTTCCCTCAGTAGAAAGCAACACAAGGAAGTAATATAATAGAAGCCATGACTTCTAAATAAAGACATATGATTAGGTCTCTTGTGAGAAACACCTTGTAGAGAATTCTCATGAGAACCCAAATCAGCTACGTATCATCAGACAGTCCAGCCTCATGCAAAGTGAATCACAGCTTAGTTGATGCAGGTACGCTGGTGAATATAATTTCTCTAGTGTTTTCTTTTGTTTGTCTGTATTTGGACTAAGTTAACTGCATACTGATAATGAACAACTAAATAACTTTGGCCTAAGGCTTACCATGAATTGCAATCCAAGGAAGAATAATAGCTTTTGCATACAGCCATCCATGTATTCACCTCCCAAATGAGTTCTGCACATCATCTCTGTAATTTACTGTATCAGCCATTTTATGGCTTCAGCTCTTATCCTACCAGCAGGTCCTCCTGAGTAAATTTCCTTGCACAAAGACTGTGAGATGTGTAGTCTTGGATCCTTTCCCAAACATAAATCACCTACTCAGAGAGGCTGTGAAATGAAATCTTGCTTCACTTTTATTTTTTAAGGAACAACTTAGACCTAAGTTTCTTGCTTTGGGCTGGAAAGCAGTGTGGACTCTGTGTCCTGCATTTACTGGACAAAGGACTATTACTGCTCTCCAATTTATTTTCCTTCTCCATACTAATTTATTTTGGCCACTCATTCTTTTGTGGTATTAAATTGGCGCTGGTATTATTCCAGGTTAATTAAAGTGTAGGCATGGGTTGGTGTTAACACAGTAAGAGAACAGCTGCAATCTTTCTGAGCCCCAGTTCCACATCTATCTGAATACTGTGTTCCTGGAAACCAATCAGTCTGATCAGTCTCCAAGAACATCTCCAAAACAAGACATGCCATAGCACCTGGGAAAAGTGTAACCATATCACAACAGATAGTAGAGTCTAGGGGCCCAGCATATCCACTCTATCTCCTTCAACTTAACTAGTGGGTGCTTGTGCCTTGGGGCCCAACCCAGTGCTCTTAGAAGTCAATGGAACTCTTTCCTATTAAGTTCGATAGTCTTTGGATCAATCGCCAGTCGCTGAATGTCTTAAATCCTATACTAAAAGGAAGGTTGGTCCATGGGTTAAGGTAGTAGTCTAGACTTAAGAAACCCAGGTTAAATCCCCTACCCTACCAAAAGGTTACATAAGTTACTCAGATACTACAGTGACGAACATAGTAGAAGGACCTAAATAGAATAGCTACCCAGTTCAGTGACTTTGAAATACTGACCATCCCTTCTCAGTAAGTCTATCATTTCCTTTTAAATCCTGTGCCACAAGATAGATAAAAAGATGGATAAAAGACATGTGAATTTGAGAAACCAGGATAAGAAAATTACCCTTTGATTTCTCTTAGGGATCCCTGAAGGCTGAGATGGTCATATTTTACCACACAGATTTTCTGTAGAACATCAGCACTTTTAATAAACCTGAATCATCAAAATTCAAGCGGATGTTTTACGGCATTTTCTCTAGTGTTAAGTCTCTAGTGTTGTTAGACATGTCATCCAAAAACACAGTCTGTAGCCTGCACTACTCAGTTGTTAACATTTCACTTAGCCTAGGAGGTCAAGCCTACGGCTTCCTGAATAGAGAAGCATCCTTACTGCTGTGTAAGTGTGAAATGCAACATCAGTGATACAAAGTCAGTGCAAACTCACCAGCTCTTTTGGTCTGACAATACTTCGGACCCATGAGTATTCAGTGAGTATTGACTTCAGTTGCTGGTTTATTTGTTTTATGGCTTCTCACATGGGAAGAGAGTCCAATCCTGAATTTGTCTTGCTAGGGTAGTGGCTCTTAAGTGGAGGGTTTGAAGCATTGGCCTTATGACATGCTATCATCTCCTGTAAAGGCCTCACATACCACTCCTCAAAAGTGGCCAGGGCCTTTTGGCACCCCTCTCCATCTGGGTCTGTCCAGTG
Source organism: Chelonoidis abingdonii (assembly GCF_003597395.2). Lineage (NCBI taxonomy): Eukaryota > Metazoa > Chordata > Testudines > Testudinidae > Chelonoidis > Chelonoidis abingdonii. The sequence continues at coordinate 295,013,166 of NC_133770.1, forward strand.
CAATGAATTCCCAGGTTTTAATATCTATCTTGCATGCTTTGAGGTGAGCCTTCATGGTGTCTTTGTATTTGAAGATGTGTCAACCCTTAGAGCAGGTTTCCATTGTCGGCTAGCTGTAGAACATCACTTTTGGTATATGGGAAACCTGCATGCGGGCCATGTGTCCAACGCAGTGAAGTTAAACTCTAATAAGCGTACTCTGGATACCAGGTATTTGGCACCTCTCAGGACTTCAGTGTTGGGGATCCTGTCCTGCCACTTGATGTTGCAAATAGATCTTAGGCAGATAAGGTGAAAGCTCTCCAGCTATTTGATGTGGTGTCAGCAGAGCATCCATGTCTCACAGCCATAGAGGAGTAAGGTGAGGACAAAATTGCAACAGATTTTCACTTTGGTTCTGAGGTAGACTCCATGGTCCCTCCAGAGCCTGTGGGTGAGCCTGCTACATGCCAAGCTGATATTTGCCAGGCATGGAATGATCTCCTTATCCAATAAGGTGGTGCTGGAAAGTATGCAGAATTTCCTGACCAAGCTGAGGGGTGTATTGTGATGATGGGATCATGGTGCTCATTATGCTGGTGGTCTGGTGCTGGCTGGTACATGACCTCTGTCTCTTTCAGGCTGATTGTGAAACTGAAGTATTTTGAGGCATACGTAAAGTTGTCCACGACTGAGCTGAATGGTCTCGAACATGTGTGCAATGAGGGTACAGTCATCAGCAAACAGGCGGTTTCTTGGTGCAGGCCCTGACTTGCTGTAGCTCTACTAGACCCCCATCCAATCTAGCCCGGATTTGTACACCTCCATCAAAGTCCTAGAATGTACATAAGAACATGACTGAAAAGACAATAGCAAAGAGAACTGGATCCATTACACATCTTTGATACCATTGGTGACAGGGAAGGCTTCTGATGAGGCACCCCACTCCTGTACCCTGGCCATCATGTCATCACCAAATAAGCAAATGACAGCACTCATCTTCTCTGGGCAACCAAATTTATGAAAGACTTTCCATAGGCCCTCGTGATTCACCGGGTTGAAGGCTTTGTTCAGATCAACAAACACCATGTACAGGTCCTTGTTCTGTTCATGCGCCTTCTTCTTTATTCGTTGGGCTGCAGAGATTGTGTGCATGGTGCCACAGCCAACACAAAAGCCACACTGTGACTCTGGTTGGACTGAGTCCACTAGGTGAGAGTTGACCCACTAATGAATACTGCAATAATGATACAATCCGGCCATGTCACTACAGCCAGATACTAATGTCTAAGAGTCCACTGCCATTTAAACCAGTTACATGAAATGAAGGTTATTGAGGCACCTCTGTTCATAAAATAAAGGCCTATTAGAAAAGGAATATATACATTTTCTCTCTGAGGGGAGCCTAGAGAGGGAGGCCCTCATTACTTGATTGACTTCTCCCTCAACACTGAGTGTGCCTATAATGAATGATGGGGGAATTGACTACTAACCCATCACAGGATGGTCCCTTCACCCATCACTTGATGGGGTGGGCGTTCGGACTAGGCATGGCAGATAGCTTAGTGTTAGGGTTGTATTATACTCCTGTACTCTGAGAGTATCCACAATTACCACCCAGTCTTGAGGCCCTTGCTCAGGGTGAAATTCACCCATGAATAGGCCTGATACCCCTTTAGCCCCACTTAGAGTCTTCAGTATAAGTGTTTGGTGCAGCAGGATGAATTTCTTCTCACTGAATTCAATTGGTGTTTGCTTGAATAAGGACCAAATGAAAACAGAATCGTGATTTGGCCATTAATTTTTAGCACAGTGCTCCTGCTCCTGCTATGTCTATTTATACAGCATGGTAGACTCCTAAATAATGTGTAACCATTTTCTTCCACACTGATCAACAATATTAGATAAAAATTAGGGCTGTCGATTAATTGCAGTTAACTAACGCGATTAATCTCAAAAAATTAATCACAATTAATCACAGTTTTAATTGCACTGTAAAACAATAGATTGCCCATTGAAATTTATTAAATATTTTGGATGTTTTTCTACATTTTCATATATATTGTATTCTGTGTTGTAATTGAAATTGGAGTGCATGTTATTTTTTATTGGAAATATTTGCACTGAAAAAATGATAAACAAAAGAAATAGTATTTTTCAATTCACTTCGTACAAGTACTGCAGTGCAATCTCTTTATCGTGAAAATGCAACTTACAAATGTAGATTTTTTTTTGTTCCATAAATGCACTCAAAAACAAAACAATGTAAAACTTCAGAGCCTGCAAGCCCTCTCAGTCCTACTTCTTGTTCAGCCAATCACTAAGGGTATGTCTTCACTACCGGCCGTATTGGCGGGTAGCAATCGATTTCTCAGGGATCGATATATCGCGTCTCATCTAGACGCGATATATCGATCTCCGAATGCACTCCTGTCGACTCCAGAACTCCACCAACGCGAACGGCGGTAGCAGAGTCGACAGGGGGAGCCGTGGACATCAATCCCGTGCTGTGAGGACGGTAGGTAACTCGATTTAAGATACTTTGACTTCAGCTACGTTATTCATGTAGCTGAAGTTGCGAATCTTAGATCGATCCCCTCCCCTAGTGTAGACCAGCCCTCAGACAAACAAGCTTGTTTGCATTTAAAGGAGATAATGCTCTTCTTATTTACAATGTCAGCAGAAAGTGAGAACAGGCATTTGCAAGGCACTTCTGTAGCCGGCATTGCAAGGTATTTACTTGCCGGATATGCTAAACATTCATATGCCCTTTCAAGCTTCAGCCACCATTCCAGAGGCCATGCTTTCAGGCCGATGACGCTTAAAAATATAATGTGTTAACTAAATTTGTGACTGAACTCCTTGGGGGAGAATTGTATGTTCCCTGGTCTGTTTTACCCGCATTCTGACATATATTTCATGTTATAGCAGTCTTGAATGATGACCCAGCACATGTTGTTCATTTTAAGAACATTGTCACTGCAGATTTGACAAAACACAAAGAAGATACCAATGTGAGATTTCTATAGACAGCTACAGCACTCGAACCAAGGTTTAAGAATCTGAAGTGCTGTCCAAAATCTGAGAGGGACGAGGTGTGGAGTATGCTTTCAGAAGTCTTAAAAGAGCAACACTCTGATGTGGAAACTACAGAAGCTGAACCACCAGAAAAGAAAATCACCCTTTTGCTGGTGTCATCTGACTCAGATGATAAAAATGAACAGGTATCGGTCCATTCTGCTTTGGATCGTTATCAAGCAGAACCCATCATCAGCATGAATGCATGTCCCCTGGAATGGTGGTTGAAGCATGAAGGGTCACATGAATCTTTAGCACATCTCCATAAATACCTTGCAATGCCGGCTACAAGAGTGCCATGCAAATGCCTGTTCTCACTTTGTATTCTGTGTTGTAATTGAAATCAATCTATTTGAAAATGCAGAAAGCGTCCAAAATATTTAAATAAATGGTATTCTATTATTAACAGAGCGATTAATCACAATGCATTTTTTAATCACTTGACAGCCCTAATAAAAATCATAAATTCTCAGGAACGGCAGCTGGAAAAGACCTCCTTGCCCATTCTGTGTTTCTCAAACTTTCACCATTGCCTCACTTCATGCTAGCAATAACAACGCTGTTACATAGTGCTTTTCATCCCTAGACCTTAAAGCACTTCAATGGGGAGATCAGTATCTCTAGTCCCCTAGGTTGGGAAACTGAGGCAAAGAGACTTGCCCACGTTCACCCAGCAGCAGAGTTTGGAATGTAAACCTAGTCTCCTAAGTCCTCATCCATTTCTCGCCCTGCTAGGCCACACAACTGTTAAAGAACACACTTGTCTTCTTTTGCTGTTGCCAGCCATGTAGTCAGCTTGGCCTAGGGAAATGTGCCAGAGCATGACTTTTACCTCCCCCAGATTGCCAAGTGCTAAGTACCGCAAGGAGAAGATGAGTTTAGATTTGGGAGGCTGTGACAGATTTCTCTGATTTGTCCCTAAAGTCACTAGGAAAGCAGATCCTTACCAGGGTTGCTGATGCTGTCCTTTTGCCCTGCACTCTGCCGTGCTCCCTGGATAGTGAAAAGTCTTTACATTTGGCAGGTCACTAAAAAAAAAATCATCTTGTTTATTTTATGGGCAACTTCATTAGCGAGAAACAGCAAGACTGAAATACAGGGCTGTAAAACCCAAGTTAGGTTTGTAATGTAATGTCGTTTGAGTAATTAGTCCACTTACACTTTTTAATGTGGTCTCCTGGTTTCCAAAGTGCTAAAATGCTTCTTAAAGCCTGTTCCAAAGATTTGGTTTAGGTTGCACCTCGGGTTTGAGAATCAGAAAGCTGGGCACACATCAATGCTTTACAGGGATAGTGCCAGACAGGAGCAGCCCTGGCTTCACTAGCCAGGGTGGAAAACTCAAGCAAAAACAGAACAACAACAAATGCTGGCCAATCAGTGAAGCAAAAATGAATGTTCAGCCAATAAGAGTGTGGAAAACAAACAAAGAAAAGAGCCAAGGTTCACAGTGGTATGGTGCTGCCTGGAACAAGGCGCTCAGGGTGATCATCTTGCTCACCTGCCCTTAGAACAGACCCTGGCGCCAGAACATCAGCTGGCGGAAATCAGCTACGCTCATTTACACCAGCTGAGGATTTGGCCTTTGAAGTACTTTTCACACATATCTCTAAAACCATTAGCAAAAACAGTTGATTATCGCTATCTAGGGTTTTTGCATAATGGGAGGGAAAAAATGGGGAGAAAGATGAAGAGACTTCTCCAGGGTCCTGGGTCCTGCAGTGAAGCAATAGCAGAACCAAGAATTAAACCCAGCCCCATCCATGGTATCTATGCTGCATTCCATTTACATTAGAAAATGGGAGAATCCAATTAAAAAAGAGCTGCGAGTATTACCGTGGTGAATCATGAACCCTGGAATAGCAAAGCCTAGGGCACCATCCATTAATGTTGCACAACCCTTCAACCATTCTTAGTTTGGGTTCAGTTTAGATTATCACCCTAAGCTGGATATTTCTCAAATGTGCTTTAAGAGTATCCAAACTTTTTGGGTGTGAAAAATTATTGCCAATGCTACAAGGTGTTCAACTCAATTGGGACTGAGGGCACTGAATATCTGGCAGGATTTAGGTACTAGGGCTAGAAATCTCTCGAGAATAACAGACCATTTTAGCAATTCATAGGTTTTAGGACCAGAAGAGAGAACTACAATGGTCTTATCTGATCTCCTGCACAGCACAGGCCACAGAATTCCTCCCCGTGATTCCTGCAGTGGAAAGAATTATTCTTCCCTTTGAAATATCTGCCCCAGATGTCACGAAAATACCATGTGAACTGAGGCGGACACTCAAATGTACAGGGTTTGAAATATAAATCCATTCATCGTTGCCTGCTCCTCCTAAGTGCTCTTGACACATTTGCTAAAGAATGAAGGCATCTGTGCTTGAGCAGGATATTGGTTCCTTGCTAGCTTATCTTCTCTTCCTACTGGATCTTGCAACAATGCTGAATTTATAATGTCACTTATATAGAACTGGTTGGAAAACAGAATTTCCATCCTGTGTGAAAATTCCAAAAATGCAGGGGAAAAAACACTATTTGGAAGGGGAAAGAAAAGACAAATATAAAATTTCTTTCAGAAGAAAAATGAAAAGTGTCAATTCAGAAACATTGAAATACTCCATTTTGATAGTGATGAATAATTTCAGGTCAGTGATGTCAAAGTGTTGTTATATATGATATCAACAATATTTTTATAATTTATAATATGAATATTAAAATATGTCAATAGAAAAGTCTAAAAACTTGAAAATAGCTGTTGAAATAAAATGTTTTGACAACATTATCTAAACTCCTTGTTTCAACATGCTTCTGTTGAAAATGTATCTGAAATTGACACTGTCCCACAAAATGTTCAATTTTTATTAAACAGTTTTCTGATGGAAAAACAGGGCCGCTGACAAATGTCAACCAGCTCTACTTTTATTGCCATGGCAATGGGTTGCCATGTCACAAATCCTGGGTTCTGACATCCCTGGAAGACTGGCCATAGGAGAGGGCTGGGCTGTGAGTGATGCTATTTTCTAAGTATAAAACAGCTGAACTAATAGCAGAAGGAATGCAGGAAATGACTCCTCAGACAAAGGGGCCTGCTCACGGGTGTTTCATATTTTGATATGACCTGTCATATTTCCCAGGCTCTTTCCTGCTTGGAGGGGAGAGTTCCAAGGAAGATGATGTCAATTCAGGAGGTGCTGTCGGTGACTCGGCAGAGTGATGCTCCAGCTCAGAACTCAGCCAATTCTCCAGGGTGGGGTTAGGAAACACAGTGCTGCCTGTGAGATTAGAACGGTCCTCACACCATGTCAGGAAAGGTCTTCTTTCCAGAGAAGGGATGTATTAAACATGGTGGCTGACCAGATTCTACTTCAGGTGATCACATTCCATTCAGCTCAATTGCCCCTGCAGTCTAAAGGCCTGATCCGAAGTGCAGTGGGGTCAATGGGAGCCTTTACACTGACTTCAGTTGAATCGGTTGAGACGTGGGCTATTCTCCTTCATTCCTGTCTGATAATATTAGTGTTCCTGGCCCATTCACATTGGCTCAAGGGTCTGGGTGTGTGCAAACTGCATCTGTTGCACCAATGGCTTCAGAAGGTATTCTCCCCTGAGGGAAGGCAGGCTGCGTTTGCTGGGGATGGGCAGCTCAGACTTGCATTTGGGACACCCAAGGAACCCCACCAGCAATGGCTGGGTTGAGGATGCAGTGAATCAGCATAACTCCTGTCCATCACTTTCCCTAGCCAGCGGTGGGCTCCCGTTAAAAGGGTGTAATCTTGTGATTGCAGCACCTACGAGTCTCCTGCTGCTGTCGTAACTCAATCTAGCCTACTGTATGCAAACAGCTGCTGCTGTATGGCCCAGTGATACCTGCCTATCAGTTGGGAAAGTGCCTTAGGAGCCTTTGGGTGACAGGCACTGTATGTCAGTGTGCTTCCTCAGGGAAACCTCCTTTAAAGAAATCAAGCTCATGGGTCCTGATCCTCTTCTGCCTGGTACCTTGCATAGTCCTTTGCACCTAGGCAAAGTGAATGTGCAACACGACTGCCCGTGGGAGCAGACCGCGCTTTGCCCAGGTGTAAATGGCTATGCAAGGTGTCAAGGTAGCAGGGAGAGCCAAGGTCTTGCTCTGATGTCCCATCTTTGGCAATATGATTAAAAAAAGGAACATGATCCCAAGTTGCAGTGGGGGAGGTCTAGGTTGGATGTTAGGAAAAATGTTTTCACTAAGATGGTGGTGAAGCACTGGAATGGGTTATAATAATATAATATATTGAGATATACCTGTCTCATAAAACTGGAAGGGACTCTGAAGGGTCATTGAGTCCCACCCCCTGCCTTCACTAGCAAGATGAAGTACTGATTTTGCCCTAGATCCCTCAGTAGCCCCCTCAAGGATTGAGCTCACAACCCTGTGGTTAGGAGGCCAATGCTCAAACCACTGATCTATCCCTTCCCCCTAGGGTTACTTATGGAGGTGCTGGAATCTCCTTCCTTAGAGGTTTTTAAGGTCAGGCTTGACAAAGCCCTGGCTAGGATGATTCAGGTGGGGATTGGTCCTGCTTTGAGCAGGGGGTTGGACTAAATGACCTCCTGAGGTCCCTTCCAACCCTGATATTCTATTATTGTAGTGCTAGCCCCACTGCCAAAACAAAATGTCTCCTCTCTTCTGAGCGTGCTAACCAATGAGTATTAACTCCGGCTGGCTGGGCTCAGACTCCCTGACTAATACACATGCTGACAGAAGCCAAATGTAGAAATGCATTATGCAGCTCACTAGAGAGTATAGCCCTGGCACGCACTGCACTATTGGGCCCATTTGTAATTTCCTTGATTTTCACAGTATTGTGTATAAGTACTTGGTAATTACTAGGGAGTCATTATGGAATGGGTTTGGTTTGGGGAGGTGGGGGAATGAGAAATCTGTTAACAAGTAGTTGACTTGGGTTCTCTTTCTATTCTAATTAGATAATTTGCCATTAGCAGCGTGATGCCCTAGTTATTTCTAGCTATTAATCCTGTGAAATGCATCCGCTTCTTCTGTAAATCTCACCGACGTTCTGCATATGTGTTTTTCCAAATGTTAGCAGCACACAAAAAAAAAAAGAAGAAAAAAAAAAGACCACCACCCATGAGAAGCTCACGAGCTGTGGGAGTAAAGTAGCACAGAGAGGAGGTTGGCTTTGGTTCTAGAAGGAATTCTCGAAGTTCACTGCACCATGACCCCCTTCTGACAACAGAAATTACTACACTACACGACCCAAGGAGAGGGGACCGAAGCCTGAGCCCGCCCGAGCCCAGTTGCCTTGGGCCGGAGGGGCAAAGTTGAAACCCACCCAAGGCTCAGGCTTCGGCCCCGGGCCCCAGCAAGTCTAATGCCAGCCCTAGTGACCCCAATAAAATGGGGTCAAGACCTACTTTGGGGTCCCAACTCACAGTTTGAGAACCACTGGGTTATTATAGCAATGGACTGGAACTCTGCAGAACTTAGTTTGGTTCCAGGGCCTGCTACAGAATTCTTGTGTATCCTTGGGAATGTCACTTAATCCCTCAGTTTGCCCAGCTGTATAATGGGGACAATAGTAATTGTTTTCTCCCACCCTTTGTCTTGTCTATGTAGATTGCAAACTGTTTGAAACAAGGACTGTCTCTTACAATGTGTATCTACAACACCTAGAACAATGAGGTTGGTTGAAGTTATTAGGCACTACTGTACCGCAAATAATCATAGCTCACCCCTCTTTTAATATTATCGGCCAAATTGTGGCTGGTCCTGTGCTCAAGAAACTTTCTCTTCACCTTGTGCCCGGAAAAGGGGCCAGCCATGATACCAGTTCCCCCTGACTAAAAAGGCTATGAGAATAGATGGGCAAGTGGTGGTGCTAGAAACCTCAGAGAGGGCAGGGAAGGGTGTGATGAGGAATGACCTGGCTTGTTCCCCTCTGCACAAGCCAGCAGAACTAAACTAATGCAGGATGAGCTGGTATCTGCCTTCCAATTGCCAAGAAGCAACCCATGGCTGTGGTCTCTCCCAAATCCTTCCAGATAGGCTAATAGCCATGGCTGACCAGGAGACAGAACTCTCTCCTGTCAGACTCTGATTTGGCCACGGGTATCTGTGCATTTGTGACCTCTGGGCTTGTTTATTGCTCCACTCACTCCACAACAATGGCCCTGCCAAGGGACTGAGGACACAGCACCCCAGCGCTCTGCATTGACTCACAATGGTATGCCCCGTCACATGCCAGGCTTTGGTCCTGAAGGTCAAAGCCCTTCATGAGACTGACCCATGCCACTTGTGGACCTGCCTCCTTGATGTTTGATTGACGTTCCAGTGGACTAGTAGAAAGGTCAACACCCATAAAGGTGAGGTTTGGTTGGTTGCACAGTGCTTAGAGATTGCTCAGCAGACGGCCCAGTACTGGCAGAATTCTTTGCTGACATGCAAATCTCATCACCTTTTGTGTCAGCTGAAAAGCTCACTGATTTGAATACAGCCCTCCCACACTCCACTAATTAATATTAACTATACAGGAGGAGAGAAGGATCAGATAAAGAACTTGCACAGAACTCAGATGTCATGGAGACAAGCAAAACGTAAAAGCACACCAAGATTAGACAATGCAGGCCTGCCGTGCCCTGTTAAATGTTGGGGTGGGCACTAAGGAATAACTTTTGCTGAGTCAGGCAGAATGTCTCCAGGGACTCTATCTGATGCCTAGGCCCTTTGCGTCATCCCCTTCCCCAATAATAAATGTGATTTAGCAACAACTATGTGGCCCACAAAATAAGACACAAAGTGGTCGGTTACCATGATGGGGCAAAACCAGGAGCTTTAAGAGTCCATAGCTGATAAACACTGAGACTGGCCTAATCAGACTAGGGATGCTGGCAAGCGCTCGGTGTTTTGGGGCCCAGTTCTGACAGGGGCTGATCCCAGACAATTCGGAACCTTGAAAGAGATGCTCATCATCTCTTAACATCTGTCCCTCATGCTGCACAGAGCAGGAAGGGAAAAATATTTCTTTTAGAGACATATGTTTTGTGATATTAACTAGTAAATAATGCATGAGTTGGTAGGATTCTTGGCACAGCAAAGTTGCTTGGTGCAAAATATAAAAGTCAACACATTCTCATAAGGCAAATAGCAATCAGAACCATGGAACATGATAGAATTTACATGCACAGTATTTCCTGCCAAGGCTGAAAACGGGTGAGAGACTAGAACTGTGCTGAGATTCAGTCACAAGAGGCTGTGCAAAGGTTAGCTTCTGTGTATGGGTGGGTTTTGGGGCACACAGAGAAAGTTTCATTTGAGTTTTGTGCTGGAACAAACCCCCATAAACTCAGAGAGAAATGAGTCAGAAACTTTGTGTTGCACCTGGTTTCCTGCTGAAATCATCCAACACCCCAAATGGAGACATGGTTTCATTGTGAAAAGTAAACCACCTCTGAATTTGCTCACAACTGAACATAGATTTGTTTGAGAGGTTTGGGAACCTTGGCAAACCTTCCAATGAATGTGGTGTCATAGGAAAATTAGTGGGGATTTTGCCATTGTCTTTGATGGAACCCCAATTTGGTCTGAATTACAATTTTGCAGTGCAACTCAGAAACCCATGTGAGCTTGTTTCATTGTAACGATTTCACAGGTTCTGTCCACAGAACTGACTTGCGGGACACATTTTAGAAATGGCTGCAAAGATGGTGTCGCCAGGAGGGCTTTGGCTTCCTCGACCACGGAAGCTATTCGAGGAAGGACTGCTAGGCAGAGATGGTGTTCACCTTTCGAGGAGGGGGAAGACCTTATCTGCACACAGACTGGCTAACTTAATGAGGAGGGCTTTAAACTAGGTTCGACGGGGACAGGTGAGCAAAGCCCACAGGTAAGTGGAGAACATGGAGACCTGGGAGATGGGTAGGGAACAAGAGGGAATGTGGGCTGTAATGGCAGAGAGAAAGGAGGGTCAGGGCAAAACTGGGAGGCAAGATCAAACCAGGGGGAAAAGGGAGGAGGTGTTGCCTTATATATTAAAAATGTACACACTTGGACTGAGGTGGAGATGGACATAGGAGACAGAAGTGTTGAGAGTCTCCGGGTTAGGCTAAATGGGGTAAAAAACAAGGGTGATGTCATGCTAGGAATCTACTACAGGCCACTTAAACAGGTGGAAGAGGTGGATGAGACTTTTTTTAAACAACTAACAAAATCATCCAAAGCCCAAGATTTGGTGGTGATGGGGGACTTCAACTATCCAGATATATGTTGGGAAAATAACACCGCAGGGCACAGACTATCCAATAAGTTCCTGGACTGCAATTGAAGACAACCTTTTTAATTCAAGAAGGTTGAAAAACTACTAAGGGGGGAAGCCTGTTCTAGACTTGATTTAACAGAATAGGGAGGAACTCAGAATTTGAAAAGTAGAAAGGAAGCTTGGGTGAAAGTGGATCATAGAAATCATAAGAAGTTTGCAAATTCTAAGGAAAGGTAGAAGGGAGTTACAGCAAAATAGAGACAATGGATTCAAGGAAGGGCCGGATTTGGTAACTCAGAGAGCTGATAGGTAAGGTCCCATGGGAATAAAGACTAGAGGAAAATAACAACTGAGGAGAGCTGGCAGTTTTAAAAGGGACAGCTAATTAAGGGCCCAAAAGCGAGCTTATTCCGATGGGTAGGAAGATAGAAAATGTGGCAAAAGATCACTTGCTTAACCCACGAGATTGCATGACCTACAAAATAAAAGGAGTGATAATAAAAAATGAACTGGTCAGATTAGCAAGGGAATGAATATAGACAAATAACATGGGCATGCAGGGCAAGATTGAAAGGCAAAGGCACAAAAATGAAGGCTTTTTCAAAAAAAAAAACAAGCTATGGGAATAAGGGAAACAAGAAACTTCTCTTATCAATACATTAAAGAACAAGAGGAAGACCAAGGACAGGGTACGGCCCACTGCTCAGGAGGAGGGAGAAACAGTAACAGGAAACTTGGAAATGGCAGAGATCCCTTAATGACTATTTGTTTCAGTCTTCACTGAGAAGTCTGAAGGAATGTCTAACAAGTGGAAATGCTATGGGAAGGGGTAGGTTAGAAGATAAAATAAAAAAAGAGCAAGTTAAAATACTTAGAAAGTTAGATGCCTGCAAGTCACCGGGAAGCCTGATGAATGCCATCCTCAGAATCTCAAGGAGTTCAATAGAGGAGTATCTGAGCTTTCTAGCTATTATTTTGGAATCATGGGAACGGGAGAGATCAGAAGACTGGAGGGCAAATAATAGTGCCATCTATAAAAAGGGATCAAAACAACCAGGAAACTACAACCAGTTAGTTTTTACTTTGTGCCAGGGAAGATAATGGAGCCAAGTAATTAAAGAAATCATCTGCAACACTTGGAAGTAGTAAGGTGATAGGGAACGCCAGCATGGATTTGTAAAGACAAATCATTTAAAACCAATCTGATCGCTTTCTTTGATACGGATAACGTGTCTTGTGGATAAGAGGAGAAGCCGGTGGATGTGGTATACCTTGACTTAGTAAGCATTTGAACAATATGGTCTCGCATATATTCTTATGATAAACTAGGGGCAAATACAATTTAGATGGGGCTACTATAAGGTGAATGCAATAACTGCGGATAACCATAACTCAGAGAGTAGTATTAATGGCTCCCATTCCTGCTGGAAGGTATAACAAGTGGCGTTCCGCAGGGTCATGTTTTGGGACCGACCTCTTCAATATCTTCATCAACGACTTAGAATGTTGCATAGAAAGTACGCTTATTAAGTTTGTGGACAATACAAAACTGGAGGGATGCAAACACTGCTTTGGGAGGACAGGGTCAAAAATTCAAAATGATCTAGACACATCGGAAGAAATGGATCTGAGGTAAAACAAACCGGATGAAGTTCAATAAGACAATGAAGTGGCTCTACTTAGGAAAAGGAACAATCAGTTTCACACATACAGACTGGGAAGAACTGTCTAGGAAGGCGTTCGGCAGAAAGAGATCTAGGGTCATACGTGGAACCACAAGCTAAATATGGAGTCAACCTGTGTGGTAGTCTGTTGCAAACCAAAGCAAAACGTGATTCTGGGAATGCATTAACAGGGTGTTTGGTAAACAAGACCAGGAGAAGTCATTCTTTCGCTCTAGCTCTGCGCGGTGGAGGCCTCAACTGGAGTATTGTGGTCCAGTTCTGGGCACTACATTTCAGAAAGATATGGGAGAAATGGAGAGGGTCCAGAGAAGAGGAATGGTTAAAGGTTCTACGAGAACACGACCTGTGAAGAAGGCCGAAAGAATTGTTATTTAGTTGGAAAAGAGAAGACTAGAGGGGAACATGTAGATTTTCAGGTATCTAAAGGTGTCGTGAGGAGGAAGGGAGAAAACTTTTCACCTTAGCCTCTAATGATCAGAACAAGAAGCAAGGGACTTAAACTGCTGCAGCAAAAGAAATTTAGGTTGGACATTAGGAAAAAGTTCCTAACTGTCAGGGTGGTTAAACACTGGAATAAATTGCCTAGGGAAGTTGTGGAATCTCCATCTCTGGAGATATTTAAGAGTAGGTTAGATAAATGTCTATCTGGGATGGTCTAGAAGTATTTGATCCTGCCATGAGGGCAGGGAACTGGACTTGATGACCTCTCGAGGTCCCTTCCAGTCCTAGAGTCTATGAATCTATGAATCTATGTGGTCATTAGCACAGGGATTGGATTCTCCTTAGTGCTCGTACAAAGCTTAGTTTAATGGAGCCTAGATTTGGGCCTCTGGTTCCACTACCATCATACAAATAATTCATATTAATAATAAGTGGGCTGCTGCTATTTGCAGAACAAGAACAAATCCTGGGAGCCAATTGAAGTACAGCAAAGTATGACCCAGGGTGGTGGGTTTCTAGTTCTAGAAGCCAATGAGAGTGCTCATCTTCCCAGACAGAGGCTGGTGTTAACCATAGGGTAGAACATCCGCTCAGTTCTGCCTATGGTTCAGGGCTGCTGTCTAGTTCCAGCTGTGTGGAAAGAAATTCTATTCTGTTCTATTCTGTTTAGGTTCTCATACAGCACTCATCCGTGTAGTATCTCAGCACCTTCCAGAAGTGTCTTAAGCAATGCGACTAACAGCTGTCACAGGTTGATTGTTCTCTTATCCTCTGTCCAGGGGAAAAAGCGTATACAATGGAGTGTCTTCTTGAGATAGGGTTTTAGGTTTTGAAAAAAAATGTACATGTTGTGATGTAGTTATTAGAGAAGGGGAGGGCAAAAGGTGCCTTGCACTTGGAGCAGAAGATGGCAAGATTTGTTAAGATCCTGGGTTCCTGTGGGAGCATATTCAAATGCCTGGAGAGTGTGAGATCATTCAAAGCAATGCATTTTCCCCATTGGGGTTGAATATTATGGGAAATCTCCCCTGTCAGTCGGGTCTGCAGTTAGGGGTGGGAGGAAGGAAGTCACACAATCCAAGCCTGTAGCATGCATTTCAGCCATAGATTAGAAGACACTTTAGTAGCAGTGGTCCTTTAACATTCTCAGACTTGAACATTTCCTTCCAAGCTGTTGCTTTTCACTACATTGTATCAATATTTATGAAATCTGACAGGCCTTAAAATGTGAAGAAAAAAAAAAGAAAAGAAAAAGAAAAAAAAAGAATTAAATGAATTTATCAGAGGTCTGAGGACTGTTTTGCATAGATTTAATATGTCCCTCCATGCTTAGTATCTCTCACCCATTACCAGTGCATGAAGTTTCTGCCAGAATTAGTAAATCTCTTTCATTTACTTACTTAGAAGAAAATGTTGAGTCGGTGCCACATGAATTTTGCAAATTGTGCTCAATCTGATGCTGATTAATAGAAAGCCATGTAAAATGCATTAATAATGTCTTGCCTTAAATTAGTGCTGGGTTCAACTTAAATCCAAGGGATAGATGGAGACTTGGGATCTTTTACTTTCAGCCCTTTTCAATATATTTATGCCTTAATTGAGCTTCATGTTAAAGATGAAATTGGAGCATATTATAGGATGGAAGTGGTGTCTCTGCCATTATCTCTAGACTACGAGATGGTGCATGTCTGTAACACCATGCAACCAATCCTTAGTCTGAAGTCTGAAAAATGCTTTTCCTTAAGCAGCTTTATGTTAAATGGCTAAAATCATAGGGGCTGGGAAACCATCTCATTTGTTTAATGTAAAGCAGAGTGGAGTTTGACCCACCACTTTTTGAGTGAGGTTTGACTTGGCCGTAATCTGCTATCGTGCTGTAGGATTTAAACTAAACTCCTTAAAAGATGTTCCTTTCAATGATATGTGAGTTTAAAATTGACTGGAGTCTTTTCTGCAGCCTTCAGTGACCTGCAGCCTTTCCAGTCTCCCGTGCTGAGAGCATTCATTTAAGTCATTTGCTGAAATCACATTGAGACTGAGGGCAAGTGTACTGAAGCTTAGCTGAGATGAAGCCAGTGATGGGCTATAGAATGTCTCACTTGGAGGTCATCAGTTCAAATTTAGCACGGCCCAGCATGATAGCAAAAGTCACTCCCCTCTGTCAGAAATATAAGTGGAATGAGTTGAGGGGTTTCATTCCAGCTCCTCAGAGGACAGGTGTTCATGGCATCAAAGCTGCTGTTGCAATTGGTGCTAATTGCTTCTCCTCGTTGGTAGTCTCAGCAGAGAGACTGGGCACTAACCAGATCACGGAAACTGAATTGAATTACCTTTTCATTCCTGCAGAACAGGACTGGAGCACGTTGGCACGGCACTGTGTGGCAGCATGCATTCTCGGTGCATGCTGCAGTGTTTCTTCAGGGAATAAATAGAAGCCTTTATGCTTTGGGGGTGTCAAATCTCACCTTTCCGCAGTGTTAGATCCACTGATCCCAGGGTGCCCCAGTTTTCCACTGGGCAAAGGGCAGCCAGTAGGTGGGAGATGGGGAAGGGGAACAGGAAGGGGCAGCTGGCTACCTACCACCCTGCCTCTGACGCCGAGGACCAGCTGCCATCACTTAACTTGTATTTTTCAATGTGTTTGAGTTTGCAGAAGCATCTAAAAGCTCAGACACCTCCTCCCTGTAAGAAATAATTGTGACAGTCTCAGCCCAGAACAGGCATCCAAGTGAGAGTTTCAGTTTTCTCTCACTTTGCCCTCATCACAAATAGTAAGACATTCCAAAGCCTATTTCAGGAGCATCACCAGCCACCATAGCCAGACACCCTTTCCAGTCAGCCCCGCCCAGTTTTTGGACTGTGCTTTGTTCCTCCTTCCAAAGGACCCACAGTAGATGGAGTTTTGTGGTTTCTTTGCACCACACCTCTATTTCACCTCTGCCTTGGAAGGATTCAGTTTTTATCTGTAAATGCTGATTTCACTGGACACACAAACTGAAAAAATATTTCCATCGATAATCATCTAAATGTACTGAGAAGCAGGTTTTCCTTATTTTGCCTGAGGACGTTTTAGAGTTTGATTCAAGGATGTTTACTTTGTATGTTTTGACATGTGATGTTAATGGTTACAAAGTTTTAACTTTTTGAAGCTGAGTGCCTATTGTGTGTAAATAATTATCATCAGACCCAGAGGATTCAGGGGGCCTCGCTGCCGAATTGCCATGGAAGACCTGGCACTTAGGTGGCTGGGTCCCGGGGAGGAAGGACTCCCCACTGCGGGTCTTCGGCGGCAGGTCCTGGAGCGGAAGGACCCCCCGCTGCTGAATTGCTGCCTAAGACCCGGAGTGGAAGAAGCTCCGGGGGCCCTGGCCCCGCAAGAGTTTTCAGGGGCTCCCAGAGCGAGTGAAGGACCCTGCTCCAGGGCCCCCGAAAAACTCTCGTGGGGGCCCCTGCGGGGTCTGGGGCAAATTGCCCCACTTGCCTTCCCCCCATCCCCACTGGGCGGCTGTGCTATGAACACCAGGAAAACAGTGATGCTAAAAAAGAGCAGGTAATATTGGGTGGGAAAATTAGCTATATTTATAAGGCAATTTTGGACAGCATCAAAAATAGCCAATGAAATTATGAAAGGCATCACTTGAGGAATCGGAAAGGGTAACAGTCCTTTCTTTTATATGGCTTAAATGTGAAGTCAATGGCTCTGAAATCTGTTAAATAAAAAACAGAGAGAGCTCACAGGAAACCAACAAAAGTAATTAGGGAGCTGGAATGATTAACATCTGCAGCTAAGTAATGACTAAGATGTAAATACCATAAATGCCAAAGGAGGTAACTCCTAGATTCTGTGATCACCTAGTCTGACCTCCTCCATACACAGGCCATAGAACTTCCCCAAAAGAATATTTCAGAAATAATCTCAATAATGCTGTGTATCGTGGTAATACCACGTCCCTGCTCCTATTTGATAATTCCCTGCTTATGCATCCAACAATCACATTAGCTCTCTTAGCCACTGGGAGCTCGTGTTCAGTTGGTTATCTACCATGCCCCTAGATCTCTTTCAGAGTCATTGCTTTCCAGTACACAATTTCTCACTGTCATGGGGACTGCCCCTGGTGGCTGATGAGACCCTGCAAGCACATTTCTCTCAGCACCCTCTATTGGGGTCAAAATAACTCACTCATTTCCAGAGTCAATAAACAATAAATCCCTTTTCCTGGGGTCTAGTTTATTAGTTCATACAGCTTCCTCAACAGAAGTCCCCTGAACAGTCAGGGATCTCAACCCTCCCTCTTGGGACTCTGAGGGTTTTAGTGCTGGTCCATGTATTCTCTCCTCAGGTTTGGGAACCTTCCCAGCCCTCCTCTTTGGGGCTGAGGTTCTCTCTTGGGCTTCTTCTCCTTAGCCCAGGAGGCTCAGAGCTCCCCTTGCTGGGCTTGCTCAACACTTATGTCAAGTGGCAGAATATATACTGCCCTCTTTCCCAGGGCTGGCTCTGGTTGAATGGGAGAGAGAGGAGCCTCACCCTGCCCTCTTTAAAAGGCTCCCCCTTTTCTGTAAAGGAATGGGAGCACAGGTTTTCCCCAAACACAGTGTATTCTCCTGGCACCACTTCCTCTCACCCCATATCTGACATTTCTCATTTTCCTAGACCCTTAGGTAACACACCACAAGGCAAGGGTGGAATGACCTCTTTGTCCTAGCACCCTTAAAGGGAGAGGCCACCCCTCAAAAGTGTGCCCTACAGTCTTTTTTCTAAGTGTATGAACTTTCTCCCTCACATCCCTCTTTTTCCCACAGATTTATTACCGTGCATTTTTCCAAGTTGACTCTCGTGTTGATATTTTCTGCATCTGCTTCTAGTCTCACTCCATTCCTTCGTATTATTTTCCTGTCCTCACTGGAGTTTGCAGATCCTCCCCAGTTAGTATCTGAAGTGTACTTTAATGATACTTTGACCCTTCTTCTAGATCATTAAAGGAGATGTTAAACAAAATTTTAACTAAGGCTGATCCCCGCAATATCCGCACCAAACACATTCTCCAAGCCCAGCACATGATCATATTTCAATAACTGTGAGATTGTTCATATCCAGTCCACCTGGAATTGAACCCCACAATCAGCCACACAGGTAGGTCCATGGATTTAAGCACATGCTTACGTGCTCAGCAGAATTGTGGCTTAATTCTCTGAAAACCCATTATGTTTCTGGTTTCATTATCCTCATATGTTTTTAAGGATTCTTCTCTTAATACTGGCTTCATCATTTTACTAGGGATTGAATTTAGACTTATTGTGTTAATTGCCAGGATCACTCATCTTTCTTTTTTTGAATACTAGTATGACCTTTGCTTTTATCCATAATTCTGGTATCTCCATAATTTTCCATGACATTTGAAAAATAGTTTTCAATGGTGCTAAAAGTTTGCTATCTATTTTCCTTAGTTCTCTAGGATACGTATTGTACTAGATAGACCTGAAAAATGGGGGACTGTATCCTGAAAAAAAGGATTTAGGGGTCATAAATGGACAAGGAACTCAATATGAGCTCCCACTGTGATGCTGTGGCAAAAGGAGTGAATGAATTGCTTGGCTGTGTAAACAGAAGAAGTAATTATTAGGAATAGGAAGGTGATTTTAATTCTATATATGGCATTGGTGAGACCTGTACTGGAATACTGTGTATCTACACTGTAAAAAGGATGTTGGAAAATTGGAGATGGTGCAAAAAGGAACTGAAGGCTGGAGAAAATGCCTGTCAGTGAGAGATTTAAGGAGCACAGAGAAGACTGAGAGGTGATTAGATTGCAGTGTAGGAAAAGTCCCTTCCTGGGGAGAAAATATCAGGTACTAAAGGGATCTTTAATCTAGCAGAGAAGGCCATAAGAAGTAGCAATGGCTGGAAGCGTAAGCCAGACACATTCAAAAGAAATTAGGCACACATTTTTAATGGTGAAGGTCATTAATCACTGGAACAAACCACCAAGAGGAGTGATGAATTCTCCATCTCTTGATGGCTTCAGATCTTTCTGGAAGACATGCTGGAGCCAAACTCAAGTTGTTGGGCTCAATACAGGGTAGCTGGATGAAATTCTATGGCCTGTGATACAGAGGAGCTCAGACTACCCTATATAATCATAACTGTCCCTTCTGGCCTTAACCTCTATGAATTTATGGGTTTCCTGGCCTGCACTGTTTATATATGTTTTATTTCCCCACATAGTCCCTTACCAACTCTTTAGAATAAACCTCTTGTCTTCTAATTAGGTCTCAATTTAATTTCTTGGAGCCAGATCCTCCTCTGGTGTAAACGGACTTTATGGAGCTATTCCAATTTGCACCAGCAAGTATCTGGCCCTTCAGGTTTCCTGTTTGAGGTTTTTTAAACTCCATTGTTTAAACCAACTTTGAGATGCCTGTGACTCAAAATGCATTTGACCTTCCCCATTTTTGAGTATCGCAAATGGTGGCACAGAAATTATGTATCCACATTCTCCTCCAGTTCTGCTGGTCTATGGCAGATGCACAGTGTCATTTCTCCTTTGTTTCTCATTTCTCCTCCCAAAACATTTTACCAACATACTCTTCATTATAGACTTGTAGCTCACTGGCATTTTAAATACATCTGATGCATAGCATGATCCCTCCACCTCTTCTGCCATTTCTATCTTTCCCATATAGATTGCACCTATCTATACAATGACATTCCAGTTATGAGACTCATCCCACTAGGCTGTAGCAATGTCCTCTAGATCATAATCTTCATCATTTAGCAACACTTCTCACTTTTCTTTCTATCTTCTCGTGTGCCTTGCATTTAAGTGCAAACCCTTCAGTTCGCTTCTTATTCTTTTACTTTGGTTGCAAAAAAAACTCTATCCCCTGCTTTATTTTATATGTTGAAGTACATGCTGCATTATCTGATGCCACGTCTAGACTACCCGCCGTATCGGTGGGTTAAAATCGATTGCTCGGGGATCGATATATCGCGTCTCATCTAGATGCGATATATCGATCCCTGAGCGCGCTTATATCGATTCCGGAACTCCACCAACCCCAACAGAGTTCCGGAATCGACATGGCGAGCCGCGGACATCGATCCCGCGCGGTGAGGACGGGTGAGTAAATCGATTTTAGATATTCGACTTCAGCTACATTATTCACGTAGCTGAAGTTGCGTATCTAAAATCGATTTCCCCCCGTAGTGTAGACCAGCCCAGAGTTAAGACAACACTCCTTTTGCTCCCTCTTCCCAATATAGTTTAAAGCCTGTTGAATCAATTAGTCCTTACACTTTCAAACACAGGAGTTTGGTATCACTTCTGTTCTAATAGAAACCATGTTTGAGGTTGGGAAGGAATTTTCCCCCATGTCAGATCAGAGACCCCGGGATGGAAGGGGAGTTCACCTTCCTCTGCAGCACAGGGGACTTGCAGGTTTAAATCAGTATAAATGCTGGATTCTCTGTAATTTGAAGTCTTTAAATGATAATTTGAAGACATCAGTAACTCAGCGAGATGTTAGGGGTCTATTACAGGAGTGAGTGGGTGAGGTTCTGTGTCCTGTGATGCGCAGGAGGTCAGACTAGACAATCATGATGGTCCCATCTGGCCTTAAGGTCTATGAATCTATGATCACAGACTCTCTTTGGAAACTGCCTCAAATTAACCTTCTAATACCTTTGCAGACTATCTTTTGTTGCTAAATGGTTTTGATTTAGTGTTCAGCCACTAAACCACTAATGAAGATGTTAAAGAAGGCCTTGCCTATTTCTGATCGCTGAGCAGAGCGGAGGTCAGGAGTTCTCTTCTTGACTCCTACTGACTGACTGTATGAGGTTGGCCAACGTACATAAACTAACAAGGCATGCCTAAAGAAAGGCATCTAAAAATAGCTTCATTTCCTAGGAGTTCCTTCATTTCCACTGCTCCCATTCTTATCAACAAGTGGAGTAACTCCACGGGAGTGTTCTGACAGTCATTTAATAGATAGGGCCGCTATGATAATCCAATATGACCACCTACATAGCATGGGCCAGAAAATCTCACCCAGTGATTCCTGCCCATCTGTTTTTGAAAGATTTCCAATCTTGATTTAATGATTTGGAATGAGGGAGGACTTACTGCATTCCAAATAGTCACCCAAAACTCAAATTGAAATCTGCCCACTCCCCAATCCAGGCTTTGAAAACCAATGGAGAACTGTTATCCCCAGTTATTTTTCATTGTCCTATGTCACTGAATTCCGGGTGCTGGATGAAGGGCCTAAAGGAAAGATTGTTGCCATTTTGTTTGTAATCCCAAGGAAGCTGGAAGCACCAGAAAGCTTGTTCTCATAAGATTTCCATCTTAGTTAATCACATCCAAAAGATTCAAGTTGTTTCAGTAAAGCACCTGAATATTGGAGAACTTACCCAAGCTGAACTTTAAGAACATAAGAATGACCATCCAGAGTCAGACCAATGGTCCAACTAGCCAAGTATATTGTCTCTGACAGTGGCCAGTGCCAGATACTTCAGAGGAAATTAACAGAAAAAGGCAATTTATCGACTGACCCATCCGCTCTTGTCCATTCGCAGTTTCTGGCAGTCAAATGCAAAGGGACACCAGAGCATGGGGTTGCTCCCCTGATCATCTTGCCTAATAGCATTGATGGACCTATCCTCCATGAACTTATCTACTTCTTTTTTTAACCCATTTATAGTTTTCATCTTCACAACATCCCCTGGCAACGAGTTCTACAGATTGACTGTGCATTCATTATTTTAAACCTGCTGCCTATCAATGTCATTGGTGACCTCTGGTTTTTGTGTTATGGGATGGGGTAAATAACACTTCCTTATTCACTTTCTTCACACTATTCATGATTTTATAGACTGCTATCATATCCACCTTTAGTCGTCCCTTTTCTAAGCTAAACAATCCCAATTTTTTTAGTCTCTCCTCATAGGGAAGCTCTTCCATATCCCTAATCGTTTTTTGTTGCCCTTCTCTGTACTTTTTCCAATTCTAATATATCTCTTGTGAGATGGAGTGACCAGAACTGCATGCAGTATTCAAGGTGAGGGTTTACCATGAATTTATTTTCTGTCACGTTATCTATCCCTTTCCTAATGGTTCCTAACATTCTGTTACCTTTTTTGACTGCTGCTGCATATTGAGTGAATGTTTCCAGAGAACTATCCACAGTGACTCCAGGATCTCTATCTTGAATGGTAACATGTTGTATGTATATTTGGGATTGTGTTTCCCAATGTGCATTACTTTGTGTTTATAAACACTGATTTTCATCTGCCATTTTGTTGCCCAGTCACTCAGTTTTGTGAGATCCCTTTGTGACTCTTTGCTGTCAACTTTGGACTTAACTGCCTTGCGTAATTTTGTATCATCTGCAAACTTTGTCACCTCATGGATTACTGCGATTTTCTGGTCATTCATGAACATGTTGAGCAGCACTAGTCCCAGTACAGATCCTTGGAGGACTCTGCTATTTACCTCTCTCCATTGTGAAAACTGACCATGTATTCCTACCCTTTGTTTCCTACCTTTTAACTAGTTAGTGATCTGTGCTGGGACTTTCCCTCTTACCCCATTACTGCTTAGTTTGCTTAAGAGCCTTTGGTGAGGGACCTTGTCAAAGGCTTTCTGAAAATCTAAATACACTATATCAACTGGATCATCCTTGTCCACATATTTGTTGACACTCTCAAATAATTCTAATGGATTGATATATCTTGATTTCCCTGTACAAAAGCCATGTTGAATTTTCCCCAACATATGTGTCTGGTAATTCTTTTCTTTAAAACAGTTTCAACCAATTTGCCTGGTAATGAAGTTAGGCTTTCTGGCCTGTAATCACCAGGATCGCTTCTGGAGGCTTTGTTAAAAATCAGCATGATATTAGTGATTACCCAGTCATCTGGTACAGAGCCTGATTTAAACAATAGGTTACATTTCATATGTTAATTCCTTACGAAATTTTGGATGAATACCATCTAATCCTGCTGACTTTTTATAGTTTAATTTATCAATTTGTTCCAAAATCCCTCTAATGACACTTCAACCTGGGAGAATTCCTCAGCTTTGTCATCTAAAAAGAATGGCTCCGGTGTGGAAATCTCTCTCATAACCTCTGCAGTGGAGACTGATGCAGAATTCATTTAGCTTCTGTGCAATAGCCTTGTCTTCCTTGAGTGCTCCTTTAGCAACCTCATCATCCAGTGGCCCCACTGATTGTTTGGCAGGCTTCCTGCTTCTGGGATACTCACAGAAAAATTGGTGTTAGTTTGTGTTTGCCAGTTTCTCTTCAAATTCTTTTTTGGCTTTTAAAAGGATTGAAAATTCACCCATTGTCATTTCAGCTAATTCCAGTATTACCCAAGTTATTCCTTCCTCTGGGCTACCCGGCATGAACTGTCTTTTCCACTTGTCTTATGCTGAGGGCAGTGACTTTCATTAGTGTGTGTGCTTCCAGTGCTCAGCCCAGTGTCCGCATTTAATTATATTCTCAGCAGCAGGAACCCAGGCTGTATTTCTGTGTGAGGTGACTTTAATCCAGAGAAGCTAGACCTGCTCCAGAATTAATGGGGGCTTGAAGGTACCGGAGTTCCTGATAAAAATACATTACTACAATGGTGCCTACAGGTCCTAACCAAGATCAGGGACCCACTGGGCATAACCATTTCATGGGGGATTGAGGAACAGAAATATTAAGTGACTTGCTCAGTGTCAAAAAAGAAATCAATGATGCAGACAGGAATTGAACCAAGGGCTGCCAGATACTTGTCACCTCACCACTGCGCCCTAATCACAAGACCATCCTCCTTCTCGTTAAGAAGTTGTTAAGCACATTAATAAGTTATTAACCCCCTTGCAGCTTGCGGTTTACTTGCAGGTTAATGTGGGATAATAGGGCTTTTTGTCCTTCCAATACACTTCTCCTGACATTAACAGATTCCCATAAAACTAGTTCATTTATTACCATTTCAAGCTCACTGGAAGAGATAAATAGGACATTAAACATGTTCAGTGGTTTAAATTGGCAAAATCCCATCTGTTCTAATCCTTCCCCTAGAAATGCAGGAGTCTACAATCCATCAGCCCCATGGCTCTGGGCCAGGAAGCAGCACTGCTGATGCTGTTCTTTTCTAGTGCCACCCTTGTGCAGAATACAGAGATGGCCACTGCAGGTGATGTGTATTTTACCCAGAGCTGGAAAAGTCAAAGGGTATTTTTCAGTCTCTCATCTCTATTTTCTGTTTGCAGTGGTGGCATTGCTGTGTTCGTCCCATGATATGAGCGAGCCAAAGGGGGGCGGGAGGGGAAAGGTGATATCTTTTATGTGACAAATAAGAGACTAACTGTTGACTCCACAGAGCTCCTCCTCGGGTCTGTGATGTTCTGGGGATCACTCACTCTGACCAGTAAGGAGTCTCTCATCACCTGTCTTATAACTTGAGGCCTTAATACTGTGCTGCTATGGCTCAGAGCCTGGACACCAGTAGCCATCCCACGAGCATAAAAGTCTCACCCTGGCTTCCACCAGCCTAGTTACTCCTAGTGCTCCCAGCAGGTGGCAGCAGCCATTCTGGTCCATGTCTCTCTAAACCTGTCTGGCCTGAGTTCTTTACAACCAGACACTCAGACTTCTCCCCTCCACAGAGTTTGCACAGCAGAGAGCTGCTTAGGATAAAAATAAACAATAGAAAAATCACAGGCTTAAAGATGAAACAACCAGGGAAGCCAGCACATATCAGTGACACAGATAATAAACAAAGGCACAACTGCAAGCTTTACATGTCTATATTAGATTAATCCCGCTTTCTAATAGAAGTTACCTATCGCTAAAGCTGCGAGTTGGTCACGGTCATGACCTTTGTGACTTCTGCAGCCACTCCCAGCAGCAGCAGGAGTTTGGGTGGAGGAGATCAGGGCTAGGGGTTCCTGGGTTCCCAGCCAAAGGGAGCTGCAGAGGCCTCATGCAGCACTGCCTGGCCACACCTCTGCTTAGGGAGGAAGATGTTGCCACTTCCAGGGAGGCACAGAGCCAGGTTGGGAGCCTGCCAGCCATGCCAACCCCCTGTGTCCCAGCACCAACAGGGATCCCAGGCCACGCGCTGCTCCCCACCCCCTCCCCCACATCACCAGCGGGGGTCCCACCCCCCATCACCCTTGGTACCCCCCCAGGCCACCCCTCCGAGCACCTGCAGCACCCCTGGGACGCTCCTCCCTCCACAAGATTTAGTCAGTGGTATGTAGTACACGCCATGGACAGGTCATGGGCCATGAATTTTTATTTACCTTCTGTGACCTGTCCATGATTTTTACTAAAAATACCTGTGACTAAAACGTAGCCTTGCCTATCACCTTTGACCAGTTTCTCAGCATGCCCCCTGACATAGAGGTGATCCAATGTTTCATTTGCAGCCCATCTAGATGCTGGCCCTCAGTTTCAAGCCTCCTTTTTGAGGGTTATTTTGTTTTCTTTTCTCCTGGCATGGTGACTAGGGGTTATTTAGGGAAGGGAGATTCTAGCCAGGATGTCTTAATGTTTTCCCATTAAACCTAATGGCCCATCCTTTGTCTTTTCCTGGGTTCTACAGTGGCAGGTGCTTGAAGCTAATCTTGTCTGACTGTGGAGGCAACCCTCCTTGCCTGGCTGACCACCTCCCTGTTATGAGATGGAACCGAATCTTGCAGCCCAAATTAGGAGCATATTTTATTTTTAAGCTTTCTGTGGTTCTGAAATTGCAAGACTATTACGTATAAAACATTCTATTCCTAAAGGAGTGGCTAGATGTGATGTTGCAAGATTTGTTCTGCTGACTGGGTCGCCTTTGGCCTTGTGGCTATCTGCCCTCCGGCTTGACCTTTGAGGTTAACCACAGTTTTCATCAATATTCCCAAGATCTCACACCAGGTCAATGGCCCTGGTACAGACCCAATAGTGCTTCTAGCCCCTTGTGTCTGGGTCTTCCCGCTAGTCTTCCCAGTGAAGCTGTAGGAGAATCCAGTCCCTCCCTCTACCCTGGGTTCCAGCCCAGGGATCCTTGTAGCAAGTGGTTCAGTTCTGTCTGGTTAGAACTCTTGCTTCTTCTCTGGACTACTTCCTATGTTGGCCAATCATTTCCTCGGGGGGCTTGAATTCTCAGCAGGGAGGGGAGATACCCCAGGGTCAAGCCCCAAATTCCAGTCCTCAAGGCAACAAAGGAAAAAGAACATTAACAGAAATAAAGGGCAGTATCAGCTTCTCTATCCTAGCAGGATCCTCCAGTTATCTGTCCTACTGCTTTGTGTTCACAGGTAGCCTAGATCTCTGCAGTGCTCCTCTCTGGGAGAGGAGGAGGAGAAGCATGACCACCTCTCCAAGCTGAGGACTTTGGAACTGAGCTGCTCCCTTTATCGAATTGAGCTGCTCCTCCAAAACTGGGCTGCCTGAACCCAAAGCTGCTATTTAATCCCTTCTTGTCTGGTGCAGGGTTTGTGCACCCCCTCCCAAGGAGGTGGTGTTATAAGCGGTACAAGCAAAAACACCTCTGGTTAAGATTGTCCAACACTTTCCATTATCAGACCCTGTGTTGGGTTGCTTATGACATTGCCAGACTGTAGCCAGGTAGGCTGAAATTTTCCATGCTGGTTGTCTGCCTCAGGCTAAATGTTTTTGGAAAGTGTAAACAAAAATAGTTCAGCCATTTCCAGGAAACAGCTTAGGGGGAAATCATTGTTTTGCCCTTGATAAAAAATAGGTTGTATGGTTGGTTGGTTGATTAATTTTTGAGAAGATCTAACTCCTCCATGCTTTGACAGAGGGTCTTGGAATTTGGATGTGGAGCCACTCTTGTGAAAGGGAAGTGCCTGTTGCTGTCCCGAAAAAAATGGCCCAAATTTGGCTCAATTATAAGGCTTTGAAAAAAAAATCTCAGTTTGCACATGCTCAGGAGAGACTTGTTAGAGTTTGGGAGACATATTTTCTGAAGATTCTGTCTGTACCGAGCATGCTCCAGCTCTCACAGCTCCTACCTGCCAGCTAGACTGTGCATGCACCAGTCTCCTGCAGCATCCCAAATCTACAGGGGCTGAGGAAGACTTTCTCTGCAATTACTGCTCCCAGCTGTCAGGGACTGCGTTGACATAGAGAACTGGAGCTGACTGCAGTGGGTCTGTCTCTCCTGTGCAACCTAAGGTTCTTGCTGCTGGTGACCAGGCAACATGAGAAGGAGGAGGAAGGAGCCTGACTCAAATTCGGAGAGGGTAAGAGGAAGAGCACAGTGACAGGGCAGGAGCCTGGACAGTTGAAGTAAGAGTGGAAGGGCAGAAGATGGTTGGAGACAGGGGCAAAAGAGGGGACATGGGCAGGAACGGGGCTGTAGAGGGTTAGGGACTCACCACCGTGGTGCCTCCTGCTGGTTGCTCCAGGAATTAGCTTAGTCCTTGGCAGGGCACCTGCTGTTGGCAGTGTCCCATCCATTCTCTGCTCCTTTGTTGTTGTCTGGATCCACATTGCTTCCCACTCGGTGGCATCCTCTTCAGGACATTGCCCTCCAGCAGTGCCCGCTGCTCCGGTCTCACCCCCCTCCAGGGGTCTCTGCACACCCTAAAGTCTAACCCCTAGTGTCAGGGATCTGGTGCAGTCAACTATCACCACATCCACAGGCTGGATGTCTGTGCAAGGGGAGGGACCCTGGCCCACCCTCTGCACTGGGTCCCAAACCAGAGACCCTTTGGTGGTGGCCTTCCTGCCCTCCTTCTCTCCCCTTGTGCGCCTCGCTCCCTGGGCCACTTCCCCTTTGGCCGCTTTGCACCAGTTAGGCCCTTCTCTCAAGGCCTGCACCCTGGCAGGTAGTGGGCTGGAGTTCCCTTCTATTCCCCTGAGCCGAGCCGAGCCTAGCCTGCCCTGCCCTGCCCTAGGCACTGGTCTCCTCACTCAGTAGACAGACCTCCCCCTCTGAAGGTCTGGGAGACACTCCCTGCTCTGCTCCTCGGCAGCCTTTATATAGGGCCTAGCCTAGCCCTGATTGGCTGGTTCTAATGTTGGCCCTGATTGGCTCTCAGTAAGCCCTTTTCTTATTGGCTGCCAGCCTGTGCAACTGCTCTGGCCTACTCTAGCCCCCTCTCACATGGGGGTGGGGCAGCCACCCCACCACAGGGGCCAGGAACAAATGCCATGGGGCAAGAGGATGGCCAGGAGAGTCTATACCCACTAGGGAATACTCCTCTCCAGAACATGGAATTGAACCCATTATTCCTGAGTCTTTGCTTTCCTTGGCTGTTATCAGACAGCTGTGAAACCCATTGGCAATGTATGTCTCTGTCCCCCTTCTAGGGGCAGATGCACATAGAAGATAACAGCCTTCTATTGCCATCAGCTTCTCTTTTCATTCAAGCAGTAGCAGACTGTGCTAGGGATATAAAGACCCAGCCCTGCTGGGGATGCATGTGGTGGATCAATATGGTGCCACAGGATGGAATTTTTGTTTTATCAATTTTTTAGTTGTTAAGGAGCCAGAGGTTGCTTGGATGTAATTTCCTAAGTGTAAAAAAATGCCAGGATTGCAAAGTAAGCACTCGAAAACTGGGAAATTCCTGGATTAAGGTTGCCTGTACAACCTTACTCAGTGTGCATGCATTGTGGTATTGTCTTTAATTATATGATCCCATATTATTGATTCCATAAGACCCCTGCCATATTCATGCCCATATTGGCAGCAAGCCCTTCCCCTTCTGTTCTGACTCAGCTGGGCTTGCTGTTGCAGTGGGAGATGCAGCCAAGGCCTGTCCATTCCCTGCCCAGATACATAGGGAGTGGGAAGGGAGTAATGAGCTTACAGGGTCTGCTCTCCCTCTTGTCCCCCATGCATACAGACCCCGCCATGGCTGTGTGGGGCAAGTCACATGCTTGACCCTCACCTGCAAGCTCCTCAGGTTGGGGACTCTGTCTTTATCTCTGTTACGAAGCCCAATCCTATTATCACCCTCTCCGGTATTCGGGTACCCCTGCTT
The DNA here is from genome assembly GCF_003597395.2 of Chelonoidis abingdonii. Taxonomy (NCBI): domain Eukaryota; kingdom Metazoa; phylum Chordata; order Testudines; family Testudinidae; genus Chelonoidis; species Chelonoidis abingdonii. Next base: position 295,042,602 of record NC_133770.1, read on the forward strand.
CCTAGGCACTTTGTGAGTGATCAGCTCCATTACCTGAAAACAGTGGTTCTCAGCCTATTTACCTTTGTGGGCCACATCCACACAATATATATACCAGCTGTATGGGCCTTAGGATGTCACATGGGCCGCAGCTGTGTGCTGATTGGGCCACAAGTGGCTTATGGGCCGTGGCTTGAGATCCACTGCTTTAAACTGTCATTTCATACTGTGCCTCTTAATGAAAGTCCAGTGGTGCTCCTATCTTTGCAGTGGGCACACTGCTACATCATATTTCACTAGGAGGGTGGTGAAGCACTGGAATGAGTTCCCTAGGGAGGTGGTGGAATCTCCTTCCTTAGAGGTTTTTAAGGTCAAGCTTGACAAAGCCTTGGCTGGGATGATTTAGTTGGGATTAGTCCTGCTTTGAGCAGCGGGTTGGACTAGATGTCCTCCTGAGGTCTCTTCCAAACCTGATATTCTATGATTCCAAGGGGCACAACACACTAACCCATATAACCCCAGGCGGTGCTATTCCAGCCAGTGTCGATTCAGTGTTGTTGATTTGCTCCACCATTCCTGCTGCACTCCATCCCACAGGAAACAAAACGCTGTAAAGCCAGGACTGGGAATGATGTCATCTCTCATAAAATACAGAACCGCTACTTCAGCCAGAGTGCATCTGAAGTGAAAATATTGGCCTTCCTGGATAGACAGTATATTTTCTTTCCCCCCAATTGCTACAAGCAAACTCACTGAGATAATGACCCTGGCCTTGGATAGCCACATTATTCACTCTGAACGGTAGCAAGTGATGCCATTTCAGGGTGCTATCTGAACTGCTCTGGTGCCCTAAATTACCTAGCAAACATAGATGGATGGCCAAACGTTCTTCAGTGTAAATTGATTCTCGGAGGTTTTAGTGCGTGTGTGTGTTTATTTTCCCTCCCTAGTGATCATTGAAAAACACTTTTCCATAATAGCACAATTCACTAGCTGCCCGATAGGAAACAAAGATGTATATCTAATAAGAGATTAATGCAGTGCAAAGTGAAAAGCTTTCTAATTTATGCCGGCCAGGCTGGCAAAAGCATTTGGGGATATAACAGAGTCACTCCTTCATTCCCTGCATGCCATGTATGGGAGGGTGCCTCTCCCATACTGACTCCCACCACATATTGGTGATATCTCGTGATTTATCTAGTTAACACACAGAGAGAGCTCCATTGTGTCTTTGCCACAGCAAGTGGCAGTGGCTAGGTACGCTGCCCCAGGACCAGAACTGGAAGTACACGATGATTCACAGTGGAGTCTTGTTCCAAGGCGGAAGTAACCTATGCCAGCTCTGTGCCTGATGCAGATCAGTTCCCCTGGCACATAGGCTCCCTTGTGTCACCCTGCTTGCCGACCTCTATAGAGTGCAGGAATAGTTGTTCCATGCAGGACTCACAAATGGGCTGGTCGGTAGTACTTAACTCTTCACTGACTGACTGTAGGAAATCAGGTGCTCTGAAGTCTTAACTCACAGTCGGCTTGATCCTACAGGAGCAGGGGTGGGATGTTGAACATACACGTTCAGCATTAAAACTGAGGAACAGACTACGGGACCTTGAGCCGGCAGTAACGAACACTGCTGAGTAGCCACCAAGTATCCCTGCCTCAAAGTGAAGTGTCATGGAGTGTATGGCCTCTTAAGGCAGGCCTCCAGTCCCATATTACTCTGGCCTGACTAGCACTTATAGTCTGAAAGGACACGTAGGAGCTGTACGTTACCATAAGGCATGCTGGGAAAGAAGACAGACAATATAAACCACCATATCCAAGAGGAAAATGGTGGCAGTGCTCATAGTCCTGTCATAGCAGGTAAGAGGCCCACTAGAAAAAAGTGAATTCTCAGGGATAAACTTGTAAATAATATCCCTGGTGGCAGGATCAGGGCCACACCTGGGGCCATGTCACATCCGACACACCCTTTCGTCACTCTTGCCCTATCCCTTTCTACCTTGTGTGCTTGGGAGTAAGACTGTGGGCAAGGAGAGGGGGCCTAAGATGTGGAGCATTATGCCTACTCTGAGCCCATGAGTAACCTGCACTCATGTTTGCGCTGGGACACAAAACACTCTTGCCATTTGCAGCTCTCACTAGAGGGATTTGCAGGATCTGTCTATTGGTTTATCTGTTGATCACTTCTCTAACACCACTGCATCTGAGAATCTCCAGAGAACCTACCACACGGAGGTACCCCAATGTTGTGACTCTGAAGTGCTGATGATGATTTAACAAGGGGTTCCCCCCCTAACATCTCCCCACCCTTCATCCTGGGATATAACCCACACTGCGGAGTGATGCAGAGGCTTTCAGAGGGGAGAGGGATAGCTGCAACTCTGTCCATTCATTTTCCCTTTTAAAAAAGGCAACCAAACTTAGCAAACATTGACATGTGGGACACCTGGTGTAAGGAGGTTGTATTTTCTCTCTCTCCAGGTGCTTGTATGCTCCTCCTCAACACTATAGCATCTACACCTAAAAAAAAAAAAAGATGTATCCTCACAACCTTGGGACGTATCATCGTTTAATCCCCACTTTACAGCTAGGGAATGGAGGCAGTGATTTCCCTGCACTCCTCCCAGGGGGGATGTACACCCGCGAATTTCCCGAACACCCCCCCAGTTTGTGAGCTAGTTACATCTAAGTAGTGACTGTTTGGAAATTCTGTTTAAACTGAAACATTAATACACACTTTAAAGTTATAGGAGTGTATGATAAAATATGTGAGTTCTGAAAAAGTAATAGATTTAAAGTATGAACATAGACTAGCTTCCTTCGCTTCCTTGATACAGCTGTTGTTTTTATGATGTCAGTGCATTCTTTCGGTGATGTGCCACCTAATAATTTCAAAAGAGGATTTTGTAAGCAAAGCTCTAAAATGAGCCTCGCCTGACAGCTGTGATGAGCCTGGGGCTGTGCGAAAGGCTCAGGGCCAGATTATATTACATTCAAACCTACTACCTAGAGTATCCAGCAAACAGCGTCTGTGTTGTCCAAGTGATAGTTTGGCTGGGTTGGTACAAAACTTGAATGTGGGGGGAATGGGGGATGAAATGTTGTTTTATTGTGAGGTGAGTCAAATGGGCAGTAGAACTGTACTTAACCTGTTGATGATTGAAGGCCTCATAGAGAGAGGTGGGGCCTGTCCCTCTCCACTGTTTAAAGAACAGAATCTGATTAGGCTCCAAGAGAGATCTTTATTCTGTTAAGTGGCCACTGCAGCTGAAATCAATGACATTCAGGTCTAAGTGCCTAGCCTGTTGTGGCGCACAGTGGTCCGTGGTACAGTGTTTTGTTGTAAAGACAGTCCAGACTGCGACTACAGCAAGGCTGAGGTTCCCGCCTGAGAGCCTCACTGAATGCACTGAGAGCTGGTGGAACCCAAGACACGCAACTCGCAGAGGTCACAGTAGTAGTTGTGCAGCCAAAGTGACTGCGCAGGGCCATTGCAACAGAGTGGTGGAAGTGAACGGATGCAACAACGAACAGATGTGGCCAGGCGAACTTGAGCAGCTGGAGAACAGCATGTCTTTCTTGCCTGACCTGGAGGCAGCTCACATGGAAGCACTCTGACTCGAATCTCCACTGACCAAGCACCTACTCGTGATGGAGTGCGTGGAGGGTAAAAGTGAGGCACATTAAAGTAAACATTGTATTGGACTAATTTCTAGTTTACTTTGCTCCAGAATGCTAGATTGTGACTGGGAATGGAACTAATAATGTTTCCTAGTAGGCTCAATGATTTGAAAATGCATTATTTGCCAGGTGTATGTTCTCACTTCACATTGTTGTTATCTTGAGAGTCATTAGTTGGGGAGTTTCTGTACTAACATTTTTATTATTAATTTACATGAGAATGGCATATTGGGTCAGACCAATGGTCATATAGCCCAGTATCCTGTCTTACAACAGTGGTCAAGGCCAGGTGCTTCAGAGGGAATGAACAGAACAGGTAATCTCACAGTGACCATCCCCTGTTGCCCATTCCCAGCTTCTGGCAAACAGCTAGGACACTCAGAGCATGGTATTGCATCCCTCCCCATCCTGGCTAATAGCCACAGATGGACCTTTCTCCAGGAATTTATCTAGTTCTTTTTATAATCCTGTATAGTTGTTGGTCTTCACAGCATCCCCTGGCAAAGAGTTCCCTGGGTTGACTTTATATTGTGTGAAGAAAACTTCCTTTCGATTTTAAAACTGCTGCCTATAATTTCATTGGGTGACTGCTGGTTCTTGGTTTATGTGAAAGATTAAATAAAAATTTCCTCATTCACCTTTCTTGCACTAGTCAAGATTTGTGACCTCTATCATATCCCCATTAGTCATCTCTTTTCTAAGCTGAAAATTCCCAGCATTTTAATATCACCCCTGTTTCATACCCCTTTATTATTAGTTGCCCATCTCTGTACCTTTTCCAATTCCAATATATATTTTTTAGGCTTGGGTGACCAGATCTGCACACACTATTCAAGGTGTACACATACCACGGATTTATATAGAGGCAATATGATATTTTCTGTCTTATCTATCCCTTTCTTAATGATTCCCAACATTGTTTGCTTTTGTGACTGCTGCTGCACATTGAGCGGATGTTTTCAGAGAACTATCCACAATGACTCCAAGATCTCTTTCTTGAGTGTTAACATCTAATTCAGATGCCATCATTTTGCATGTATAGTTGAGATTGCTTTCCAATGTGCATTACTTTGCATTTATCAACATTAAATTTCATCTGCCATTTTTGTTGCCCAGTCACCCAGTTTTATGAGATCCCTTTGTAATTCTTCACAATCTGCCTGGGACTTAACTATCTTGAATAGTTTTGTATCATCTTCAGATTTTGCCACCTCATTGTTTACCCACTTTTCCAGATCATTTATGAATATGTTGAACAGTAATAGTCCCAGTAGTGACCCCTCAGGGATACCACTATTTATCTCTCTCCATTCTGACAACTGATAATTTATTCCTACCCTTTGTTTCCCATCTTTTCACCAGTTACTGATCCATGAGAGGACTTTTCTCTTACTCCATGATGGCTTACTTTTCAAAAGTCAATTTAAATTAAATACTTTTTTTTTAAATGTATATTTTTTTTAGAAATCTAGACCTGTTATGTGTTTGGTGTAATTTGCATTATTCTTATGTTAAATTTGCATAATCCTAACAAAACATTTACTTTATTCATATCTCTTTTATTTATCTCATTGGTCCTGACACCCCCCCTGTAAATGCGAACACCCCCCCTAATTTCAATTCATGAGGAGACCATTGACGGAGGCACAGACAGACAGGCACAGATCCCTGCTTGGGGTCACTCAAGAAACCTGTGACAAAACCAGGAACTAGACTCAGATCCTTCAGGTCCCACTTCATCCCTTAACTACAACCGTGCTGTTCCTCATGGCAGTGAGGGACTTCATCAGACCAACCGCTCCTACCATTTGGTAACAGATTTGAACCCAGATCTCCAGTAAGCACGCTGTGTTGGCAGTTTGCCAGGAAACCAAAGATCTATGAACATAAATCTGCACAGTTAAAAAAAAAAGAAAAACCTGCATGCAAAGAATGGCACCATTTCCTGGTATGGCACTTGTAATTTCCAGCCATTCGGCCAGACTTCTCACTCTGCCGACTCACAGCAATTATCTCCTGCAGGAACTGTGAAATGCCCAGGCTGTTGGGGATTTAGTTCTGCTTTTCTATCTCAGTGGACTCTTCTCCCCATTTATTGTCTTTGTCTCCTTTTGATCCGTTCTAAAAATAATGAGGATGGGAATGAAAACACTGTGCGTCCTTTTGTTATCAGAATCAGAATCCCCTCTTATCTGAGCGTGCCACGGTCAGCCATGTGGCTGTGCACCCTGACAGGCATTGGAACAGCCTCGTGCATTTATCCGTAACCCTGGGCATCCAGCGAAATCCCCTGGCTCCTGTTTGAGTCAGATAAACAGCCTTGGCCTGTATTCATTTATTTTAAAGACGTGGCTTGTTGTTTGAGTGCACCAGCAGCTAAAGCTTCTAGTTCAGCTTTGTTCTTCTCACCCTGCAATTAGAGGAAGAGGGCAGCCATGCGGCAGGTTTTAAGACATCACAGGCTGCGTTTTGATGGTGTTTTGGATGTAGATAGCAGGAGCTAAAAGAAAGGCAGGAGAGGGAGAATGAGCTATGCTGTCTTTTTTAAAGGATCTAAATGTATTGCAAAGATCAGTGTAGCCTGTGTGCGCGCCACTGCTCTCTAGTGGATGAAATCAGAAGCGCTTCATTAGCCTGCCACTGCTAATGTCTGTTCTCTTCTCTCTGAGACCTGGCTCAGTTGTCATGAGTTGTAAGCCAAAGTCCATTAAAATCAGTGGAAAGATTCCCGTTGGCTTCAGTGGACTTTGCATCAGGCTCTTGGACTAAAATCTAGGTTCTTAGCCTACCTGATACCAACCTAATGGCACCCATGAAGTCATAAGTGTCCAGAGATTTGTCCCAGCTACTGCTACTTAACACTAACACTAATAATGGTTTGTCTTTGTCTAGCACCTACAGCTGCTCAGGAAACAGAATTTACATTCCACAGGAAATTCCCCCTTTTCAAAATTGGTTTTCATTTGGAATCAGAACAAAACGGTAAAACATTCTCTGGAACTAAAGTTTCAAAAAAAATGCATTTAGAGTCATTAAATCACGTTTTCACTATGTCAAAACATATTGTAATATTATATAATATGTGAAATATTATATGTCACTATAGTATATTAAAATGAATATTTAAAGTGGTATAAAAGCCAAAAGAGTTGAATCAAAATGAAGTCAGACCTAAACGTGTTCACTTGAGTGAAATGGAATATTCCACTATTATCATAACAAAAAGAGAAATTTGAAATGGTTCATTTTGACTTCTTCCCATGACAAATTTTGTCAAAAATCAACACGTTCCTACAAACTGCTTAGATTTTGATGAAACTGCTTTTTCTAATGGGAAGCTGTCCAGTGGAAAAATGTTCAAGCAGCTCTTCTAGTTGTTTTCATCCAAGACTCTTTCACAGCACTTCCCCGTGGGAGCTAATTAAAGGTGACCTCAGCTAAGACAGAGAGAAGTTAATAAGAACAACTAGGACTTTGTCTATGCTGCCCTGCAATTTGGCCCATATGGGCCTGAATAACAGTGTACACCGAAGTGCTGTGCTGTAACTCCCAGGGTGGATGCTGTGGCTGTGAACTAAGAGATTCCTAGTTTGCATTAATGGAGTCCTGTTTGAAGAGAACAACCTGAACATGGACTAGGAACCTTTTAGATGGCACCTGCAGCATCCACACAAGGGAGTTACTGTGCAGCACTTTGGTGCGCACTATTCTTCACACTTCGGTAGTCCAAACTGTGGGGCTGTGTAGACAAGTTTTAACTTTGCCAAGCTGGATTCCCAATTCTCCTTGTCCAGTCAGACTGAGGCTGGCAGCAATTTCAGAATAAGGAGTAATCTACATTACAGAGTTGGTTGACGTAAACTGCCTTAACTCTGTAAGCATCTACATTAAAATGTTGCTCCCACCCATGTAACACGCCCACTTAACTGACTTCATAACTCCACCTCCATGAGCTGCGTAGTGCTTAGGTCGATGTAGTTAGGTTGATGCAGTGTCAGTGTAAACACTTCATTGCTTACATCAACTGTTGCTGTCTTTCAGAAGCCGTCTCACAGTGCCCACCACCGAAAGTTAGATCAGTGCAAGCTCTCTCAGTGAGGACACACACCGCTGACACAAGAAGCATTGTGTGGACATGCAAACGCGATTTAATTACTGCAGTGGCTGCCTGTCAATGTAACTTAGGTTGACTTAATTTTGCAGTGTAGACTTGCCCTAAACCAGACATAGATGTTTTTATCTAATCTCTTCCCCACCAGTATTATTTCTTTGTATTACTGTATTGCCTAGGAGCCCCACTCGGGGACTAGGACTCCACTCTGTTAGGTGCTGTAAAAACACTATCTAACTTCAGTGAAAGCCTTCATCTTCTTGTCTCTTCTGAGCCTCAAGTACAAAGGGCCTTGTCTCCCTCCCTCACAGGGAGAGTGGTTTATGCAGAATGGTACGTAAGCTTACAGATAAAGGCCAAATGTAGCTATTTAGAAGCAAGGGTACATTGAAGTCTATATAGGATGATTAGACAGCAAATGTAAAAAATTGGGATTGGGTGGGGGTAATAGGAGCCTATATAAGAAAAAGACCCAAAATCAGGATTCTCCCTATAAAATTGGGACATCTGGACACCCTAAGTCTATAACAGGCTCCCTGGTAACAGTGTGATGGATGCAAGAGAAGACCCGAGAGAGGGAGATTACAAGAACAGTCCAGCTCAAACAAATCTTCCTGGAGCAGACTTTTGCTTATAATTTTCAATGGTATTTTTCCCGATTGTTTTGTTATTTTTGGAACACAACCCCTTCCAATGACACCAGTGTATGCCTTGTCATTGCTCTATCACAATGCTGGGTCTGGTCTTGCTCATGAGTAATTCTTGGGCCATGGAAACACAGCCTGTTTGCCTAACCCTCCGGCCTTGCAGACTTGCACAATCCTGAGCAGGGCTGGCATTCTTGGGGAAGTCCTTGGGATCACATTAAAACCACTGTGATTGCTCAGAATGGAGATATGTTTATGTACTGGGGGCAAATTGTCTATCCCCCTGTCAATGCTACCATTGATGCACTCAAATAGTAGAGGGGAAACTTCCCTGGGAAATCGGGGGCATGGCTGGAGTAAATTGCACCTTTGCAGACACTAGTGGCCTAGAGGTTTTTATGTGGCTCTTAGCAGCAGCCAGAAGTTAGAGTAGCCTGGAGACTGCTCTAATTTATGCTGGGGGCCAGACTGGCACGTAGGATCAGGAATGTCACCTTTGACCTTCTCCTTGGATTCTGCATGTGTCTATGAGGAAAAATTAAAAGACATAAACATGTAGCTTGGCTCTAGGACACAAGAACTGTCTACAAGAATGTGAAGGGTGTAAACATTAAGGATAGAGAGGAATTATTTAGGGTGTTGCAAGGGATTATATACAAGAATAAGAGGTTTATATTGACAAAGAGAAAATTGAAACTACCAGGAAAAGGGTCCTGACAATGAGATATATTAGAATGCAGAAATAATCTCCCAAGGGAGATGGTGGAAACCAGATTGCTAGGGACAATTTAAACTAGATCAAACAATCCATTAAAAAGATAACAAAAGGGAATTATCTTGCACTGGTGGGAAAGTAAACTTGATGACTTGCCCGATCTTTTATCCCTTTCTAATTTCTCTGAGAGTGGTGTGGAATAACAATATGGGGCTGACGTATGTGTGGAAAAAACATGATATTAAGGGGTATGGTTTCAAACATTGAATAGGCATATGCACAAGCAAAGAAATAATTTCATGTGCCATATGAAGAACTGCAAGGTCATGGGCACTTGTGCATAAAGAGACCCATTTGCATCTTACAGTTTCCATTCTCTCATATGCAAATGCATAAGCACTAACATGATTGTGAGTGAAAGTTTAACGCTGACCCTCACTGGTGGGTGAGATCTAACCTGGGACCTCTGAAGCTCAGTGTACAAGCCTCTACTGCATGAGCTAATAGCCACAGGGTACTTAGCTAAGGCTGCAGCAGACTCACTAATCTCTAAGTGGTGTAGGTGCCATCAGAGGAGGACAGAGCACCATACCCCACAGGCATGGGTTACACTGGCACATACAGGATTTTGCAGACAACACATGCTTTATGGATGCAAATGTAAACGTTGGAGTTAAGAATGAGTAGAATGAATTGAGCCAGTATATCAACATTAGAAGTGGTTGGGAAATGTTTTCCATTGAAAAACTGATTATTTTCGGGGGACTACAAAATCCCAAACATTAAAAAAAAAACATTAAAAAAAAAATTAGCATGGGACAACTGAAAACCAAAAAATGTCAGCTGACTGGGCAAAAATGTCTGCTTTTCCTGAAGACACAAGGTGAGTGAGGTAAAATATGTCAAATTTGCAAACGAACTGAAGTTCAGCAGTTTCTCCTGCTGCAAGACAAGCCCAAGAAAGAAACCAACAGAACCCCACTGGCCATCACCTACAGTCCTCAGCTAAAACTTCTCCAATGCATCATCAGTGATCTACAACCTATCTTGGATAATGATCTCTTGCTTTCACAGGCCTTGGGAGGCAGGCCAGTCCTCACACACAGACAACCCGCCAACCTTAATTATAATCTCACTAGCAACCACACACCGCACCGTAGTAACGCTAGCTCAGGAACATTTCAGTCTCCCTGGACACACAGTAGTAGATTTAAAGGTAGCCATCTTACAGCCAAAAAATTTCAGGACTAGACTCCAAAGAGAAACTGCTGAGCTTCAGTTTATTTGGAAATTTGACACCATCAACTCTGGATTAAACAGAGACTGTGAATGGCTAGCCAACTACAAAAGCAGTTTCTCCTCCCTTAGTGTTCACACCTCAACTGCTAGAAGAGGGCCTCATCCTCCCTGACTGAACTAATCTCATTATCTCTACACTGATTCTTGCCTGCATATTTATACCTGCCTCTGCAAATTTCCACTACATGCATCTGACAAAGTGAGTATTCACCCACAAAAGCTTATGCTCCAATACGTCTGTTAGTAAAAGCACTGTTGTAGCCATGTCGGTGCCAGGGTATTAGAGGCAAGGTAAGTGGGGTAATATCTTTCATTGGACCAACTTCCATTAGTGAGAGAGACAGGTTGTCCAATAAAATATATTACATCACTCACCGTGTATCTTCACTCAAGAAAACTTATGCTCCAATACGTCTGTTAGTCTATAAGGTGCCACAGGACTCTTTGTCGCTTTTTACGGATCCAGACTAACATGGCTACCCCTCTGATTCTTAACACTGTGCTTTTATTGAACAGCTTCATCCAACCAACCAAATTATTCTAGTTTTTGCTGCCCCCAACCAAAAACTTACATTTTCAACAAAAAAGCATGAAAATAGTCATCAAAAATGTCTTGCAAAAATTTCCATTTTGACACAAAGTCATTTTATGCTGAGAAAACTTTTGGAACTAAACATGCTGACCAGCTCTAGGCAGCATATACTTTAAATTCTTTTGCCTTAAATGAATCTTTCTCTGAACTTAGATCATTTGGTAGCTGTTTGCATGTGATCCATCAATAGTTATTGATGAAATCTCATACAAGAAGACAGAGATCAATTAAAAAGCATACCCCAGAGCAAAAGCAATTCAAATATATAACAATGTGCTCCTTACTTCTACAGTGCCTGCTTAATGCTTTTATTTTGTATAGACCAATAGTAATTGAAATCCTCGCCTTCAGGCCTCACTTGAGCCTAGTGTGTTAAAGTACAGTGGAGAAAAACAAACTTTTGTGATCATAATGGCAATTCAGAAATTATTTTAAAAGGAATAAAACCGTACGTAAACAGCTCCTTATTTTCAACAGTAAATGCAGGAAAAGATAGAAAAGAAGATGCCTTGGTAATAGCTAGTTCTGTGGATGAGCTAATTGCTTTCTGTTGGCTCTCAGACAGTGCCTTCCAGCCTAAGCTGGGTGAATCTCTCATCACCACCTGGAATTTGCAATTACTGCAGCATGTTCTGTAGCATCCCAGCCCCAGAACATGGTTCCGAACCTTGAGAAGCAGCCTCAGCGTGTGATTATCTTTGTGCTACTTAAAGTGTGTATGTGCCTCCCCTTTGCTCCAAGGGGAAGACAAATGTTCCAGACCATTTTCTGACTCAGCTTACTTGGGCGTCCACACAGCTGGGCGCCATAATGGTAGCCAAGTGTCCAAGTCAGCTGCCGGCTGCATTAGGGATAGGATTGTAAAAGCTACAATGCATCCCAGGTTTAAGGGCACCTGCCTGCCTACTTCAAGAGGAGTCTGGATTCCTGTACAGCACTGTGTTATTTTCACTCCACCACTGTTTATGAGTTGTCTGTGCACTAGTTGCCTCCTCCAGAGGATAGCGGGAGACAACTCTTGTTACAGTGGAGCAGTTTTTAGGGCAAAACTCTCATTTGAATCCTCTCTGGAATTTTCCCAGCTTTCCGTTTGGTACCAGGCTGCAGATAAATAGGTGAAGGCAAATTCAAGGCAAGTTTCCTTCTGCTAATTGCTCTTTGTAGACGCCATTTATATCTTGAAAGTAGGTTCTGTTTTATTAGCTTGATCTTCAATGCTTCTGAAAGTCTCTCCGGCCTGACGAGTGGTTTTTCAGAGATGCTTCAACTGATCTCATCTGAGAATTTAATCGGCCTGACGAGGAAAGAGCTGTGAGATATTTATTGTTGAGGCTGTGAAAAGGAACTGATTGCTGGGGGAGATTAATTTTTAAAAACACAGCAGTCCTCAGAAGTTCTGCAAGTAGCTCTTCACACTCCGATGTGAACTCCAGCCATTTCCATACTTGGTAATGCTGGCACCTGAGAGTTCCAGTCTGGGGACAGAGCCCCACTGTGGGAGGCAGAGTGCAAACACATGACACAAGGACAGTCCCTGTCCCCTGGAACTGGCTTTCTAGAATTTGGAAAATGTACAGACAAAATGTGCCGCTAGGGAAAGGAGACGGGGACAAAATCAGAGTTAAGCTAGATGTGGTCACAGCATATAATAGGCATATAATAGGCAGGGTGGTCGCCTAGGGCACTAGAATTTGTGGAGTGGAATTTTGTGTCCTTCGGCGGCAACCGCAGAGGCCAGATCTTTGGCTGCTCCAGTCTTCATCAGTGTTTAGGCGGAAGGATCTAGGGTAGAGGGGCGCGAGGAGGGCCACCTGCAGCAAGTAAGGGGGGGATGACATACAAGGCAACTCCCCACCCCAGCTCACTTCTGCTCCGCCTCCTTCCCTGAGCATGCCGCCCCACTCTGCTTCTCTCCCTCCCAGGCTTGCGGCACTAAACAAGCCTGGGAGGTGGGAGAAGTGGAGCAGCGATGATGTGCTCGGGGAGGAGGTGGAGCAGAAATGAGCTGGGATGGGGAGCTGACGCATGGCTCCCTGGACCGGGAGGAGCTGCCGCAGGGGTGAGGCTCAGGGTAGAGGGAGGGAGCTGCCACTGGAGGGGAACCTCAGGGTGGAGGAGGGTGTGAAGAGCTGCCACAGGGCTCGGGGGGGAGGCGCAAGGTGGAAGTTTCACCTAGGGTGCAAAACATCCTTGCACTCGCCCTGATAATAAGTATGGTGGTCACTGTAATTACAAGAGGCTAACTGGCCTCATATAGTATCCAGAATGTCAGCTGTCTTGTGCATGTTTTACATATAGGAGATGCAAGTAATTCAGAAACAGAGCTGGGAGAAAGCCATTACAATTTTTTTTCCCCAAATCGATTCTAAACATTAGCTGTCAGCCTTGATTTCACAGCCCCAATTTCTTGCAAAAATATTTTGAAGGGGGAAAAAATGTCACAGAAGGAAACACGCCAACACCTGGAATACACATCAGTATCTGAATCTAAGGCCCTAAGCCTGCAAAGTTTTACACAGTTAAGCACATGAAAGATCACAGCCTATGTGTGCAGGTCATATTTATACCAAACAGTGTGCCTAATATGCAGATTGTGTATACATAATTGATATACATAATGCACATACTTATACTATCTATTATATGGGGAAGCAGTGTAGACTAGTAGATAGAATGCTGGCCAGGCACTGAGGAGATCTGGATCCTATTTCCAGCACTTGCATTGACCTGCTGGGTGACCTTGGTCAAATCACTGCCCCCTCTGTACCTCAGTTTCCCCCTCTAGAAAGCAGGGAAATGATAACGACGTCCTTCACAAAGTGCTTTGAAATCTACTGATGAAAAGAATTGGTGTAACTCCCATGCTTTATACTGCAGCATTTGACCTGTTTCTCCAGGGTTAGGAGAGAGCAGCAGTGAGGAGGAGACATGGATCTTAACCGGATACTCTGCATCATTGCACATGGCCAGAGAGCAGGGCTGGACAACTCAGACAGAAAGACCTCCAAAACTCCTAGAACAGGGTGTGGTACTTACCAGACGTCTCTGTAGCTATCTGAGGCTGTATAGGAAGTTTTCCTTGCAAGCAACCCACCTGGCAGTTTATCCCTGAGTCACCCTCTGAGAACTGAGGGAGGAAAGGCTATAAATACAGTTGTTTATAACAGCACTTTTGAGTCAGCTGCTGGTCACCACACGACTTGGAGATATGCCTGCTGGGGGAGTTGGGTGAGCCCAATCTCTGTACCACTTTGAATACAGGCTGCAGATTTTTGTTTCACCAGCAACTGAGTAAACCAGTCAGATATTAATTCAAGGGCTGGAATGCTGCTAGCTGCAGAGATCCCCAGCCTGTTTGCTTGCTGGTAGGGTTCTGACATGTTCGAAAGGACCAAGACACGGACATCACTCAAGCTCTGAAGAGTCTTGATGACCCACACTACATACTATGGTGACATGAGAGAGACCGAGACATCTTCTCTGAGAGAAAATCAGAAGGGGAATGTGTTTCTACGTGCATAAGAAAGTATAGAAAATGTTGAAACCTTCTGTCATAAATAAATAGTTAAGGGTTAATGCCTCTTTTACCTGTAAAGGGTTAAGAAGTTCACCTAGCCTAGCTGACACCTGACCAGAAGAACCAATAGGGGGACAGGATGTTTTAGAAGGAAGGAGGGTAGTTCCTTTTGTCTTGGTCAGTTTCAGTTTTGGACGGAGTGGAAAAGATCAAGGAATCAGCCTCTTATCAGAGTAGTGAGTATTAAGGAAGGAAATAAATAGGTTTATGTTTATTTTTTTTTGTAACTTGTCTTGGCATTAGGAGGATAATCAAATTGGGTATTCTTGTGTGTACTAAGGTTTTTGCCCAAGGGAACATCCTGTGTTTTGAATCTGTTGTCTGTGAGATCAGCTTGTATGCTATCTCCCAGAGGTTTTTTTCTTTTACCTTTCTTTTCTTTAATTAAAAACCTTCTTTTTAAGAACCTGATTGATTTCTCCTTGTTTTTAGATCCAAGGGGATTGGATCTGGACTCACTAGGGATTGGTTGGGGGAAAAAGGGAGGGAATGAGTAATTCTTCCTTGTTTTAAGATCCAAGGGTTTTGGATTGGTGTCCACCAGGGAATTGGTGGAGGAGTCTCTCAAGGCTACCCAGGGAGGGGAAGGTTTTGGGGGGGAAGACAGAGTTTTCCAATTGACTCAAATATTTGGATGGTGGCTGCATATTGATCTAAGTTGGTAATTAAGCTTAGGGGTTCACATGCAGGTCCCCACATCTGTACTCTAAGGTTTAGCTTGGAGGTGGAACCTATAACACCTTCCATTTGAATAACTTTAAGAAACAAAAGGGAGAAAGTCTGTATAAGGAAACCACCAGTGTTACTGTTTTATAGCTTTTGTTAAAAAGTTATTCATAATATTCCAAACACTATTTATGATGTTTTCTAGTGCTTTGTGTGCATTAAATGTTTGTTTTACTAAGAAAGGGAATGGTGCCTCGTACAAAATTATGGGGTCTAAATCAGCTGTTACCGCTCAAGAAAGAGATCTTGGAGTCATTGTGGGTAGTTCTCTGAAAACATCCGCTCGGTGTGCAGTGGCAGTCAAAAAAGCTAAGAGAATGTTGGGAACCATTAGGAAAGGGATAGGTAATAAGACAGAATGTATCATAATGCCACTATATACATCTATGGCACACCCACACCTTGAATATTGTGTGCAGATTTGGTTGCTCTATCTCAAAAAAGACATACTAGAAATGGAAAAGGTACAGAGAAGGGAGTCAAAAATGATTAGGGGTACAGAACAAATTCTGTATGAGGAGAAATTTAAAAGACTGGGAATTTTCAGCTTAGAAAAGAGATGAATAAGAAGGGATATGATAGATGTCTATAAAATCTTGACTGGTGTTAGAGAAAGTTAATAGGGATTTTGGTCAAATAGCATGTAAGATGCTTCAGCAAACCCCCACCCTGCCAAGTGCAAATACCTGTCCCCACCCTCTCTCAACTCCACTGGGCTTTGGCACCTTGTCCCCACCTAGCAAATGCACTTTAGTTGAGGGTGAACCCCTCAGTCAGGGTATGCCAAGCACAGTTCTGCCCCCCTTGATTCACACAACAAAGATAACAACCTTTTATTATCACTACCCCCAGTAACAACATGACTTGTGAGCAAACACCAGCCAAAAGTGATCATTTGGGCAAAGCAGCCCCATCATGCTCAGCATGTAGGCAGGTTGGGTGTGTCCATGTCAACAAGGTCGGCTCCTGCAGTCTTCTTCTCCAGCTCATCACTCGATGTCAGGGAAGGTCTCATTCAGACCCTGCTTACATCATGAAAACGTGATGAAAGGGGGCCACCATCTCCTATTACTGTCAATGAGATGGCTGCCACTTTCCTAACATCTATCTGCCCATGGTACTGAGGCTGCCCTGAATAAAAAGTTGGCTGCCACCTCCCAGTGTTTTCAGTGAGGATGAAGCCACAGCATCGTGGCTGCTGCTCTGTGGTTCAAGGGGGGTGGACAGGACATGGGGACTTTGCAGAGACGATTGTGAAAGGTTGAGGGGAGAAGGATGGAGATGTAGGGGGTGCGGAGTGATGCAAGGGACAGGAGAGAGGCTGAGGGGGGCTGAAGAGGACCATGAGGAGAGAAGGGAGGCTGTGGGAAATGCAGAGCTAGTGATGGTTGTGGGAGATGGAGGGAACAGTTGGCAGAAGCTCTGTGATTTTTTGGGTCTGGGTACCTGGGCAGAGCTCTGTGTGAGAGCCTTGGGCCTCAGCACATAGATCTGCCTTGCCACTGGGCCCTGCCTTCAGGTCTGGCCCTAGAGCAGAGAGGATACTGGGGCAGAGGGGGATCTTAACACTGGTCCTGGTGGATCCCAAGTAGAGAAGTCTCAGGCAGCAGGAGGCACAGAAGTGTAGCTGCTGGGTCAAGACAGTAATAGAAATGGCTGGCAGGTCCCCTAGCTCGTGGGTGAGGAGAGGGTAGGTGGACACTCTGTCTGACCAGGCAGGGAGATCTGTGCATTAAAAAAAAGTTGGCTTTTCAACCTGACGTTATCACAGCCCCTAGCAGAGGGGATTTCAGAAGCCAGAAGACAGACTGAAAACCGTGATTTGATTTTAAAAACCTCATGATTTTTGAGGGTCTGGTTTGTGATTTTTCACCCCTTGAGGCTGGCAATAGGGGGCATAAAAAGTGAAGGTGGCCCAATACTGGCCTATAGCTTCCCCACTCAGTAACCAGACAGCTTCTGCTGAAACACTCCCATCCACCCAGCCCCCAAGAACTAAACAGCCCGATCTACCTCCTGACACGCTCGCTCCCTGGCTAGCCATAGCTTTCCTCTTTAACTCTACACTGCCCCCAGCTGTCTCTAGCTCCTGTCCCAGGCACCCCCCACCTCCTACCCTTGCCACAGCTCAGGGCACAGCATGTATTGAACACAAACTGAGGTTTATGACTCCATGCTAATTATTAGCTAATATGCAAACCAGCCTCTTAAATAATTAGCATACAGCGCCACGCACGGAGCAGAACAGAACCTGACAACAATGGCCAGGAGGGAATGCCATTCCCGGAACACAGGGGTTAGTGCCGCTGCTGTGCAAACAGAAGGCTCCAGGCATCCCTGCTTACCGTTGCCAGAGCTCACGATCGGGACCGTATCATTCGGGTTCTGGGTCATTAACAACAATGCTATAATGACTGGAAATCTGCATTAAAAAAAATACTGAGACTCCCTAAGGATTGGGAACCGGCTTCAGTCCTCCCTGAATCCTGCTAATCTCTCCACTGAAAGATGATGGTTCTTTGCCTTCATTGCAGGTATTTCTCGTCTGCTGCTCGAGTGCAGCCTTAGCTTGAGATACACCACTTTATTGATTCCCCCATTAGCTACTCCTGCAATGAAACCCAATGGTAGTCCAGGTGTTTTTCTTTAAACCCCATTTATCCTTATGAATTCTTGAAGGCCTATAATAAGAGTAGTTAACAGCCAGCTAAAAGAAACATTTTTGGAGAGGACTTTTGGAGGTGGCTCCATTTTTCAGCAGTTGTGTTATCAGGTCCATTGCAGTGCTTGGATGCTCTGTTCATCTTCTTGCCCGCACAATGAGCTTGCTCACTAGAGTCCTAATTAACACTGAATGAGAGTTATTTGTATCCTTTATGAGCACTAGCTGTTGCATGGTGGATCCTGGTTTAGGGGGAGAGGGAGGACACTGTGGTTAATATTTCTTGATTAGACAAGTACGACTTTACTGTGTAAGTAGGAGCTGATGGAGAAGCCTTTCAAACCTTTCATCTTAGGTAAAATAAAAGGAACATTATGCACATCATGCATGCCCAGTGGCAAAATGCGTAGCCAATGAGGCTGTTTGCCGAGTAAGGCACCATTCATTGTGAACGTTTCAAAACAACGAAGAATCTCTACCTCATTCAGGGCTAAATTTTGTTCCCAGTGATAATTCTATGAATGAAGGGCAGGGGTTCTCAAACTTCTTGCACCGCAACCCCCTTCTGACAACAAAAATTACTAGATGACCTGAGGAGGGGGATCAAAGCCTTAGCCCATCCAAGTCCTGCCACCCTGGGCAGTGGGGGGCAAATCTGAAGCCCAGGGGAGACTGTAATCTGAGCCCCACCGTCCCGGGCTGAAGTGCTCTGTCTTCGGCTTTGGCCCCAGGCGTTGGGGTTCAGGCTTTGGCTTCCACCCCAGGCCCCAGAAAGACTAAGCCAGCCCTGGCGACCCCATTAAAATGAGGTTGCAACCCACTCTGGAGTCCTGACCCAGAGTTGGAGAACCGGTGAGGACTGGGCTCAGAATCTCAGCAACTCTTACACCCCTGTGTTTCCACTAAGATCAGCTGGAGCGAACTGAAGCCAGTGTGGGTGCTGGAGTGTAATGGAAAGCAAAACTGGCCTGCAGGGTGAATTTTACCCCTATGCAGAGGGCCAGTAGGTGTGTGCAGTGGATGAAGTTGAAGTGAACTTGCTGAGCAATGAGGATACAAAGGATTCAGTTAGTTAAGAAATTAGTATTGAAATCAATTTAGGGCCCTGGCCCTACATGGCTGCACAGGGAGATTCCCGCCCGCTGCCACTGGATGCGTTAGGACTCCCTGGGACACAGCTCCTGGCATTCAGCAGAATGCAAGGACTTCCCCAGAAGGTGCTCTGTTTGGGAGGGGAGGGAAGGGGTAGGCAGAGCCAAGACTCAACTCTGTCCCTGGCCCCACCCCCCAAACCACTGCAAATAGAGCTGACTGGATTTGGCAATGGAGAGTATGGTGCATTCCATAAAGTACTGTCACAAATGACCCTCCCCCTGTCTCCCCTCACAATGCCACAGGAGAAATTACACCCCTCCGTGTCACAAGGCAGGTGCAGCGGCTCCCACTGCTCACTGTGGGATAGTGCACAGTTTGTGTCTTCAAAACACAAGCTAGCCCTCCATTTCCATACAGAAAACAAATGGCTTGTGGTTTCTGGCTGCCCGGAATTGCACTGTGTGCAGACTTCCTTCCTTAGAATTGAGTGATACATAAATATTATCCCCCCTTTTCACCTAGAGTCCAATCCAGCACCCACTGAAGTCAATGGACAGGCTCCTGTTGACCTCACTGGGAGCAAGTCGGACCCTCACGGCACTGCAACCGAGACGCACACTGCATGAGGTAGAGCTGCTGAAGATATAACAGTAAGGATGCATCTTCAGTGCAAGAAACCCCCATGGCAGCAGCTTCAGTGACACAGGCTCCTGGGGCTCACTCTCTGGGGCTAAAAATAGCCATGTAGCTGTTCCTGCTTGGGCTGGAACTGTGAATCTCAGATTCCAGGCTCCAGCCCTAGCAGGGATGCCTACATTGCTATTTTTAGCCTTGTGGTGCAAGCCCAAGACAGATGGTCCAGACTGTGAGACTCGCTGCTGCAAGATTTTTTTGTGTATGTTTTGGGTATTTTGTACCCTGAATGCTCTTGTAATGCACTAGGGTCAGAGTTAAGGGTGCGTGGAGACCTTAACATCAGTATTTCCTGACTTTTGAGAAAAACTTGGCTTTGTGACCTTAATGTTGTCTTAACATAGTTTTCTGTATGGAATAGATACAGTACCTGAACCCATGGGAGTGGATGAGGTAATGTGTAAAGAGAGATGAGACGGGATTCTTTAGGGCCTGTTCCTGCACTGGTGTGAGTCACTGGTCTAGGAGTTGTGAGCAATAATATATCCCATGATTGTAGGGAAAGTCCTTACCGTTTCCTACATCCCTGGGCAGTCTTATAGGAGTGGGGAACAATTAGGCCCTATACACTTTAATTTGGTTAAATAAGAAAAAAAAGAAGTATGAAGTCAATGGAGCTACATTGATTTACACAGCCCGAAGATATGGCCCCTAGCCATCCTATTCCAGTTTCCCCATCTGTAAAATGGAGTTTACTATTATTTATGTATTTATATTATGGTAGCAAGTAGGAGCCAACCAAAACCACAACCTCATTGTGCTAGGTATTATACACATAAACGCAAACACACACAGTAGACAAGCCATTCTTCAAAGAGCATACAATCTAAATAGACAAGACAGGCTAAGGGAAATAATATAACTGTTGTCAAGAGGTGTGTTGTCAGATGCTACTGGTGTGGTGCTCTGCTCTCTCCTTGTTGGTATCACTCGGCTGCATGCGTGTGTTCCCTCTGTGTGCTGCCCCAGCTCTGCGCAACTAGCTGACACAGCAGACCCAAAGAGAACCCCCAAAGACCACAGAGTCTAGTAAGGTACGAAGGCACGTTGGCCAGGTTTATTGCCGTATTGGACACAATAATAGTTCCCTCCAGATTGTTACTCTACAGGGCATACTACCATGTACCCACGGTCAATGGACTCAGCTCAATCAGTGGCGGGACTTTCCACTGCCCCCTCGGCCGGACAAAGACACCACCCCAGGGATGCATTCTTATACACAGGTACAAACAAGTTACACATCACTCCTGACGTATTGAGGTGCAACCCCTCTACGTAGTAAGGTGCCGCCTCTCACCTTGTACATGTTGGTTTGAACAAAACAACTCTATCCATCATATTACCCTTTTGCCCCTGTCATTGGGATGGGTCAGTCTGTTCCTTGTTATCTGTGTGGAATGTGCAAGTATGTGAATGTTCTGATCTCTAGTGTTCAGTACCTTTTAGGTACGTATCTTCTTGCAGCATCAGCCCTTTCCTTGCCAGCTTCTGTGAGCAGGGCCTGCCTCTGGCTCACAGCTTCACTTTGCTTTATGTTAGCAAAGTCTTGAGCATTACTTTAGTTCAGGCCTCATACCAGGCCTCTGATACCAATGTTTATGTCTCAGGGCCTTCTCTTACTACAATAACATGCAAGCTGAGTGAACAGATAATGCTTACTTGCAGTCCTGTTGAAATTATTTGATATAACGGTTTGAGATCAGAAAATGCTGAGTTTACAAAATCAACACATATCCCAAGAACTGATAGATTTTGTTGACATTTTTATGTGACATTATAGAAATGTTTTTAATAAAATCAGATTTTGTATATAATATAAAAATCAAAACATTTTGACTTTTACATTGCAAAGTATAAAATAACATAATATTAACTTCAGCATGAAATATAAAAGTTCAGAATATTTCAGGTTGCTAAAAGTTCTGACATTTCTGCTTTTCATCCCAATTCCGAATGAAAAGGAATTTCAAAATTTCAGAATTTTTCATGGGACAGGAATTCCATTTTTTCACCAGTTCTACTTACTTACCTACCTCACAGGTATTGCAAGAGTTAATCAATGCCTCTAAAGCAACATATAAGCACTATTATAGTAGAAGTTACTTCTTCGCCTGTAAAGATTGACTAATATTTTTCTTTTATTCAAAAAAGTGGGACTAGAGGCAAAGTCTGCTCTATGCTATCTGTCCCTTTATCTGTCCATCTGTGTTCTCTATTATTCACGTAGCTGGAGCAGTGTAACTTAGGTCAACTTACCACAGTAGTGAAGACAAGCCCTTAGTCTTACAACCCAGTGCAACCACACTGAAGTCACTTGAACTGAACTGAAACCAGTGGATTTGAATTGGTGTAACTAAGAACAGATTTTGTCCCTAAGCATTTTGTGTATTATAATATCAAACCATCTAATATTATGCACATGAGAATATATCTGTACAGACAAGAAATTCAAAACAGGTACCAAGAACAACAGTTTATCAGCCTATTATCTATGACTTATAAGGTGTGCACATTATTATTTATGTCTGAGCTAGCCTAAAGAACAATTTTATAAGCAATTTATTTTATACAGGGAGAAACAGTGCCCTGAGACAGCTGGAAGGGATGACAAGGATTGTAATATATAAATAATACACTCTGTAAAGATGAAATATTTAGAAGGATTGAAGAGTGCAATAAAGATCCCAAAACAGCTAAATTATTCAGCGAAGAAGGGAGCGTTACCATCACTCATGTGTATATAAGCCAAATACAAAGCCTGATTCACCGCTCAGTTCCTCCAGTTTTAGGCACCTATTCAGCAAGGTACTTAAGCTCATGCCTAACTTTTAGGACACAAGGGTGGAGTCAAAAGAAATACTCATGAGCTAAAGTACTTCCCTGAATTGGGGCCTTATACTGGTATAAGTCCTTTGGTTTTAGGGGAGTTACATTGATCCAAAATGGCAGACACAGCAATGAATTGAGCCATATTCTTTAAGTACCATGTATGCAAATAATCATGGGAGGAGGACTAGCTCAGTGGTTTGAGCCTTGGCCTGCTAAACTCAGGGTTGTGAGCTCAATCCCTGAGGGGGCTATTTGGGGATTTAGTTGGGGATTGGCCCTGCTTTGAGCAGGGAGTTAAACTAGATGATCTCCTGAAGTCCCTTCCAACCCTAGTAATTTATGATTCTAATCACAGTTACATTGACAAGTGCTGCCTGTACATGTAAAAGTGAGAGGTGGGGTGTAGCACACACTTAGCCATTTGTATTCAGTGACATTTGCCACAATTATATTTAATGAACACTTCTATGTAACATACTAACACGGCCCCACAATCACAGCGGCTGGGCACCTCTGTCACTAATATTGATCCTCACAACACTTCTGTGAGGCAGGGAAGTTAGAGATGAGAAATGAGTCCCAGAGAGACTAAGAAACATGCACAAAGTCATCCACAAAAGGAATGTCTACACTGGAGCTAGGGGTCTAATTTCCAGCTTCGATTGACGTGCCAGCAGTAGTTGTGATCAAAGTGGTTCACTAAAAGTAGAAGTGTAGCCACAGCACCACAGAGCTGTCTGGGCTGCGGGGTATCAGGCCTAGTAGTGGAAGTGAGGATTTGGCCTACAAGTTAGCACTGGGTCCAGGGTGGACAGAGTCCAGGAAATGAGCTGAGGATCCATACGGGAGGGACAGAATCCACTTGCCAAAACTGGATGGTCAACTGGAGTCATGAGCCAGAGGCAGTCAGGAATTGAAGCCAGAAATCACGCCAGAGGGGAGCAAGGGCTGGAGCAGAGAAATAAATAAGATATGTACCTATCTCATAGAGCTGGAAGAGACCCTGAAAGGTCATTGAGTCCAGCTCCCTGCCTTCATTAGTAAGACCAAATACTGATTTTGCCCCAGATCCCTAAATGGCCCCCTCAGGGATTGAACTCACAACCCTGGGATTAGCAGGCCAATGCTCAAACCACTGAACAGGCTGGAGCAGAGCCTGGAATGAGGCAGGACAGGGACTGGAGCAAGGGCAAACACAACTGAAGGCAAGCTACACATTGAGCAGCTGCTGAGCTGCCACAGGGGCCAGGCTTATCAGCAGGGCTGCTAGACCAGTACCCAATCAGGGGCTGTAGTGACTCTGTCAGTTCCAAGGCAGTGGAGCTGGGCTCACTGGTTGCCTAGCAGCACAGTTAGGCAGGAAGCTGGTCCTAGCTGATCTAGTCCTTGACAGCTGTATGCAACGGGACTGATTACGCAATCTGTGCATGGTCTCATCTGAAACCCCAGGCATGAAGTCATGCATCTAGCCAGTCCTGATGCTCATGCTGCCACGTCTAAACTTGTATTTTTAGCAAGCTAGCTCGATGAGAGCTGGTGTGGGTACGTCTACCCAAAGCTCGAATTTACACCTCCAGGGCCAGTGTAGACATACCCAAAGTCTGTGATAGAGCAGGCCTTCCAAGATCCAGATGTGATGGGATCCCCAGGTTGCAGCCTGCCACTGTGGGACCACTGTGCTCCTTTAATTCTCCAGCCTGGGCTGTCTCTCGCAATGGTTTGCTAGTGACAAGCAGCAAACCCCTCCAGGAGCTGTGATCACTCAGCACAACCACATGTGGTGCCCCACACCCAGCTACATTGCATGAATGCTCCCAGAGCCACTCATGAATCACACAGAGAAAGGCACCAGCTGAATCCCCCCAGCTCCCAGCCTTGTAACTTCAGGATTATACTGTCTTGCACTGCTCAAGATGAGCAGTGCAAATGTATTAATTGGTTCACAGCTTCAGCAATGGAAAGTGGATAGACACCAGCTTTTGCAAACCTGAGCAGATTTACCATACTCTTCAGACAAACTCAAAGGTAGAGATAAACAGTACAAGTAGTTTATTGACTACAAAAGATAGATTTTAAGTGATTATAAGTGATAGGCAGAAAGTCAGATTTAGTTACCAAAGGAAAAGAAATATAAGCACTTAGTCTATACTCTTAACCCTATTAGACTGGGCAACATCTAAATTAAGCATTTTTTCTCACCCCAATGGATATTGCAGTCCTTAATATAAAGGTTTGTCCCTTAAACCTAGGGCCAGTCTCCTCTGTTGGAGTTTTCAGTCTCATAGACTCAGAGACTCAGAGACTTTAAGGTCAGAAGGGACCATTATGATCATCTAGTCTGACCTCCTGCACAAATGCAGGCCACAGAATCTCACCCATCCACTTCTAAACACCCCCAACCTATGTCTGAGTTATCAAAGTCCTCAAATTGTGGTTTGAAGACCTCAAGCTACAGATAATCATCCAACAAGTAACCCGTACCCCATGCTGCAGAGGAAGGCAAAAAACCTCCAGGGCCTCTGCCAATCTGCCCCTGGAGGAAAATCCTTCCCGATCCCAAATATGGCAATCAGTTAAACCCTGAGCATATGGCAAGACTCACTAGCCATCACCCAGGGAGAATTCTCTGTAGTAACTCAGATCCAACCCCATCTAACATCCCATCACAGTCCACTGGGCATACTTACCTGCTGATAATCAAAGATCAATCGCCAAATTAATTGCCAAAATTAGGCTATCCCATCATACCATCCCTCCATAAACTTATCAAGCTTAGTCTAAGCCAGATATGTCTTTGCCCCCACTACACCCCTTGGAAAGCTGTTCCAGAACTTCACTCCTCTAATGATTAGAAACCTTCATCTAATTTCAAGTTGTCATAAACAGATAAGAAAAGTTAATAGCACAGAAGTACTTTATATCTCTTTGACTATAAAAGGTTAACAAGTTCAGTAAGCCTGGCTGTCACCTGATCAGAGAACCAATCAGGGGACAGGATACTTTCAAATCTTGAGGGAGGGAAGTTTCCTGGTGTGCTGTTAGTTTTTTGGTTGTTGTTCACTCTGGGGCTCAGAGGGACCAGACGTGCACCCAGGTTCTCTCAATCTCCTTGATACAGGTTCTTATAGATTCCAAATAGTAAGTGCTAGATAGATAAAGCGAGTTAGACTTATGTTTGTTTCTTTATTTGCAAGTGCATTTGGCTGGAAGGAGGTAATGTTATTTGGGCTGAAAGAGTTCAAAATTTTATTTGCTGAAAAAGGATTCTAATTTGTACTTGAATACTTAGGCTGGGAGAGATTCCCAGGCCTATAGCTAAAAAACCTGACCTATTCCATTTTAAATTTCAAAGATAATTTTACAATTTTTCTCTCCTTAATTAAAAGTTTCTTGTTAAGAACCGAATTGTTTTTTTATCTGGGGGGAGAGCCCAGGGGACGGGGGTCCTGGGATGCACCAGGGGAATTGATGGGGGAAAGAGGGACGGGAAAGATGAAGCTAATTTCTCTCTGTGTAGATTTACTGCTCTCTCAGGAAGAGTCTGGAGGGGGAAAAGAGGAGGAGAGGTGAATGTCCGCTCTGTTGTGATTCAAGAGTTTGAATCACAGTGATCTCCAGGGAACCCAGGGAAGGGGAAGCCTGGGAGAGTCAATGGTGGGGGAAAGGGTTTACTTTCCCTGTGGTTAAGATCAGAGGGTCTGGTCTTGGGGTTCCCCAGGCAAGGTTTTGGGGGGGAACCAGAGTGTACCAGGCACTGGAATTCCTGGTTGGTGGCAGCGCTACAGGTTCTAAGCTGGTAATTAAGCTTAGAGAAATTCATGCTGGTACCCCATCTCTTGGACACTAAGGTTCAGAGTGGAGATTTGTACCATGACACAAGTCTAAACTTCCTAGTGTCCAGTTTATATCCATTATATCCTCTCATTATATCCGTTATATTCACTCAGTCCTCTGAGTGTCTTTGCTGCTTGCAGCATAGGTAGGGGCAGGAGAAAGGCCTGGCAATGGGCCTTGTGTTCTGTTTCATACCTTTAGTCTATGTGCTTGGAGAATACTAGACCAGACATGTCTGATGGATATTGCTGAGTCTCCAGACAAGGCTGAGCAATTCTCCTCCTCTGGTCTTGTACAGGTGAATCATTGAACTGTGGCTTGCTTGCTGGACAATGGCTGTTGATGATTCTTTGACACCCGTTGGTTACTTTCCTTGGCATTGTCTCTGGAGAGCTAGTATCTGGGTGCTTCCCAAACTCACAGCATATTTTAGTGACAACCATACAGCACATTCTTATAACTTCATATACACTAATGATATACATATTTAGATAGAAAAATGAATTTCAGACGATCATAACCTTTCCCTTGATACCTCACAAGGAATACTTATATGCAGTATCACAATTATATATAAATGAGGAATATGGGGGTTACAGGATGCTCCCCCAAGGCATAGAATGTCACACTAGGCTAATGCCCTAACTGCAGGAAACATATTTCCTCTCCGCACATACCTCTGGGTGTCTGTCTGTGCATCAGCTATAAGAAATTAGGGAGCTAATGATAGCTAGGAAGGACAAGTGTTAGCTATTTTATGCAAACAGATGAAAATGTGGAACTACTAGTGCATGCAGCAGCAATCACTACTCTGATGACTCTATGTATAGATGATGTCCCCTTCTACGCCTTCTCATCCCTCACTTCTCAGCCCGTGTTGTCTTATGAGCTTGGGACTTGTCTAGGACATTGGTCTCCAAACTTTATAGCCAAGTGCATTATTTCACAAAGGCCAATGGGCCCCAGTCAATATTTTGGGGCAGATTCTCCACCCCTTGAGTGGCACAAAAAGAGAAGGAGCTACTCACAAATCAACTGGGGGTTTCTCTTGTGTAGGAGAGGACAGAACTCCAAACACAGGGAAAGGACCCACTTCGGCTCAGAACACTGCTAGCTCAAATCAGAGCTGCCACTGTGACTGCAACAGGAACATCTGGGTAGGTGATGCATCCAACCTTCTTCCCATAGCTATAGGGCTGAGTCAAACACTTCCATTTAAAAATTTCAGGATGTGGCTCAGGGAGCACATTTTTAGTTGACTATCAAATAGGTCTTTTTCTTCCTAGAGTAGTGTCCCGTGAAGGCATTGTTCAGAGCCACAAGTTGGATGCCCCTGGGCTAGCACAAAGTGGGCACTGCCACAGTTTAAATAATAAACATGTGTACAATATCCAGGGATTCCTGAAGCACCCATCACAGTACTATCCAAACATCAAGTACGGGACCGAAAGATGCATTACCACATCCCAAGTTATGTATTATCTTCTCTGCTCCTCCTGTGCTAAGGGTCATGACAAATTGGAGAAAAAGGGAAGATCCTTTCAGTTCTTCTTTAGGGCCTTTTCCATTGGGCTTTGGATCAGGAGCTCACGGCATGATCCAACACCCATGGAAGCCAATGGAAATGCTCCAATGGGCTTTGGATGGGGCCTATAGTGCGGATAAAGCCTTTGCAAAGAGGCGTGTCTCACGTTGAGCTCTGCAAGAAGAGAGACATCAGTTCACTCTGGTCTCCAATGGAAGGGGGGTCTACAGCCCATGGTTTTCCACGAAGAATGTCCTGCCTGTAGTTCGCCGAGAATTTTGCCCTAGGCTCGGTCAGACGCATCCCCAATGACTCTTGTTGCGGAGGGAGGAACACATAATCATAAACATAATGCCCCAGATTTAAGCACAGCATAAACAATGATCTCTCTTTGATTGGCAGGATAACAGCCTCTGTGCTGTGAAATGGAGGCATTCAAAACTCATCATAAAGCATAAAGCTGGTTTTAATAGCACAGAGGTCTGCTCCTGCACTCCTCTAGTCACCAACTTCAATGGCAGCTCTGCCTTGGTTGGGACTGCTGGATTGGGCCTGTAGATAGTAATCACAGGACTGTGTTGTTCTATTAGTCATTTCAGATAGTCAGTAAATTATACTGAAGAGGTGAATGCCCTGTTTTATGAGATAATAACAATCTGGATCCCAGAGGTTAGAGGAAGATGAGAACAAGTCACTGTCTGAAATTCAGGCTATATATATATCCAAGCCCCATTGTTTGGATATTATTTATGATATTCTGCATTTAATACCAGATCATTTCAAATACATGGATGATGAGACCCCTCTGGAGCCCTCTCCTGTCAGCCAAGCCAGATTATCCAGGCTTGGGGGTTGTGTGTGAGGAAATGTCCTACTCGAGTTGTTCCCCGTGATGACTCACCGAGGTCACACAGCGACCTCATGGCTTCAGAAGTGTCAGATGCACTTCTACTTCCCTAAGAGTTTGACCCAAAACCCATTAAGAACATAAGAATGGCCATACAGGGTTATATCAAAGGTCCATCTAGCCCAGCATTCTGTCTTCCGAAAGTAGCCAATGCCAGGTGCCCCAGCGGGAATGAACAGAGCAGGTAATCATCAAGTGATTCATCCCGTCGCCCATTCCCAGCTTCTGGCAAACAAGGCTAAGGACACCGTTCCTGCCCATTCTGGCTAATATGCATTGATGGACCTATCCTCCATGAATTTATCTAGTTCTTTTTTGAAGCCTGTTCTAGTCTTGGCCTTCACAACATCCTCTGGCAAGTTGTTCCACAGGTTGACTGTGTGTTGTGTGAAAAAATATTTCCTTGTGTTTGTTTTAAACCTACTGCCTATTAATTTCATTTGGTGACCCCTAGTTCTTGTGTTATGAGGAATAAATAACACTTCCTTATTTACTTTCTCCACACCATTCATGATTTTACAGTCCTCTCTCATATCGCCCCTGAGTTGTCTCTTTTCCAAGCTGAAAAGTCCCAGTCTAATTAATCACTCCTCATATGGAAGCTGTTCCATACCCCTAATCATTTTTGTTGCCCTTTTCTGAACCTTTCCCAAATCCAATGTATCTTATCGAGATGGGGCGCCCACATTTGCATGCAGTTTTCAAGATGTGGGCGTACCATGGATCCATATAGGGGCAATATGATATTGACATCAATGGGAGTCTTTGCACTGTTTTCAATGGGGTTTGGATTAAACCCTCAGTAGGGATCTTCTCCTTTCCTCCAAACCCTTCTGCATGTCATGGTACAAAGAGCTTTATGGAGAAGCTATCTGCAGTGTGCAGGGGATCCATTTCTTCTTCTTCTTTGGGGTCCCCAAATCCTCTTCTCCCCACTATGCTGGAATCACACCCATTCTATTCGAGAGGAGTGCTTTTTGTTGCCAAAGAGGGAGGGGCAGGATTTGCCCCCAATATTTTATTAGCTCGAGAGCACACATTTGGAATAGCTGCTGTCCATTCTGCTCTTGCTGATTCTGAAAAGTGCATTGAGGGCAGGGGGGATGACTCTAAAATGTGATTCCTTTGCTTCCCGAGGCTTTTTGCAGACACGTGGTAAGCTTTAACCACTCTGCAGCTGGCAGTTCTTCCCCCAAAAGATGTTCCAAATGTTTGGAGAATTATTTCCTTTCAGGATGCTTGTTGCACTCAAATATTGTTTTGTATCCTGAATTAAACACCGCTTTCATCTTTCCACTTGCCCGAAGTGCCTTCGATGCTCAGATGTGCCCCCAGGTTTTTGCTGTACAAAGCTACGGTGTGAATTCCTTTTGACAGACCACATGAAGAGGGGTATGGGTACAACCTATGAGTACATTTCTGTCGAGAAATATTATGGCTGAAGATTAGGATTTCCCCGCTGATTGAGAAGTGTAATATTTAACTATCTACTAAGTCAACAGTTCTCTCCCCACCCCAGCATATGATAATTGTATGGAATATCAGCCTGGTTTGTTTGGATGCTTGGCCAAAGGACAATGAGCAACAACATATAGTCACGCAGGGCTGTGTTTGGCTCCATGTGGGTGGTTAGGGAGTGGAAAAGGGACCAGCAGACTCTAGCACTGACAGCAACTCCAAAACTATCTTTGGTATGTATGTGGCCCCCATCACCATAGTCTCTGAGCACCTTGCAGTCTTTAATCCCTTTAGCCTCACTATACCCCCAGGAAGTAGGTAAGTATATTCTCCCCATTTTACAGATGCCAAACAGGTACAGAGACCCTGTCCTGCAGGTAGTCTGCAGCAGAGCTGGGAATTGAACCCAGGTCACTTTAGTTCCAGGCTGGCATCCTAACCAGCCAGAGCAGGATGCTGATGCCAGTGACTAAACACATTTTGTCTGCACACACCTCAGACACACTGGGCTGATTCTACGCTGCATGTCCAAAAGAGCCACCCAGAGGGAGGTGTGACAAAGGTGCCTTTGTACTTTCAGGATGCCTCCTGGCATGTTAGAAGAGCTCTAATCTATGGCAGTTTCCCCAGAGCAGCCCCAGTCCAGAATCCCTGTGAGCACTCCCACACCCCCTTGCTTCACCCTGTGCATACCCTCTACTGAGGCCTGCAAATAGGGGCAATGTAGGGCCTCCCACATCAGCTCTACACTGCTCCTGCACCAGGGAAACCCTCTCCCCACCACTGTATGGTCCCTATAGACAGCTACAGGTGTATTCAGGATGTGACCCGAAGTGCCTAAGGTAGCCCACACTGCAAACATCAGCCTGAAGGCAGGCTGCAAAAAGGAGAGTAGATTCTCGCAAAACTGGTGGTTGATACTATAGTTAGATTCACCAACTAGTCACAAACTGTGCTTCTGATCCCCCACGCTGGTTGTCAAGAAGCTAAAACACAAAAGACATCAGACAGCCCCCTTTATTGCATTTCAGTCTCCAGCTCCCAATCAGTAAATAGGTCTGGTGAAGTGAAAAGTTACTTAAAACTCTATTCAGTTTACAAAATGTTCTTCTGATCCCTAAAGGAACAGCCACATTACCAGATCAATACCAGTTTGGAACTTTGCCAAAATACCACCCTGCTAGCCAATCCTTTAGTATCTAAAATCAAAAGTTTTATTATAAATGAAAAGAAAAGCAAAGAAAGAAGAGAAGAGAGCTGTTAAATGGTTGAAGCAATCAGATGCATACATATGACTTCACAGTCCATATATCAAGGTCTTAGCAGAATTGGTGAGTTTGCTGGCTTGGAAAGTTCTTCTGGAACACATCCAAGCTTGGATGGGTCTATTGGTCCTTTGTTCAAAGCTTCAGTTTGTAGAGAAGTGACTCCAGAGGTGAGAAGCAGTATTGAAGAGAAAATGGAGGTGATTCAGCTGCCTTTTTGCTATGTGGCTTGTACATCCTGTGTCCCAGACATAAGCTCACAGCACATGGGCATGGAAAGGTATTTGGCGTCCCCTGTCCATAGGTATGTCCCTACATGGTCTGCTGACTCATGAGCGTAGCCCCTGGCTTCTCTCCATGAGTTCACTGTACAGCTGATTGACTTTGATGGGCCATCAAACAGGCTTGATAGTATTGATGCCAGTATGTCTGGGGTGTCATCCAGAGACAGCACAAATTTGAGATATCAATATACCACACATATTTATAACTTCAGCAGAGCCCTGGGCCCTTTAAATCTCTGCCAGAGGCAGGGCACCCTCCAATGGTGATTTAAAGGGCCCAGGGCTCCGCTGTGGTAGCAGCAGCTGGAGCCCTGGGCCCTTTAAATCACCCCTTGGGCTCCCAGCCACCTCTGCAGCTGGTAGTTCCAAGGGTGATTTAAAGGGCCTGGGGCTCCCAGTTGCAGCTACCACAGCCCCAGCCCCAGGCCCTTTAAATCCTGATTTAAAGTGTCCAGGGATTTAAAGGCCCCACCTCTTCCAGTAGAGGCCCTGCTCCCTCCTAAGGACTCCAGAGTACCGGTAAGTAAGTTACTTTCACCCCTGCTCATGATACAAAGATGATGCATACATATAAACAAGTTTATCATACTTAGCAAATCACAACTTTTCCAAATGATACCTTACACAGCATCTCTTCTATAAGATTTATTGAAATTTGGTAATATTGGTATCAATAAAATTGTAAATGATCACCCATATTCCATACAGCGTCACACAGGGGCAGGAATGAGAGGCAGAATCAGCTTCAATGTTTCCATCAGCCAGTTCCTAAACCCATTTCTCCTCACTCAATGCAAACCTTGGCTTAAAGGTGTAGCCTAGGCCATCAGGCAAGTAGTTCATTAGCCTGCCTCCTGCACTGGCCAATACCTGATGTGGCAGAGGAAGATGAATTCACAGTTTTGCAGTAGGGTGATAGGATCTTTTCTGACCTCTGCAGCAGAAAGTCCTACAGAGGTGGATAGAGAATGATACATTTCTTACAGATTTCTTTGGAGCAACCTGCAGAATTGAATAGAAAGTTATATCACTGATGTAGAATTCTAAAGGAAATGTCAAAAACCTGGAGAAAGGCGATATTTCACTAGAGGTTTTTAGAGTAATTTTTTGTTATAATTCATTAGGTTTTCCATAGACCCCTATTGGTTTCATGCCTATTACATTCTATAGGATTTTCCATCAGGGTTCTTATGCCCTATAGCATGAGATTTGATTTCTCTTACTGGATAATTGTGGATTTGAAATTAAAAAGGTAATATTGTATAAAAAATGTCTGTGTTGGGCAATCTGGGTGACGATTTATCTGACTGTAGTGTTGTTTCATTCCCATTCTAGATGATAACAGTGTTGTCTCACAATCAGTTTAAGTGGCAGTGCTGGGAAATTCCTTTCTCCAAACAGGTAGAAAGAGGCTTATGACCATATATATTGTCCCAGATGAGTTGAACTGCCTGTGTGAATCCTTTCATGGATTCCCAGGAAAGCTCAGGCAGCAGGGCCGGCTTTAAGAAATGCGGGGCCTGATTTGAAAGAGCCGCCACCGAAATGCCGCCAAAGACAGTGGCAGCAATTGAGCTGCCGCCGAAGATAGTGGCAGCAATTTGGCAGCTGTTCAATAGGTTGCAACTCTTTCCGGTGGCACTTTGGCAGAGGGTGTGGGGCCCCTCTTCCGGACGCTGCAGGGCCCTCTTAGGCCCGATTCCCGGAAATCGGGAGAATCACCCTAAAGCCGGCCCTGCCAAGCAGGTGGAAATTTCTTGGTCTCAAAGGGTATTATTTGTACTGACAACACAGTTAAACTAAAGATAAACAAAGTCAATAGAGCTGGTTGAAAATTTTCTGACATAATAGTTTTCTGTTGGCAAATGCTGATCCTATGAAATCAAAACATTTCACAAGAGTGTATCGATCATGTCAACATTTTCTAAGAGAAATTATTGAAACCTTTCATTTTAATGTCTGATACAGTTCAGTGTATTTTTTATGTTATATTATAATTTAATATAAGTCAAAATATTTCAGTATAATATAATATAATGTAAAAAGTTAAATGAGAAAGCCAAAATGAAACATTTCAATAAGATCAAAGCAAAATAGTTTTGGGCTATTTTGTTTTGCAAAAAAATCCAAGATTCTGACTTTTCATTCTGATTCTGGACAAATCCAAATTTCATTAATCTGTGGGATGGAAATTCTGAATTATAACCAGGTCTGAAAAGCAATGCTAGATTTCATTTCTATCTTCTTCAGTGTTAGGTCTAGCATGAATAGAGAGCTACTCTGTAGCTTTACAAAGAGAAGGCTAAGAGGTGATTTAATCATAGTCTATAAGTACCTACCTAGGGAGAAAATATCTGATGCTAGATCACTCTTTAATTTAACAGGCCCAGCTATAACTGGATCCAATGCCTGGAAATTGAAGTCAGGAAAATTCAAAGTAGGAATAAGAGGGAATTTCTTATTTTTTTAGTCAGTGAAAGTAATTAACCATTGGAACAGCATGTGGATATAACAAATTCTCCATCACTTGGAGTGTTTAAATCCAGAATGTATGTCTTTCTAACAGATATTTTCTAGTTTAATCACAAGTTGTTGGGCTCAGTGCAGCAATCAGTGGGTGAAATTCTATGGCCTGTGTCACGCTGAAGATCAGACTACAGGATCATAATAGACCTTTCTGACCTTAAAATCTATTATATCTATTCTAGAATTCCAAAACAGTTCAAGGGGCATTATGATAATGGCCTTCTTATTCATGGCATGGCAGACACTTATCCACATAAATAAAGTTCCTGAAAAGAGGAAAAAGTGAGCTCTTTAAGCCATTTATCCCACAACAACTTCACCCTTTTCATAGCCTACATAGTTATTATTATTCACATACCGTACATTATTTCACACCATCTCTCCAGGGAATGTTAAAATGATGTGCCGATTGATCTCACAGTGCTCCTTGGTGGTTCTCAGTCCAGCATGATTAGCTGCTCATCCTGCTTGTTTCTGAAGTTTGGAAATACTGTACCCTACTTGTCTAATACTCATAATTTTCCCTGTTGGCCTGATGCCTCAAATGTATGTATGTTCTGTACAGAGAGCTAAGATCAGTCTACACTTAGCAAATCCTGTGGTTGTCATCTTGAGAACTACCTGGAAGCCAGGGGGCTGCCAGGTTGTTTACTTCAGCCCAGGGGCAGAATTTGCAGTAGAAATTACCCAGGGAACCGTAATGTATCCTCAACCTTCTTATCTTACAAGGGACCATCCCAAGGATTGCTTGATAGAAATGGACTAAACTGGTTCAGAAAGCTTTGCACATCTCAGACTATTTAGGGCCTAATCCACAAGAGAGGTGAGTATGTCAGTGCTCATGTTCCATCTCTGTGCAGCCTGTGTGGTCAGGCTACCAAATGCAACAAGTAGAGAAAGTGGGCACAGAGGGAGGTGCAAACCACTAATGGTTTCCCCATTGTCTCAGAAGCCAATATTGCATAATGTCTTTGGGTGTCTCTACACTAGCTATGCCACTGTAGCTATGCTGGTGTAACCTTGTTGTGTTGACACAGCCTACACCAATGTAAGTGTTGTTTTTTTTCCTATCAGTGTTGGTAGCTAAGTTCATGGACACATTCTTCCATTGACCTAGCTGTGTCTACACCAGGGCGGCTGTTATAGCTACGTCACTCCAGGGAGTGGATTTTTCATATCCCTGACTGAATTAGCTAGTTGACCTAATTTTAAGTGTAGGTCAGGCCTATATTGTCACTGGAGATGGGCTGATGAGGAGAGACTTAGATTGTGAGGTTGTAAAACCTCATCATTTGGGTTATGGTGATATTAGAAACAAATTCAAACACTGGGATGGTTCAGCTGCATGGATGATTTTATTTGAAACACCAGAGTTGAAGGAAAGCGGTGAGTTCATCAAAAAGGTTCCAATTTGGCCAACCTGTAATTGTAACAATTTCTGTTTTTCCAACTGAAAGCATCACTACCTCATCCCTGCCTCCCAAATCTCCTCCTTCCTGGGCTTGGCAAAAGACTGGATGGAGCTATAGTTAATCCCCAATGATTGTGAGCCAGTGTAAACACCAAAAGTGTGCCAAATATTATGGACCAGAGTTTCAAATGAACTCAACATCCATAATTGGGACCAGATCTTCAAAGCAGCTTCACTCTTCTTTAGGCACCTTAATTAATTTGTGCAATTTTCAAACGAGCTTAGCAGCTCCTGTTGTTTTCAGTGAGCCATTGAAAGTCAATAGCACTCATGCTCTTAAGTCACTTAGGCCCAGCTTCTCAAAGGTATTTAGGTGCCTAACTCCCATTGAAACAGGATGACCTAGGGAATAATAGGCCTATCAGCCTCACCTCATTCCCATGGAAAAATCATGAAGCAGGTCCTCAAGGAATCAATTATGAAGCACTTAGAGGAGAGGAAAATGATCAAGAACAGGCAGCATGGATTCACCAAGGGCAAGTCATGCCTGACTAACCTAATTGCTTTCTATGAGGAGATTACTGGCTCTGTGATGAGGGAAAAGCAGTGGATGTGTTATTCCTTGACTTTAGCAAAGATTTTGATATGGTCTCCCACAGTATTCTTGCCAGCAAGTTTAAGGAGTATGGGCTGGATAAATGGCCTATAAGTTGGTTAGAAAACAGGCTAGATCATCAAGCTCAATGGGTGGTGATCAATGGCTCCATGTCTAGTTTGCAGCCGATATCAAGCAAAGTGCCCCTAGGATCGGTCCTGGGGCCAGTTTGTTCAATATCTTCATTAATGATCTGGAGGATGGCGTGGACTGCACTCTCAGCAAGTTTGCAGATGACACTAAACTGGGAGGAGTGGTAGATATGCTGGAGGGTAGGGGTAGGATACAGAGGGACCCAGATAAATTAGAGGATTGGGCCAAAAGAAACCTGATGAGGTTCAACAAGGACAAGTGCAGAGTCCTGCACTTAGGACAGAAGAATCCCATGCACTGCTACAGACTAGGGACCGAATGGCTAGGAAGCAGTTCTGCAAAAAAGGACCTAGGGGTTACAATGGACAAGAAGCTGGATATAAGTCAACAGTGTGCCCTTGTTGCCAAGAAGGCTAATGACATTTAGGGCTGTATAAGTAGGGACATTGCCAGAAAATCGAGGGACATGATCATTCCCCTCTATCCAGCATTGGTGAGGACTCATCTGGAGTACTGTGTCCAGTTTTGGGCCCCACACTACAAGAAGGATATGGAAAAATTGGAGAGTCCAGTGGCAGGCAACAAAAATGATTAGGCAGCTGGAGCACATGACTTATGAGGAGAGGCTGAGGGAAACTGGGATTGTTTAGTCTGCAGAAGAGAAGAATGAGGGGGGATTTGGTAGCTGTTTTCAACTACCTGAAAGGGGGTTCCAAAGAGGATGGATCTAGACTGTTCTGAGTGGTAGCTGATGACAGAACAAGGAGTAATGGTTTTAAGTTGCAGTGTGGGAGATTTAGGTTGAAAAATTGAAGCAGGTTCAGAGAAGTGTCACAAAAATGAATAAAAGATTGGAAAACATGCCTGATTGTGATAGATTCAAGGAGTTCAATCTATGAGCTTAACAAAGGGAAGGTGACTTGAAGATCACTTTCTGTAAATACCTACATGAGGAAAAAATACTTGATAATCAATCAGACTAAAAGTTATAACAAGAGCCAGTGGCTTGAGTTCAAGTTAGAAAAATTCAGAGAGGAAATAAGCTATAAATTTTAGTAAGGGTAATTAACCAGTGGAACAATGTACCAAAGGTTGTTGTGGGTCTGTCTGTCACTGACAATTTTTAAAGCAAGATTGTACTTTTTTTTCCTAAAAGAAATGCTCTAGTACAAACAGGAATTATTTAGGTGGAGTCTTATGGCCTGTGCTATGCTGGAAGTCAGACTGGATGATCACAATTGTTCTTCCTGGCCTTAGATTTTCTGAATCTGAAAAACCTTTGAGCATCTGGACATTTGGCACTCTTCAGAGCCCACCATTAGACTTTATCAGTGTTCTGTACTCTCGGCACAGGGGCTGCAAATTAGGCCACCTCCTTTGTTCATAGTGTGCTCTAAAGACAGACAATTAAATGTGTTTATGATCTGAGTCTAATCCACCACGTGGCACAAACAGCACTAAAAATCAGAAAGCAAGAGACTCGTAACCTCCTAAATAGAAAGGAGGCTTAAGGTTGCTTTGTTAAGAGCAATTCTTGATCCTTTTCTGGCCTAAATACAGTTTGTGAACATTTGATTATGTTTCTTAACATTCCTTAAGTAAAGTAGGCTAAGACGCATTTAGAGATGTTATATAATAAATGCGGAAGGAAGCGGACTGCTTTGATTAGGTGAACATGCCTAGTGTACTTAAGGAAAAGAAGAGGCTTTCCCAAAGATTCAGTGAATGTTGAAAGTTTTGTATCAAAGCATAAACCCTCAGATTATACAGCAAATATATTGAGAGGATTTGCAGGACTCAATATGTGTCTGAGCTGCCTGGTCCAACGGAAAGAAAAATCTGAAGAAACGTGATAAGGTTCATGTAGGAATACAACCAAAGCTACAGATTGGATGTAACTGATATGTAGCCCTGACGACTAAAATAGGCTTTAGCCTTAGCAATGTTCAGTACTGAGGTTTTAAAGTGGAAATAGAAAAAAAACCATCTGTGTATTTAAAAAAGAGCTCTATCTATCTTAGAGCTTTTATTCTGCTGCCCATCACCATAGTATCCGAATGCCTGCCAGGTAAAATCGAAAGCAACAGCAAAGTTCCTAGCGAGTGTAGTAGGAAGAGAGAGCCTCAGGCATGAGGCCTGTATATGGGCCTCATGTAAGGCCTAAGGCCCAAACCAAAGTCAGGCCCTGATGCTATAAAGCAAAGTTACCAAAAGTCCGGCTATGGGCAAAAGTCAGGCCCTGTTACAAAGCAGATGCCTGCTTGCAGGTTCACTGTCTGATACGTGAACTTGGCAAGAACAGGGCTGATGTTCACAAACACTCCTAGGCACTAAGTATTCAGGTAAACACATTCCAGATGGGTACTACCAGAACATCCCTAAACAAAGTTGTGGTGTAAACACATTCCCCAGAGATGATGCAGGGACACACTGACCCCTCCCAAAGATAAGGTCAGGATGACAGAGTGATGGATTGAACCAACATGTATAAGGTGAAGAGTGGTAACTAACCACATCAGAGGGACTATACGTAACTTGTTTGGATCAGTGTATAAAAGAGGGATCACAGAGGGAGTGTCTTCATCTGGCCAAGGGAGGATCAGAAAGTCCAGCTGTTCACTGACGTGGTCCATTGTCCCGGGCATACATATATTAGCGGTCCTGTAGCATCTATGGGATACTAGTACCATGCTTTGTTGGCAATAAACCTGGTCGAGTGCCTTTGCTACTGAATCCGAGTCTGGTCTTATCGGGCAGTTTGATCAAAGTCCGTTCTATGGTCTATCTAGCCAAAGCCAGTGCAGCAGGCACAGAGAAAACACACACAGCCAACAACTTACAACAGCAGGTTCCATGGAGTCTCTGGTACTTGTCCCTTTATGGGATAAGAACTCTGCTTTGGATCTGATTTTTTGAGAGGGTTGGGTCTTTTGGGGGGTGGGAGTGATTAGGGAATCAAAGGGGTGTTTAACTGTTACATATTTACATTGAAGACCTTGAAATGAAGGTATAATTTTTAAAGCACATGGCTAAATGTGCTAACAAGAAATCACAAGATAAAGGGACACTATCCCTTAATAGTGTCCTCCAGACTAGAACATTTCCCTCCAGAGCTCATAGATTAAGGTCAAAATTATTAATAAAAACAACAACAAAACAGATACTCCATTTATAATGTCAGGGGAAGCTTTGGGGTTCCCTGGGTCTCCACGCTGATTACACTCAAAACAATTCTAGTCTTTCTAAAAGATGAAAAAACGTTGCTGTGGTATGTCACTGCCCCTGGCCGAGGTTGTATGTGGTGCATACTATTCAATGTACATACTACCAAAGATGATGTGACATCTGCACCTGGTTCCAAACCCTGACGAATTGCCATGTTAGCTATACTCACTCTTGAGGGTTTAGTTAAGGGAGCAGTATTACCAACTCCAACATTCAGAAATTATGTCAGGTTCCAGAAAATCATGAGATTGAGTTAAAAAGCTATTCAAAAATAATAGATGTGAGCTTTTTTCAATTTGCCTTCTGGTTTCTGAGCCTTTTGGGTGCACTCAGGTCATGCTTTCAAGCTTTTCTCTGCAATTATGATGGCCTGAAACTGTTTTGAAAAATTAAAGCTGAGATTCTGATGAAATAACATGACTCCAGGAGCTGAGGTTTTACGAACACCTAATATCACAAAACTTGGATAAAATCATGAGTTGCCAACACCAAAAGAGATTCATAGACTCTAGACTCTAGGACTGGAAGGGACCTCGAGAGGTCATCGAGTCCAGTCCCCTGCCCTCATGGCACGACCAAATACTGTCTAGACCATCCATGATAGACATTTATCTAACCTACTCTTAAATATCTCCAGAGGTGGAGATTCCACAACCTCCCTAGGCAATTTATTCCAGTGTTTAACTACCCTGACAGTTAGGAACTTTTTCCTAATGTCCAACCTAAATCTCCCTTGCTGCAGTTTAAGCCCATTGCTTCTTGTTCTATCATTAGAGGCTAAGGTGAACAAGTTTTCTCCCACCTCCTTATGACACCCTTTTAGATACCTGAAAACTGCTATCATGTCCCTTCTCAGTCTTCTCTTTTCCAAACTAAACAAACCCAATTCTTTCAGCCTTCCTTCATAGGTCATGTTCTCAAGACCTTTAATCATTCTTGTTGATGATGATTCAGCTGAGAAGAGTCCTCAACCTATTGAAACCTTTGAGGTTGCATAATTCAAATTAATGAGCTGGATGCAAAACCCTCTGCAGATCCGAAAAAAAAAAAAAAAAAAGCATCACATAGTGGAATGGGGAAGCCAGTGACTTGTCTGGAGCAAACATTTGTTTTTCAATCATAATTTGTTTTCCTTGTTTAAAATTGTTTATAAAGTAAAAGAGGGAAGATGTGAGGCTATGTGCACTGTTTCTTTAAAAGTGGAGCAGGAAGTCAGGCAGAAAAAGGTAGAGGAAGGTTCTAGGTAGAAGTGCCACAGCGAAGTACAGCGGCAGAGAGCGTGACTTTAGGGATAATACTGTACCTTTAATCTCATAAAGTTCCTTGTTCAGTTATAGAAGAAAACAGCTTTTTCTGTGTTGCTTTACCTTCATCACATGACAGAGGCTGCTATATTTTTCCCTCCTGAAGGATCACGAGGATTTTAATAACCTTTTCGTATGCATTTATTTTTCTTTGAAACACTGCATTTATACTTTCATGTGGGAATTACTGAGTATCAGTGACTATTGTTTGTGTGTTTTTACAATGTAATTTATAATTTAACACATACAGTTACTGCTCCGAAAAACCTGAACTCAGTTAACCTGAATATACTTTTGTTATCGTTTATAACATATCACATTTGCAATGGGCTAGGTCCTTTTCAAGAGAACAAGCTTCCTGCCCCAAAGAATGTAGAACCTAAGTAGACTCAGGGGTCATGGCTTTTCATGGGTAGCCAGGCGGTGAGCCATAATTAACATTTGCTTTTCTTTCTGTGACCTTGTCCTCTGACCCTCTCCTCAAAACTTGTTAGGTCCACCTGTGTGATCCGTTGGTATCTACACTGCAGACTCTTTGTGGGGCAGGGACTTTTTTTTTTTAATATGTCTGTACAGAGCCTAGCAGAGTGGATGGGCTGACCCCAAACTGAGATCTGGAGTTGCTCCTATAATAGAAGTCAATAGTGTAACCGTCGAAGGCAGTGGTGCCTAGAAATAAGTGCACTGAACTCAAGAGAGCTGGGCTCTGTTCCTGGCAGTACTACTGACCTAATGGTGATCCTGGCACACCATTTCATCTCTCTGTGCCTCAGTTTCCCTGTCTGCAAAATGGGGATAATGAAACTGGCATCCTTCGAAGAAGCAACAAAGCCACAGGACTCTTTGTTGCTTTTCACAGATCCAGACTAACACAGCTCCCCCTCTGATACTTGACATTCTTTGAAGAGCACTTTTAAGAGCAAGTGATTTTTATATCAAGATAATACGTTGTGTTTCCTTTAAAGATCCGCTGTAATTCAAAAGAAATTATTTGGGGCAAGTCCTATGGCCTGTGCCATACAGGAAATCGGACTAGATGATCATAGTGGTCCCTTCTGGCACTGTAATCTGTGAATCTATGCCAACAAGCACTATATAAGAATTGTTATTATTAATTGAGCTATACTGGCTTCAGTCTTGGCTGAACTATGGGAGTAAAAGCTCTTCTGGGCTGTGAAAGATGGTCTTAGCTTCCCTCCTAGAAGCCCCTCCTGTTACAGTTTCGTACTCCACCCTCATAGCTAAGAAGTGGTGAGTGTCTACAGGGTATTTGTCTGTCCTTAGTAAGCCTGAGAGCTGTTTCATTTTGATGTGCTCCTCTGCCGCAATTTCAGTGAGTTTCTATTAAAGGAAACAATCTGTCACTTGCTGTT
Organism: Chelonoidis abingdonii; assembly: GCF_003597395.2. Lineage (NCBI taxonomy): Eukaryota > Metazoa > Chordata > Testudines > Testudinidae > Chelonoidis > Chelonoidis abingdonii. The sequence goes on from NC_133770.1 coordinate 295,085,068, forward strand.
GTGCTTTCATTGTCGAAAGGATCATTTGAAAGGAGCAGCGGTTCTATTTCTGTGGGCAGATCTACACTTCAAAAGCTGCAGCGGCGCACCTGTAGCGCTTTAGAGAAGACACTACTATGCTGATGGGAGAGCTCCTCCTGTCAGCATGGTTAATCCACTTCGGCGAGATGCAGTGGCTATGTAGATGGAAGAAGCTCTCTCTACACCTGGGACTAGCTCACTATCACTGCATTGCTCAGGGGGGTGAATTTTTCACACTTTTGAGCAACATAGTTATACCAATGTAGGTTTGTAGCGTAGACCTGGCCACTGACTGAACCAGCCAGTTTTTAACATGTGATAAATGTGGGGGGTAGCCCCCTTTTATGGACACCCAGCCAGTCAGTAGCTATAGAATCCTACTTAGCAGCTGTACCCTAATTGCCTGAACTGCAAAGTGTTAAGAGAAGCTTAACCTGAGTTGGCATCTGACCAGGGATCCAATAGGGAGGCTGTACCCTTTCAAATTGGAAAACCTGCTGGGTGTGGAGGGGGTTTTCTTTGTCTCTTGGGTTGGAGAAAGGGGAAGGCAGCAACAAGCTGTAAGTTTTAAGCCAGGTATGGGAAATCATCAGCATCATACTTAGAAACTCCTCATTTGGAACCCCAGATATGTAGATAGCACAGGAAAAGTTAAGACAGATGCAATTAGGAACCTTGTTGGTTGTTTTGGTTTGTGGATTCCTCTGTGCTAACCCCAGGTGCTTTTGTTTTGCTTGTAACCTTTAAACTGAACCCTAAACAAGTTATTTTTGGTATTTAATCCCTAAAGCCTGAGTTTTCAGATTTGTTTCTTTCTTTTTTAATAAAATTTACCTTTTGATAAAGAAACTTTGATTCCAAAGTCCTTCACCTTCATTGATCATCCTCTGCTTCATGTATTGTTATGAAACAGGAAGAAAAAATTATTGTGAGCTGCCTTCTCTATACCATTAATTATTTGATATACAATTTTATTGTGTCTGCTAATGTTCATCTCCTGTCCAAGTTAAATAACCCCAGTATTTTCATTCGCTCCTCATTGGAGAGCTCTCCATGCCCCTAATCATCACTTACCTCGGTTAGAAGAACAATGCAAAGACAGAAAAATATATATCCTCACTTGTAGAGGTATATAGCACACTCATTTATGAAAGTTGACAAGGAATTTATAAATGAATTTTGCTTTTTTACCTTTTGTTTTTAGCTATCTATCTATCCCCATACACCCCTGCTATCTATCTATTTATTCTTTCCATTTCAAATCACCTTAGACAGTAAAAGCAGACTGGACAATTTCACTTGCTGTTTATATTCAATTTCACCTTCTAGTTTTCATGCACCAGCATATGGGAAGAGATTAAATACTTTTTTAGAAAATGACTGAAATTAAAAAGAAGTCTTAGGAAGATATTTCTAATACATTTTGTAGATCACTTTTAAAAACAAACTTTTAAAGAAAACGGAATTTTTGAGCCTCAACTGATTCTCTTTTCATTCCCTACATTGTACGAGGGAATTTTCTGTACATAGTACTCTTAAGACATTCCCAGAATATATATATATTCTTCCAAGTGGCAGAGAATTGTAATTATGATTTGGATGCAGCAGAAGTTCAGGTGAAGGTAAGCAAAGAAACAGAGCATCTGTGTTTTAAAACAACAAAGCCAGCCTGTCTCTCCCCCAGGTGACTTTAGGAACTGGAGTCTGATGTCTTTCCACTAGGGAACAGTGTATGAGAGATGGCTGTTTAATCAATTGATCAGTTCCATTTCAGGTTCCCTGCATTTCTATAACCAGTGTGGTGCCAGCTGATTGTAATAAATTATTCAATTATTTAAGCGCATCCTTGATTTACTGCAAGTTTCTCACTTCATTTTCCTCCTCCTTTCTTATTATTTCTCTACCCGAGTGAGAAACAGTCAGCAGACAGGGAGAGGGAAAACAAAATCAGGGAAAGGCCCAAGGTGGGTTTGGGAAAGAGAGAGAAAAGTAAATGTTGCTGAACTTCCCAGTGATATTGACATGTCTCACATGGAGAATAGAGGGGACAACCTGACAATCATGTCCATGACAATTTGCCAGGGAGTGTTCACTGAACAGCAGACAAGGAACAAAGGGAGAAAAAGACAGCTAGCAGCTTCCCACTGAATGCCAGTATAAAGGGGAAGTTTGGGATGGAGAATGGAGCAAAAGGTCCATTGATTAAAAGTCCTCAAAAGCTCTGGAAGGGAGGGATTCCCCCTGAAGCTGTAGCAGGCTGGTTCCAAAATGTAACTGCAAGGACTAAAGATGCCAGCAAAGCTGTGAAGCAACACAGCAAGGGGCCTTTCATGGCAAACAGAGAGGTCACATGGCTTTGCATTTCTATTCCCTCTGCACTGCCTATCACCAGCTATAAACATCTCTGACAGCTGTCAGAAGTGGGGTGGGTTTGTCAGCCCTCCTCTCTGAGCATGCTCAGCATATATGACCTTCCCCTTGAACTCTGTGCTGTCCTCCCAGTTTTGTCTGAGGTCTTTATCACAAGTGCCTCTCTTCGCATTGTGCTGCAAACCAACTGCTCTGGAAGCACCTGTTGTCTCACTCTCTTCTCCCCACCTCCATGCTCAGATGCTTGGTTTCTTTTCACTTGAGTGGGGGCAGGAAGAATGTCCAGCAGAGAGTTCTCAGTCCACAGTCACCGTACTGAGGTTCTTTTCCATCTCTGTGTTGCTCATCTCTGTAGCATTTGAGCACCTCACACTCTTTCTAATGTATTTATCCTCACAGCATCCCCAGGAGGTAGGGAAGAGCCATTGTCCAGATGGGAAATTGAGGCACAGAGGGACAAAGTGTCTCACCCAAGGTCACACTGGAAGTCTGTGTCACAGCACAGACTTGAATCTCAATCTCCCAAGTTCTAGCCTAGTGCCCTAGCCACCAGATCATGTCTTTCCTCTCCATTAGCTACTATAACATCCAAATACAATAAGTGTATCCCACCAACAATGGTGTCAGCTGTGAAGATCAAGATCCTGATCTGAACTTCCTCAAAGTTCAGTGATGTGTAACTCTGAGACTTTGGTTTGTATCTATCACTGTTTATTACAGATGATAGCTCTTTGGTGGCCTAGTGTAGGTGGCCCAAAGCCCCATTTCTAGTGGACAAGCGCCCACACAAACAAAACCACCATAACAGTGGTAATGAGCTGACATCCTGCTTTGCTGGCAATCTCAGCAGAGAGGCCAATGAGTAGATGGACATGAAGAGTGGAATAAGAGGGTAGTGTTAATGCTAGTAAGAGCTGGCTACTTCAGGTCAGGTAGGAGTATATTATAGAGCACTTGCTCTCTGTGCTGTAATAGGTTTGGGTTTCGGACAGGACATAAAATTCAAGAGCCTCAAAAAGAAAACAGACCCAATTCTGACGTATAAACGACCTAGGAGGGCTACAGAGGGACCTGGGTAGGAACCTATTTGTGGCAGGTGACCAGGGCAAATATTGAAGCATGAACTGAAAGTGAGTTAGACATTTCAAATTCAATGTCCCTGAAAGACTTATTTAACACATGGGGTCATTACCGTGTGGAATATGTGACCTAATGGAAGCCACTAGGTCTAATGAATTGAAATCCAGGGTGGAGAAGCAGTCCATGCAGTGTAGTCCCATTGAAAAATGCAGTGTCTGCAGTTTCTGCTCAGAAGGACAATGTATTGTAATAGAGAAATACTTTGCACAAATGGCTCTGCACTCTTCAGTGACAGACACTGTACATAGTGAAGGTGTTCTTGCTGGAAAGCCAGGTTGGGTGATCTTATTCTCTATTCAGCTGTGTTCTGTGTTTCTAAATAAGCCCCAGAAGTAAGGATTTTTTTTTTAAAAAGGATACAGGTATAATAGTCTTTGTGACTTAATTTTTCTCTGTAGAGACTGTTTATGATAACACCTTGCATTTCATATAGTTCCTTTCTTCCAAATGGATGCCAAAATGGTCTTCAAAGTTTTTACTGCGGGATTATGCAAGCTGCCCATACAAGAATTATTTCACTCACCTCTGAAGGGCAGCCATGTTTGGCATGGAACATGGCAGCTGTGTAACAGAGGTGAAAAGGTGAAGAAGAATACTCTGTTCAAACGAAACTGCAGTCGAGGAACTGATTAAATGGATTTCTCCATGTGGACATTTGCCCAGTCCTTTCCTTAATAATACGGTTTGTAGTAAGGTGCAAGTGGGTTTCACAGTTCAGAAAGACCAGTACTGGCGCACTAGTTTCATATGGCATGTGACTGCAGCAGAATAAATAGAATCAGTAATACAGAGAACTATTCAATGGAGTAGTGATGCGATTAGGAAGCTTTGAACTGGTCTTTGGTTTCCATATCTGATAAGTGAAGAACATCATCTACTAGTCAGTGAAACATCTCAGATAGCCAGAAAGCCAAAAGAGTCCAGGGTGGGAATTTCAGGCCTAGCCTCTGTAGAAAGAACGGCACCATTTTGTTTGTAAACTGAGCAAAATGTTGATGCAATCAATTACATGCAATTAACAAGGAACCGTGCAATTTAATTTGACGCAGGTGCTTAATCCATCCCTATTCAGAAAAGCATTTAATGACTTCTTCAAATCCCACCTCAATGAGAAGTAATCGGGGGCTTAAGCACTTTACTGAACTGGATGACCTTTGGTAGAACTGCTCTTTAAGTATTTATGTCTGAGATTTTCAAAGGAGACTCAGAGAATGTCTACACATACAGCGCTGCAGTGGCACAGTTCTCCTGTCGGCATAATAAAACCATCTCTGAAAATGGCGGAAGCTACATCGGTGGAAGAAGCTCTCCCACCGACATAGTGCTGTTCACATGACAGCTCATTTCGGTGTAACTGATGTTGCTGAGAAGGGTTGTTTATTCACACCCCTGAGCAAAGTCAATTATGCTGACATAAGCTGTAGTATAGACATAGCCTAAAGCAGTTAGAAATCCATCTCCCTTTGCACATCAGTTGTATTTATGCTCCTTTAAAAACTCCTCTTTTTAAAATCCCGTCTTCGTTTCACTTAGGGACTGGTCAAATTCCCACTGAAGTCGCAAGCAAGATTTCCGTTGGCTCCAGTGAGAGTTAGATCATGCCCTAATAGCCTGAAATATCTTTTGCTCTTCAAGTAAATGATCATTTTTCCCTCTTAAAATGTTGATTGTGTTACAGGTCTTAGAATGAAAGTGTGACCTAAGCTTTAATTGTATCCTTATTAGTGCAGAACAATACTGGTAATCAATGATACCTTGTGTTTATATGGTTTTGACTACCTTAAAGCACTTTATATCCAGTACATTGACTCATCTCATCCTCTGTTCCTCAGGAAGTTGTTCCATGCATATTATAAATGTAATCCATCTTTCCAACAGTTAATTGGCAGCGTATGGTGAAAGTGTAGCAGTATCTGTATTAACCTCTGTTGATCTCCAGTAGTTGTCGCAGAATAATTTCTTAGTTATTTTTCTAGTAATTAGCTTTAATCTTTATTATGAGATCTAATTTGTAAAAGTTCCAGAGATGGTATGCCTTTGTTTGGCAAAAACTCATGCTGGCTAATTTTTAGTTACAGATGAACCTCTTAGTCCTTTCTCACTTGCCAGAAAAGAACAATTTTTTTCTGTAGAATTATTTGAAACTTTTAAAATATAACTTAAATTTGCTTCAAGATGAAAAAAAATAAACCACATGAAAAGGAATATTAACTGTGTGCTAAATTTCAGGGGAAAAGTTTCTAACAGTGAAGGTTATTATACCGTTTATTTTTCTCCCAAGAGAAGTAGAATTCTCATTTCTTGGAACATTTAAAACTGTAGTGCAAGGGCATTGGTGGATATATATATATTTTTGAGGCCCAAATTTTAAACTTGGGAATAATATTTAGGGCATCAAATACCACATTCAGGTGATCATATCTCCCTCTCTCTCTCTCTCTCTCTCTCTCTCTCTCACACATATCTAACTTTTGTTGGCTGTGTTGTTGTATCCAACTTCTGTTGGTAGAAAGTACAAGCTTTCAAGCTTCGTAGAGTTCTTCCTCAAGTCTGGAAAAGCTAACCAGAATGTCCAAGTAAATACAAAGTGGGACAGGTTGTTAAGCATAAGGGGTTCACACATGTGGTAGTAGACCACCTAAAATGAAGTGGAAGATTAACACCTCTGCAGTTGTAGGACAATGGAAGGTTAATAGGCAGCAGGGTATGTTACGAATTGTCGTTATTGGCCATAAAACCAGTGTCTCTTGTTAAGTCCATGGTTTTTCGTGTTCAGCAGAGTTATGAATTTAACTTTCCAAGTTTGTCTTTTGAAGGTGTTGTGCAGGTTTCCTTTGAGGATGAGGACTGAGAGATCCAATATGAAGTGATCATTTTGTGAAAAGTGTTCACCCACAAGTGTCAGGATGGTTTTCTCTTTTATCATCTTCTGTGAGAGTTCATCTGAAAGCATAATGATTGTCTGGTTTCACTGGCATAGTTTCCCCTGAGGCATTTGTTATACTGGATGAGGTACGCCGCATGGTGTGACAGGCATGTGTTGGGCCCAGGGATCTTGAAAGGTTGGTTGTGGGAGGTATTGATCAGCATAGCAATGTAGATATGTCTGCAAGTTTTACATCTGTTGTTCTGGAAGAGTCTGGCGACCCTTTGAGCTGGGTATCCTGATCTATGCTTCTGATGAGCAATGTGGTAAGACTGGGTGGGCTGGGGAAGATTTCTTTCAGGATGGGGTCCCCATCAAGTATGGATTGTAATTGTTTGATGATACCTCATCTGGGTTCTAGTGTGGGGTGGTAAGTGAAAACTAAGGGTGTGCAGTCAGTGGTTGGTTTGTTTGATTGCTTGTTTGTTTTTCTGTACTGAAGCATTTTCTTCTGGGGTATTTGGGTGATCAGTGCCATGATACGATCTACTTCTCTGGTGGAGTGTCCTTGTTTATTGAAAGCAGTTTTAAATGTGTTAAGGAGTGTACGCTGGACATATTTTTGGAGCATATTCTGTGGTATCTATCTATCTATCTAATGTTATAGAGACAGTGATATCTTCAAAGTACAACCTTCTCCTCACAATCTCATCTCAGTCTTTTCAAGATTTACCTTCAGACAGCTACCAAATCACCATTCTAGGCAGCTACCTACTAAGTAGAATATCCAAATGCATTATTGGGCACCCAGATTTAAACACTGGATGCTGCACTGGCAGAGGAATCAACCTTTGCCATCCTTCATTGTTACGATTATTTGCAACTTTGTACTGCTTCTTTAAAGATGGGGATTTAATGATATTAGAAGGCACCTGTATTGTAACTTTAAACCAGCCCACGTTTGAGGGTTTAAACATTATTTATTCTCAAAGCTATAGAAACAGGCAAAGACAGAGAATAGACCATATTATGGATAATCAAATGGATGTGCTCAGTACATTTCTGGTACTGTGTGACTCTGACAGGTCTGGTATGCGGTCTCTGACAAAGCCCTTCTCATAGAGGGGTCCATATCACCAAAGCAACACATCACACCTTGTCTCCCAGAGAGAGAATTAATCAGGATTCATATGGCCACCTCTCAGGATAGGAACCTCTCCTACTCCAGATGCTCAGTAGAATATTGAGATGAGCCTGAGTTGCAAATCTGTATTCAAAGATCTCCACAGTGTGGGAGTGTTTGGTTATGAGAGATTATGGGATTATGCCCATCAGTAATAAAAGTTGAGGCTGGGATTTTCAAAGGCACATATTGTGCCCAACTGACCATGGCTTTCAATGGGCGTTAGGTTCCCAATCTCCCCACAGCACATTTGGAAATCTCAAACTAATGGAGCACTTAAATTTAACAACCTGAAGGAACTCAAGCCATGTGTCTGGTTTCAGAATTCTTCACAGCAAACAATTCATTTCACTAAATCCGTGGGATACATTATTGGACAATTTTCTCATTATCGTCTCTGCTTTGAGCAAAGAGAAAGAGTGCGTAGGGGGTCACGCCTGCCCCAAATTGCCATAGAGTCATAGAAGCGTAGGACTGGAACGGACCTCGAGAGATCATCTAGTTCAGTCCCTTGCACTCATGGCAGGACTAAGTATTATCTAGACCATCCCTGACAGGTGTTTGTCCAACCTGCTCTTAAAAATCTCCAATGACAAAGATTCCAAAACCTCCCTAGACAATTTATTCCAGTGCTTAATCTTCCTGAGAGTTAGGAAGTTTCTTGTAATGTCCAACCTAAACTGCCCTTGCTGCATTTTAAGCCCTTTGCTTCTTGTCCTATCCTCAGAGGTTAAGGGAAATAGTTTTTCTCCTTCCTCCTTGTGACAACCTTTTATGTACTTGAAAACTGCTATCATATCCCACCTCAGTTTTCTCTTCTCCAGACTAAACAAACCCATTTTTTTTCAATCTTTTCTCAGAGGTTATGTTTTCAAGACCTTCAAATATTTTTGTTGCTCTTCTCTGGACTTTCTCCAATTTGTCCACATCTTTCCTGAAATGTGGCATCCAGAACTGGACACAGTACTCTAGCTGAAGCCTAATCAGCATGGAGTAGAGTGGAAGAATTACTTCTCGTCTTGGTAACAACACTCCTGCTAATACAGACAGCAGAGTAAAATCAAGTGAGCCAACGCGATCTCACTTGTTCAGATACAGACACACCAAACAGCTAAGTGTCACAGATGATTTCTTTCCTAAAGTATAGCTCTGCTCTTTGGACTCCAGTGCCACACAAAGATGTTTCATTCATGAGTTCAGCGGAGGAAATTCCCTCCAGCAAACAGTACCAACACTAGCCTTAGGCTATGTTCTTTTTTAATTCCCCTTGCTCATACTGTTGCTCTTAGCAGGGTGAGCATGCTATTTAGAGACAAGAGGCAGCAGTGAAATGCAAAATTCTAGACTATGTCTACACTACAGAGACATATCAAAAAGCTATGGCAGCATGGGCTTCACCCTGTAGCAGAGGCACTGACTTTTCCTTTTCCCTGAGGGTGTTCAACCCCCAACTTTGCCCCAAGGCCCTGCCCCCACGCCACGCCTTTTCCCAAGGCCCAGCCTTCTCTCTGCCTCCTTCTGCCCCTGCTTTGCCCCCCGCAAAGGCCCTGCCCTCACTCCACCTCCTCTTACCCCTATTCCACTCTCTGCCCAAGGCCCCTGCCCACCTGCCGTTCTCCATCCTCCTCCAGGCCCCTCCCCAAGTTCCCAAACAGCTGTTTGGTGGCAGCTCCACCACCATCAGCTGATGAGTGGGGGCAGGAAACAGCCGTGGCTGGTGGTTACTGAATACCCACTACTTTTTTTTCCATGGGTGCTCCAGCACCAGGGCACCCATCGAGTCAGTATCTATGTCCCGTAGTGTAGACTCAGCCTACACTGACGGAAGGTCTCCCCCTAATAAAGTCAGGTACATTGATGGAAACATTCTTCCATTGACATATCTTCATCAATACTGGAAGCTAGGTTGGCATTTTTCAAACCTTTGACCAATATAAATGTCAACCTCACTTTTAAGCATAGCCCAAGCTAGATATGGTACATGATCCTGTGGATGTCTCATTCATTTGTAAAATATTGGGCACGTCTTCTGATGACAATGCTCTCATCCCTCTTTTGAGAAGTGCTTTGCGATCTATAACTGATCCAATGAACTCAATGGTTTAGGGTTGCCAATTTTTGGTTGGACATATTCCTGGAACTTTCATCACAGGACATAATCTTTAGTTAAAGATTAATCTTTAAGTCCCGGAGACACTAGGAAAATCCTGGAGGTTTGATAACCCTACAATGGGTATGTGGCAATGATTGTCTCGCTCCAAATGAGAGGATAAGACTGATAGTAAAAGGATAGTGTTCAACGCCCTTGTTAACATGGATAGATCAGGGGACTTGGATATGGACCTTCTGAAATGGCCCACTGGTAGTGAAATTTGGCCCATTTGGTGGTGACCAAAAATCATTACCATCAGATATTTTTTCAGTGGCTTTTGTGAAATGACTTCTTGGAGTGTTAGTCCAGTTCCTAATGGGACAGATGTCCACTTCCCAAAGACATTGCCCCAGTTAGCTCCTTTGTGAATGGCCTTAGAAGACAGCCCAAGTATCTGAATGACCCATGGAGACTGAATTACTCTTTCAGCTGTAGGGCTTGTCTACACGAGAGATTTTACCAGGAGTAAATTGATTGCCAGTAAACTCAAGGTGGTTAATATGTTTGAAGAGAACATTCTCAGTATGTCCCAGGTATTGGGAGATTACCCTAGCCCTGGGGCAAATTTTTTGGGGGTGCCTAGACTACCCTTTACAAAAAACCCTAGTGTAGACAATACCTAGTGGGAGGGCCCCTTGAAGGCGGGACAGGGCCCTAGTGAAAGGAAATATCAGAAAAGCTTGCAGTACCACTGCCTGTGTTTATCCATCCTGTAGCAAAATACAGGATGTTAGGGACAGATATGCAGAGACACAAAGGGTGGTTGTGTGGCCAATTTCATTAAAAGTCAAGGGAAGTTGGGTATCTGAACATCCCCGTTAGCCTGCAGGGCATTTGCAGTTGTAAATCCACTTAAAATAAATACTTCATAGTACACGTACACACACACACACACACAAAAGCAATAGTGGAACGGTCCACGGAAGGGACCATCAGCTCAAGAGATCAGTGTTTGCCAAATGGATCAACCATATTTTCAGGCTTCTAAAAGAATGTTACAAATAACAAAGTGTTAAAGAAAAATTCATACAGCAGCAGCTGACAATGTCTTTTTAATTACAAGAAAAAAACCCATTGAGCATTCTTCTGAACCAGAAATAAATATGAATGTTTAAGAAAGCCAGAGAAGTATTTCCCTTTCTTAGGGCCCTCTCACGATAACCTTTAGCAGGTGAGTAATACATTATCAGAGAGTTGTGTGACAGCACAACCATTAGTGTGGATTGCTGTGAAGGCGCACTATGGAAAGGGGTCCCAGCAGCAATCAATTACAATTACTAGAAATGTGTCAACAGACTAATGCAGGAGATTGCCTCTGTCCCAGTAAAGCAGCAGCAAATTAAACTGTGGATGACTTTCATTCATTAAAATAATTCACGGCCTGCATGTGTCTCTCTCCCTCTTCCCTTTGCCCTGAATTCATTCTAATACATTCTGTATATTACATTAAAAAAATAAAACTAAAATGTTTTAAATGATTGTTTTAAAATAATACAGTTAAAATGCTGAGGTCGCTTCCCTCACCGAGCATAGGGTTGCCAGGTGTCAGGTTTTCGACTGGAACATGTGGTTGAAAAGGAACAGCTGCCTTGGCTGTCAAAAGTCCAGTTGGCGTGGGGCTGGCAGGCTCCCTACCCAGCTGTGCGTGGCTTCTGAGAAGCTGCCTGCATGTCCCTCCAGCTCCTAGGTGTAGGGGTGACCAAGGAGGCTCTGTGCAGTGTCCCCTCCCTGAGTGCTGGCTCCGCAGTTCCCATTGGCTGGGAACCGCAGCCACTGGGAGCTGTGAGGGCAGTGCCTGCAGACAGGGGCAGTGCACAGAGCTCCCTGGTCTGGCCATACCTCTGACTAGGAGTCAGAGGGACATGCTGACAGCTTCCCAGGAGCCACCTGAGGTAAGCGCCGCCAAGAGCCCACACCACAAACCCCTTCCTGTGCCCCAACCCTCTGCCTCAGCCTGAGTCACCTTCCACACTCTGAACCCCTCAGCCCCAGCCTGGACCCCTTCCTGCACCCCAAACCCCTCATCCCCAGCACCACAGCCAGAGCCCTCAACCCCTCCTGTACCCCAACTCCCTGCCCCAGCCAGTGAAATTGAGCGAGTGTGGGAGGATGGGGGAGAGCAAGCGACAAGGGAGTGGGGTTGGAGTGAACAGGTGTGGGGCCTTGGAGAACGGGTGGAGCCTCAGGAAAGGGGTGGGGCAGTGCAAGGGTGTTCAGTTTTGTGTGATTAGGAAGTTGGCAACCCTAACTGAGCGTGATGTGTCATCATGATTCTTCACGTCACAGACTTATCGGTCTGAGTCAATTCCCTACGTCTCCATAAATATGATGATTTATTACTTGCGTTCCAGTAGAATCTAAGGGTTGCAACCAAGATTGCAGATACCACTGTGCTAGGCTCTGTACAAACACATAGTGAGAGGCAGTCCCTACTCCAGACAGAGAAAGTGACTTATCTAGGGTGACCAGATGGCCCAATTTTATAGGGACAGTCCCAATTTTTGGGTCTTTTTCTTATATAGGCTCCTATTACCCCCCACCCCCATCCTGATTTTTCACCTTTGCTGTCTTCTCACCCTAGACTTATCCAAGCTCATGCAACACATCCGTGGCAGAGCTGGGAATAGAAGTCTTGTTTCTTGTACCCCTCTGCCATGCCCTATCCACTAGAATGGATAGTGACAATTTAATGCTTGCCAACTACTTGCAGACTATGCTTTTAAGTTCACATTCCTCCTGATACTGGCCCGGATCCTACCAAACACTTACTGCTGGGTGCAGTGAACTTCAGCATTGCTTTGCAGCTGGATTCGTTTCTGCTTTTGAAAGCTAAGTTTGAAAACCCAAATTCCTTCCTGCACTCTCCTAGTCTTCCTCTGGAGGTGTGGAGACACCACACTCTCTCCTTCTTAAGCATTCCATGCAGCACAATGTTGCCTCCCTCATGAAACCATGGTCAAGAATGAAACATTGCAATGTAGTATCAGAACCTAGGAATCAGAGATGGTGACATGACATCACAACATGAAGGCTCCACATCACAATGGAGAATATAGTTTGTGTCTACTCTACAGCCGCTATGGCAGCACAGCTATGGGGCTGTAGTGCCATAGTGTAGACGCTTCCTATGTAGACAGACAGGGATTTTCCACACATGTAATTAATCCACCTTTCTGAGTGGCAGTAGCTAGGTCAATGGAAGAATTTTTCTGTCGAGCTAGCTGTATCTATACCCAGGGATTAGGTCAACCTAACTATGGAACCAATTGAGTAAGAGCTTAGAACTGGTGACAGTCAGAGTTCAATGCAACAAATCAATGTCTGAGTCTTTCCAGATTCATAGCAGAGTTAAGCAAGGTTGTGTACTTACCCCAACTCTGTTTGGGATCTTCTCTCTGCTACTGAAACAAGCTTTTGGTTCCTCAACTGAGGGAATCTACCTACACACAAGAACTGATGGAAAGCTATTCAATCTTGTAAGACTTAGACTTAAACCCAAGACTTGGAAAGCCCTCATCCAACATCTCCTCTTCGCTGACGTCGGAGAAGTGACAACCCACACAAATGCTTGTCTCCAAAACCTCTTGGACAGTTTTTCCAAAGCCTGCCAAGACTTCGGGCTCACAGTAAACCTAAAAATATGAACATAAAGTGCCAAGGAGTTGAGGAAGCACCCTCCATCAACATCAACAACTATGAACTTGAAGTGGTGAACGAGTTCACATACCTGGGGTCTACTATTGCAGTCAACCTCTCACGTGAAACGGAACTCAGCATCCGCATTGGAAAAACTGCCAAAACAATGTCTAGACTGAGCAAGAGGGTCTGGCAAAACAACAAATAGACAAAACACACACAGATTTGTGTGTATCGTGCATGTGTTATCAGCACACTTTTGTATGGGAGTGAGACATGGACCTTAGACTCTCATCAGGAAAAGAGGCTCAACAGCTTTCATATGTATTGCCTTCGTCAAACCGTTGGTATCTTCTGGAGGGACAGAGTCACCAACACTGAGGTGATGAAACAGGCCAGCAATACCCAGCATGCAGACACTCCTCCAACAGAGATGCCTCTGCTGGCTTGGGCACATGTGCCAAATGAATGGCAGGTGCATCCCAAAGGGCATCCTCTGTGGCGAATTGGCATCTGGACAAACACCCAAAATTGTGTTTCAATAATAATTGGAGATATACCTATCGCCTAGAACTTGAAAGGTCATTGAGTCCAGCCTCCTGCCTTCACTAGCAGAACCAAGTACTGATTTTTGCCCCATATCCCTAAGTGGTCCCCTCAAGGATTGAACTCACAACCCTGGGTTTAGCAGGCTAATGCTCAAAGCACTGAGTGGAAGCAAGACCTCAAAGAAATGGATGACGATAACTGGGATGATCACACTCAGGACCGCAGCCTTTGAAACCAAGAGCTGAAGGTCTCTGGAGTTCTAAGAGGAAGCTGTCCAGCTTAGCAGAGGAGAAAAGAACTCGCAGAAGTCAGAGCCCAAAGGTCGGAACATCACCTTTAAATGTGACAAATACAACAGAGATTGTCACTGTCGAGTGGGTCTCTTCAGTCAAGATCGCAGCTGCCCTAAAACTAACTGAGTAAATTCTTTACCTCTCAGGGGTGCATACCCATTGTCTCTTGAGACTGAAGGATGCCTAATACTGCTACTATTACTGCTAGTAACTCTGGCACTCAGGATGTGAAATTTTTCACAGCCCTGAGTGGCATATACAGGTCAATCTAATTTGTAAGTGCAGACCAGGCCCCAGGGTCATGATGTAAAAACAGACGCAGGCTAGTGACACACATCACGATGCAAAGAGCCCATTCTGAGCTTTCGGTTGGGCACGTATCAGGCCTACAGTCTATAGACATACTGATACCAGCCAGTGTCCAAGTCTCTAGGGTTGATTTGGGATTTCCCCCAAGAAGCACCACCACTTCTTTTTCTGTTGTGTTGTTTTTCCTGTGGTGAGCAGCTAAAGTACGGCCCTTGCCCAGGAGCCAGAGTTCAGAGATACACCAGTGAATTCAAACATGTTCACTCTTGGTAATTTCACTCCTGTAGACATGCTCTCACCAGTGTCCGCAGTCTGTCTTCATTTGGGAGCAGACACCTCTGAGACTTTTTTTGTTCACCCTTTTTAGCACAGAGCAGCACATATTTCACTCCTGGGAACATTAAAGGCACGCACTTCTCTAATAGGACTTAACTACAACAAATGGACAGATTTTGCTGAGTATCAGTCTTGGGAGACATTGGCTTCATACGTCAGATTTTTATGTGCAGGAGTCAAGACAAAGAATAAAGTGCAGAGTAACTGAGGTATCCTCATATCCATCTTCTTATATTCTTTATTTCCCAATAGAAATATTGAGACGAGAACAGTGTAAATCCAGAGTAGCCCCATTGCTATCCATGGCTCAACTCGGGATTTACACCTCTCTAAATGAGATCAGAATCTGGCCCTTAGAGACTATGCTAGTACAATGACCTCTGCTGAATCACAGGAGGTTTTCAGAACTGTGACAGCAGAATTACTTCAATGCTCATTATGTGGGGCCAGACTGATTGATCATGTGAAGTGTCAGCAGAAAACGAGCCCCTCCCCTGCATGGGAGAAGAAAGATCATCCCATGACTTTCCCTCCATTAAGTGAGATAGTTTAATGGACACCTGGAGGCAGACTAGATGGTCACTATGATCCCTTCTGACCTTAGAATCTATTATTTGATTTGCATAATGTATTCAAACGTGGGAGAGACTTTCCTGTTTCAGGAGCCACACTACTGCAGGTCAAGCATGTTTACAGCTCATGTGTGTGTGTTTGTGTGTATGTGTTAATTAGAGCCAATAATATCCTGACCTTCATTGATACTAACATGCCTCATAGAACTCACTGTTTCCTTGGAAGATGGGAATTTTGCTTCTACATCTGTGTCTGATTTGGGAAGTTCCATGTTTTCTGGCTTTAGGGGCAGATTTACAAACGTCTTTAGGTGCCTAAAGGTGCAAATAGATGCCCTAGAGGGATGTATAAAAGCATCTAAGCAGGTTCGATGCCTAAACTCCCAATACATCTGTCATAAATAGATAGCTAAGGGTTAATGTTTCTTTCACCTGTAAAGGGTTAACAAAGAGAACCAAACACCTGACCAGAGGACCAATCAGGAAACTGGATTTTTTCAAAGCTCAGGGGGAGGGAATTTTTTGGGTCTCTTTTGTCTGGCTCTCAGCTATGAGAGGGGATCTTTTCTATCTTCAAGCTTCTAATCTTCAGTTTCAAAGTTGTGAGTACAAAGGTAGAAAACAATAGGCTGTTATATGTTTTTTTTTTGTATTTACATGTGTGTAGTTGCTGGAATGTTTTTAAATTGTATATCTCTTTTGAATAAGGCTGTTTATTCATTTTTTCTTTTAAGCAATTGACCCTGTATATTGTCATCTTGATACAGAGAATATTTTTTCATGTCTTTTTTTCTTTCTTTTATATAAAGCTTTCTTTTTTAAACCTGTTTGAGTTTTTTCTCTGGTTAAGGCTAAGGAACGAAGGGGAGGGGGAAATCTCTTTGTGTTAGCTTGACTAGGTTTGAATCTGCATAGCCTCAGGGGAAGAAGGAGGGGGAAGGTAAATTGCCTCTCTGTTTTGCATTCAAGGAGTTTAAGTACAGTATCGCCCAGGATAACCCAGGGAGGGGAGCTGGGATGAGATAAAGAGGAGACAAGGGGAGGGGGTTTACTTCCCTTTGTGGTAAGACTCAGGGCTTCTGAGTCTTGGGGTCTCCCAGAGAAGGTTTTGGGAGACCAGAGAGGGAGCCAAGTCCTGGAAATCACTTGGCTGGTGGCAGCGAGATCAGATCTAAGCTGGTAATTAAGCTTAGAAGGGTTCATATTAGCTTCTCAGTTTATGAACGCTAAGGTTCAAATCTGAGTAAGAAGTTATGATAACATCCAATGGAAGCTAGGTGCCCAAATCGCTCAGGTACTTTTGAAAATCCCACTAGATGCCTATCTACATCTTTAGAAGCCTAAATACTTTTGGAAATTTGGGCATAGGGCCTAACCCTGTGAGGTATTGGAGTCAATGGCAGTTGAGGACACTTAGCACTGTACAGGAGCAGGACTGGAGAGGTTTTTCACTTATAATGATCAAAGCAGGGAGTCCCACATATTGACCTTTATAACAGGATTCCACTGCATTCTCAGTAACTAGCTTTTGCTGTTAACCAAAGCCTGTGAAAGCCATTTATTGCTATGCATATTCTTCCATCATAGGTATTAGCCTTTCAGTAACCTAGAGCAATATTAAAATGCCACAATATGTCAAAATATGTGCCCATCTCCAGGTGGGGCAACGTTTGGCCAACACAATCTTTTCAAAAGGGAATTTGAAACCTAGACTGGTATCTTACGAGAAACTCTTTCTGGGATAGTTCTCATTGGCCAAGGTGTCTCTGCGTCAAGTCCTGCCTGATCCCCATTCAATGCAGTTTTCAAAACCCCCTGCTTTGCACAGGGATCACCTTTGTCCACATAGGCCAGAATGCTGATGAGACAACTTTCCACATCTGCTGCCCATCAGCAGGGGTAAAAGTAACTTAAAGGACTTACCGGTACATCGGAGTCCTGAGCGGGGGTGTGGCCTCAACTGGAAGAGGCAGGACCTTTCAATATTTAAAAGCCCCGGGGTTCCAGCTGTGGCTGGGAGCCCCGGGCCTTTTAAATCACCCTGGAGCTCCCAGTTGCAGAGGCGGCTGGGAGTCTCGGGGCTGAGGGGCGAACCGCGGAGTTCCAGGCCCTTTAAATCACCGTGGGAGCCCGGCTGCTGGAGCTCTGGTGGCACTTTAAAGGGCCTGGGGCTCCCCACAGCGGCCAGAGCACCGGGCCCTTTAAATCCCCGCCCGAGCTGTGCTGCCAGAGCTCTGGCGGTACTTCAAAGGGCCCAGGGCTCCACGCAGAGGTTGGAGCCCTAGGCCCTTTAAATCACCACTCCCTAAGCCGGTCCAGTCTGGAACAGTATACTGGCTCTTGCCGGTACACCGTATCAGACCAT
Organism: Chelonoidis abingdonii; assembly: GCF_003597395.2. Lineage (NCBI taxonomy): Eukaryota > Metazoa > Chordata > Testudines > Testudinidae > Chelonoidis > Chelonoidis abingdonii. The sequence continues at coordinate 295,102,860 of NC_133770.1, forward strand.
ACCAGCTTACTTTCACCTCTGCCATCAGCCTTTTCTCTCGCCTCAAGGGAGGGAGACTTGTTTCTTAAATTATGGTTTTGATAACACGAGCAGCCAGCATTTTCATTCACTTTGCACTTGGAGAAAGAACAAGAAGGATGTGGAAGCAGTTTTAATTGGCTTGGCAACTTGCCCCCTAAGAACAAAATCAGAAGAAAGAAAGAAGCAGGACAGATGTGCCCACACACAGTTGCTGCTTAGGTAGAATCCAAGTGACTTTGCAACATGCACGCTTGGTTTTCATAAACACCATTAGAGGAGCGGTGTTGCTTAGCATCCCTGTAGCAGGGTGCTTTGCCCTTTAAATGAAACTGGGCCCAGCGTTCCTGTTCCAGTCCAGGTGCGCCCTTATTTGACATAATGAGGAGGGTGGAACTGCCCCGGGAGTTCTTATAAATGAGAGTTCAGAACCCTGAGAGGGAGGAGTCCAGAAAGGAAGTGCAGAAGCAGAACTGAGAGTTTCAGGGAGGGGATAGCTCTGAAGAGAGCAATAGTGAGAGATCCCCATGGAACCCTGGAGTCAGAGCAGACAGATGAAAACAGGATGGAAGTTGGAGGGTCACCCCTGGCCAGAGAGGGCTTAAAGCTGGGGAGTGATGGAGGGGTGAACCCACTGATTTCTATGAGCAACACTTGGAACCATCTCTGGGAAGGAAATGGGGTGCAGATGCCCACCGGCTAGAGAGGTTGTTTGCACTGTGCTGGGAGGATTATGATGTATGGCAGTGGATCTTTTGGTAATAAATTAACCCTGCAAAAGGAGCTATTTATGTACTCCCAAAGCTGTACCAAATATATTTGAGGAACCACGAGAGAAACTGACGTGAGGGAAAGCTTGCAGGGAGGTCCTGAAGCCACCAAAGAATGCCCAGGAGACTGCCACACGTTCACAGAAAATGAACCATTCACAGATGCATCTTCATGTATAACTCCTGTGGCTCATTAAGATGACAATTCTTAGTACCCAACCCAGACCAGGGCTCCTCTGAATTGTACAAGCACGAGAGACAGTGCCTTCCCCGAAGAGCTTACACTTTATAGACACAAGGCAAAGAATGGGAGAAATGAAGTATTTTTATTCCAGATTTTCGGAGGGGACCTGAAGCAAGAGAGATTAAGAGCCAGCCCTCAGCTGATGTAAATTGGTATTGCTCCACGGAAGTTATTATGAATTAGTGAGTTACTGAATAAGCGACCTCTCTCCCCCTGTGGATGTTGTGATTGATAAAATATTCATAACCCAAGTGTACCTGGGATACATAAAGGCAGGAAACAGCAGCATGTTCTACCATGACAGGAAAACACCAGTTATATACAATGTATTTGCGATTCAAGCTGGGGGCATAATGCAATTTGTCAGAATCATTTTGAAAATAACTAAGAATCACTAGGGTGTCTTCACAAACTGAAAGAAACGCAAGCAGAGTTTAAAAGTCACTATTAATAGGCTTGCTGTGATGAAATAAAATAGGAAATTGCTGGCTCATGCAAAAATGAAGTGTTACTGATCCCTGCTTTTAATTATATCATCTGAATTCCTGACGGAATTTTTCAGGTTCCTCAGCTCCAAACGCATATTTTTCCCCCCACTAATTTGAATGATTTCTTCTACCAAGTGCCAGTTTGTCTCAAACATCCACACAGATTCCAAATGCCTCCTGTGACATAATCAGCCCTTTGACGTATTCCACTCCAGGCATCTATTTATCTATCTGTAGGAAATAAGAGCTTGGGGTGTCTTTTATTAACTTGTGTAACAAAGCCATGCTTAAAAATCCCATCCATTAAAAGCATCCAATATTATTGGGCTGAAGAGAAAAATTAAAGTGGGTAAGTAAATCCAAGAGAAATCTGATGGCTCATTATTCTAAGCAGAGCAGGTAGTGACACCTATAGTTAAGATCAGTCAACACTTCTCATTATAAGACCCTCTTTTCAGTTGCCAAACATTAATCATTTGGGCTGAAGTTTTCTGTGGGGGTGTCTGCCTCAGGCTAAACTTTTTTAGAAAGTTTGAGGCAAAACCAGGCATGCTGTTTCTAAGAGCAAGATTAAAGGGGTGAATTGTTTTGCCCATGTTAAATAAATTCATACAACCATTTTGCTGAAAAGGTCTAGTGCCCCACCTTTGGAGCAGAAACTTGACATTTGGCTGTGGGGTCACCCTGGTGTCAGGGATATGTCTTTTGCCATTCCAGTGAAAACTCACTAACATTTGATCAAGTTACAAATCTCTGAAAAATCTCACTCTGAACATGCTCAGTACGGACTTGGTAGAGTTTAGCAACCACATTCTCTGAATATTCCTTCCACACTGAGCATGCTCCAGCGCTCCAGAGCCCTTACGTGTGACCAGACTCCAAATGCACCTTCCCCACAGAGCATTCTCAATTCCAGGACTTCAGGGGCTGACCAGAACTTTCCTTGCAAGTGCTCCCTCTAGCAAGCAGGAGTTTCGGGGGGACTCTCAATGGTGTTGAGAGATGGGGGCAGGAGCCAGGGGAGGGGTTCTGAAGATTGGAAAGGAGCAGAGGGAGAGGGGATCTGGAGCAGAGGATAGGGAATGGATGGGAAGAGAGGAGGACAGAGACAGCTTATGGGCAGAAGGATTTACAACTACAAGAGCACACTCCCCTGCAAACACTAGAATTTGACCCAGTAGAACTGCCTCTGCTATTGGCAAATACCCATGAAACCCACTGACAAAGTCTCACCCGCCTCTAGTGCAGCACCTCATACAGAATAACAACCTACTATCACTAACCATTACTCTGTTAGCTCAAGCGGCAGGGGTCTGCACTGTGGGTCCAAAGGTCTGAACCTTGCCGGTGATCCAAGCTGGAGATCAATATATGTTCCATGATGGAATTTCTCTTTCTGGAATTTGCTTGGTGAAAAAGAAGAAGAAATTATTGCCTAAAACAAAAAAACCTTGTTAAAAGCACATTTTTAGGGTTGCAAACTCAGTACTCAAAAGAATTAAGGCTTGCTGCTAATATGAGCCAGCAGTAAATTAGTGTCTCTCTTCCTCTCCTGGAGCAAGGGAACTGGGTCCCAAGGTGTGTCTGTAGCACAGCGTCTCCTGGGGTGGGGGGGGACCAAAAAACACCCCATATAGCCTATAATGCTTTTCAATTGCAGTGTGCAGCATGTTTTCCAGCGGGAGGGGGTAAGTAGTATTATACTCACTGTACAGGTGGAGAAGTTGAGGCACAGAGGGGTTAAGGTGAAATACTCAATTTTAACTAAATGTAACTAAAGTTACGCATCTCAATCCATATTTAGCCAATTAAAGAAGTAGCTTGACTGTCAGAAGTGTCCACAAACTATTATCACTCTCCCAAGATCGCTCAGTGACTCTGTGGCACAACCAGAAATACAGCACAAGTCTCCTGACTCCCAAATCCTGGGCCCTAATCCCTGGATACTGCTGCCTCCTCTGGGGTTAGAGTGGCGTGACTCTGGAGGCAGGTTGTCTGGCAAAGGCAGCTGGTGTAGTTACGGGATGCTGGGATTTTACTTTGCATTTCAGATTTGCACAAGTCCAGAAACTCAAAGCAGCTGTAGTGTTGAAATAACGCAGGGTCCTAGCATTTGCAAGGGGTGGTAACGTGGACTCATCCTTGTTCTTCCAGGTTCAGCAAGTTGCTCGTTGTTGCATCTTCAATCTTTGCTGTATCCACTCCCAGTGTCCCTGTTGTGGGTGTCACCTTGGGATTATTTATGTTATGGTACCACCTGGAGGCCCCAGCGGTGATCAGAGCTCCATTGTGCTAGGCCCTGTACAGACATATAGTCAGACTCCCTACCCCAAAGAGCTTATAATGTAACCAGAAAGACCAAAGGATTCTTATGGGAAGCCTCATTCTGTAGACAGGGAACGGACTTGCCCAAGGTCACCCAGGAGCTAGGGGTTGAATGCAGTTCTCAAGGGTCCCAACCAGACCTGCATCCCTCACTTGCATTGTAGATGTGAATGTTCCACTCCTTTCCCTCCAGGCCACTGCGAAGTAAATCAAAATGGGTATGCGCCTTTGGCTGAATGGAACACTGACAACCAGGGAAGTGACGTGACTTGCTCAAGGTCACGCAGCCTGTCTGGAGTAGACTCGGAGCCCCATTTGGTCCCAGGCCAGGAAAAAAAACCTCAGGTCTCCTGATTCAAAACCCACCATGTGCTTCAGCCATTAGATCATGCTTCCTTTCTAATAGTGCACTGGAGGAGTCACAGGAGCCATTCTCACCTGGTTAATTTCCTTCTCTCTGTCACTCCCTGCCTCATTTTTCTTCTCCGATAGTATGTCCCATGTCAGTCATGCCATCTCTCAGGGGAGAGACTGCTCCACCTCCCAGCAGCCCTCTCTCTTTCTCTGCATTTTCTTCTCTCTGCTGAAACTTCAGGGGAGTGTCCCTGTAAAGATCTTAATGCACCATCCCTGTCATTCAACTCCATGTAAAACCATTTCCCCAAATGCTTTGCTGGCCTTGTGGACAAAGCTGACAGCAGCTTTCCCCTGGATTCCAGCTCAGCTGTCATGCTTACTCTATCTTTCAGTAAGCTCGAGCACTCAGCCTGGCCCCCTTAATGATCTCTTCTAATGCAGCTAATATTGATCTGGTGTCTGCCACTGTTATTGCAGTGTCGTCCTCGATTGGCCATCCCTGCGGTGTCTGCTCCTGCCAGAATCAGAATGTCACACAGCCGCATCCGGAAAGGCATCAAGTACCAGGGTTCTTCAACGGGATGTTCTGGTGCTCGGTGCAAGCCCTGATTCAATTTCCTTCCCCACCGTTCCCCCTTGCTGCTGTCCCTTGGTTTATTTATTAATGACGGACATTGTTGAGTCATAAGGTGACCTGATAGCAAGTGTGACTAATCGGGACACTGTTGTTTTTTGGGGGGTGGGGGAGGAGGGTCTAGCTGTATGTATGAGACAAAGCCCCTAATATCCGGATCGTCCCGATAATACTGGGATGTCTGGTCACCATACTGAGATGTTCGCTTCTTTAAGCGAATGTCATGCCTGATGGACAGCCCAGGAGAGTGAAGTCCTCTGTTTAGTCACAGAGCAGATACAGCAGCCATCAACGTCTACTCAGAGCTAATGGGACCACCAGCTAGGGACGAAAGGCTGGCTAATGGCTGCACTGGCTTTTGAAGAGCACGGGCAGCCTCCAGAGGTGTTAGGGGGCAGTTCAAGTGGCCTTCTGCTGGGAGTGTTTTGCTTCTGTATAAAAAGCTAAGCACAGCCGTCATCTGCTCCATCCCAGGCAAGCCTGGGGCCTGCTGTGTAACTCTGGCTCCAGTGAGCGACTCTATTGACTTTCGCAAAATTATTTCTGTGAGTCAGGGCTGCTGGCCCCTGGAAACCTGCTAGGTTCCACGTGCAGCCCATAATCTGCTCTTCCTGCATGCTCCAATGCATATTAGTTAAGTGCAACCAATCCTGCCTTAATAAATTAGAAAATCATGCCTCTGACTGCACAGACCATGCCATGCAGATTTTAGAATGAGCTAGTGTTGAAAATGGTCTGAGATTTATTCTGCTCCCCTCCACCCCCGCACATCCTCAATAATAGTGCACCGAGTAGGTCCATTCAGTGCACATGTCAGGGCTACTCAGTGAGAAAGGGCTGCAGAATCAGGCCCTTTGGGATCCAATAAACCCATTTCCCACCTTTCTAAGTTCAGGATTTGACATGATTCTCCTTTAAATACCAGACGTACTTGTCCCTAGTCCCATGTTTTGGCTGCTTTGTGCCGCCCCAGCAGCACAGAAAAGCCAGAAAGCGAGCTATATCCCCAGCTCAGGGGGACTTCACAGGGGAAAGGACACAGCTAAGCTGCGTCTGTACTCCCAATATCCCTACCCCCACCAGAACGGCTCCTCGGAGTGTGACCAGGCAGCCATAAGTGAGAGCAGCTTTTGGGGTGCTCTAACATGCAGCAGGGGCCAGAATGGATCCCAGCCGAATCCAGGACTCATAAAGGTGGCAGAAAGACACTTTTTGTCCCCCTCCTCTCTGCTTCTTCATCACCCTTAATCTTCCATTCCAGTGCTATCTTTATTGCTTTTCTGGGCGAACACAACATCAACATGATCCTAATAACACTTACAATGGCAGGTTCCCAGTCCAGCTCTGCCCTGTTCCTGGTTTCCATCCAGAAAGAATCATAGAATAGAATCACAGAATATCAGGGTTGGAAGGGACCTCAGGAGGTCATCTAGTCCAACCCCCTGCTCATTCTGGGGCTGGTAATTCCTAGGGAAATGGTATGCCTGAGAGCCCTGAAGGCCTCCTATTAGCTTAGAAGCCAGTCAGAAACACAGAAGTAGGTGCACTTTAAGGACCCAAGTAATCCTGTCTCTTTGTTGCATTGATCTTCTCCATCCTTAACACATCCTGTCCCTATCTTCAGTATAAATAGGCTCCAGCATCCCGTCCCCGTATGACCTCTGTTATTAGTTATTCTGCCTTGCTGTCTTTTCCTTTCCTTATCCTTTTCCCCGCCCCGTGTCTGATCTCATGCAGGAAGCCTGACTGCCTCAGAGTTCTTCTTCCCAAAAACCTGTAACAGTGAAAGTGCTGATGGTTTAAAGGCTGATGTCACAGATCAATTTTTATTAAATATCTCACTTTAATCCCTCCATTATTGTGGCTGAAACCTCTCTTCCCAAGCCAGGAGGGGACACATGCACACAAGCTGTTCGTGAAACGGATCCCTACTGTATCATTCCAGTTCTCTGACAGGGAGTCTGCATGTGCTCAGTGCGCTCATATCCGCACGTAAGAACAGGCCCATTAGGTGGCAGTGTTACAGAAACAATACAAGTGCAATTATCTTTGTGTGTGTAGTCGCACATGTGGCTATCCTTTAACTGTAACTGTGTTTGTTTAACTCTACCTAAGCTCTAGGTGCGTGCTTACTATCTTTAGCCTAAGCCACCCATAAAATTACCTAACAGGACACTCATGAGAGCTGCCTGTTTTTTTTTTTAAAGAGACCCAGACATCAGTTCCTAGGTCCTATCCCCGTTTTCCGGGCTCCTCTAACAATTGCTTGAATTCACATCCTCAATCAATGCCCCCTCGTGTAAGGTACATCTATACAGGGTTAAAAAAAACCCACATCTGGCTTGAGTCAGCTGACTCGGGCTCACAGGGGTTGGGTTCTGGGCTGAAAAATTGCTGTGTAGACATTCAGACTCAGGCTGGATTCTGAGCTCTGGGACCCTGAGAGGGTGGAGGGTCCCAGAGAACCCAGATGTCTACACAACAATTTTTAGCCCTGCAGCCTGAGCCCAGCAAGCCTGAATAAGCTGAGCCTTGCCAGTCATGGCCCTGCTATGGGTCTTTTATCCCTGTGTAGACATACCCTAAAAGGTGTGGGACATAAGTGAGTCCAGAAGTGTGTCCTGAATGTCACTTCAGCCCCAGTCGTCTTTCTCATGGGGTTTTCATAACCTCCCGTTTATGGATTGGCTCAAAATCCCACAGGGAAATCTGCTTCGGATTCCTCAGACTCAGAGAAATCACTTTAGAAACACAGGAACTGCTGTCATGGATCTGACCAGGCATCCATCTAGTCCTGTATCCTGTTTCTGACAGCTCTCAGCTGCTTCAGAGAAAGGTGCAAGAAGCCTGGCAGTAGGCCACTATGGGATAAGCTCCTTCCTGGCCCCCAGTTATTAAAAGTTGACTCGTGCCTTGGACCCTGAGTGTTCAGATCTCTTCCAAACTCTTGTGTGTTAATATCTAGTAAGTATTTACTGTCATAACTCTGGAGGTGCTTGTTATGCATTTGGGTTTCTAATCCTTTCTGATTCCATGCTGGATGTTAGTCTCATTGCTTGATGCACAACTGGAAGGCACTCAGATACTACAGTGATGAAAGTGGTGTAAGAATCTATATAGAATAGAACAGATGACATTTAGTGGCAATGAGTTCTACAGGTTAACTGTGAATAGTGTGAAAAAGTTTTTCCTTTCATTGGTTTTGAATCTGTCACCTGTTTCACTGATGACCGCTTTGTCTTGCGGTCTCAGATGGGGATTAAAGGATCCATTCTACTTTTTTTGTATCATCCATTGCTTTCAACATGTCCCTCTTATCTCCTCTCTATGGTAAACAATCCCATTCTTTTCACTTCAAAAGTGGTTTGCTCTTTACTGGGAAAGATGTGGAAGGCTCCTCGTGAGCACAAGTGGGTGATAGGGATGAACACTGACTGAAGTCAGCCTGGGTGGATGAGTCCGCCCTGTCTCTGGCTGAGATTTTGCAGACATCACAGAAAGAGAGAGGAAAGATCCATCAGCCTGTTTCACAGCTCGGCCAGAAGGCTAGGTAATGCATCTAACCAGTCTAGTGGCACACCAGTCCCATTCCAGGGGGACACCAGGCTTTCTCCAGGCTCACTGGGTCTATGAGTCTTTGGAGGTGAACCGACGACAGGAGTGGTCCACCTCCTGGATGGCAAGTAGGGAAAGCCCAGACTCCCACTTGGAGGATATGATGCTCAGCCCAGGATGGAGAGCAGTTACTGTGCTATAGGCTGAAGAGCAGCATGTGTCCAGGACCACCTGTCGCTATCTCAAGGCTTCCATGACGAACCCAAGATTTTGATGTAGGCTCTTAGGCCCAGATCCTCGGAGGTATTTAGGCTCTGGGGCTTAGCACCTACCAAGGATTTAAATGTTCCTATTGTGTTCAAAACCACACAGCTCCTGTGCCGGAGGTTCTGGGAGGCAGGGGTCAATAACTAAGGCAATGTCTCGAGGAAATGACGGTCACTAAGCACTTAGCCGTTTGATTTCACCGTGTGCCTCAGCGAACATAGCTGGAAAAAAGGGTCAGCAACAGCACCCACCACAAACAGTAGAGGGCCCAGCAAAGCTTTTTTTTTTTTTTTTGAGGGGAGAGGGGGAAATACACTGCAAAAGAAAATAGATTCTGAATTTTTGTTCCTTGAATGTGTGTCAGATGGAACCACAAGGGGAGTGCTGAAGGAGACAGACTCTCACCGTACATATTTTTGGCAGGTAAGGAATGTACTGTATAACTGGGATGATAAATGAACCTTTCAGGAAGCCGTCTTGTATATAATTGCACACACAGACAAAACAATGAGTTGCTTATTAATTCAAAGTGGCAATGAAGGCAACTGAGTCGGAACAGCTGCACTAGCAGTTTCTTGTGGGTTTTCTAATATTGAACGGGGACACCGTTATGTTGGCCCAGCAAGTCCTCAGGGGGTGCACAGCCGTGACCATTGAACAAGTGTGTTACCTGCTAGATTGTCCTCTGCACTGCATAGCACTCAGTACCAAATCCCCTGCCTGACCCCCAACTGCAAGGGTGACAACACGGAGGGATTTAGGCACAGAATGACCAGATCTTAAGAGAACTCAGTGTAAGTGCAATCATCATCACACTGATGAATTGATTAGCTACACACTCTTTTTGGGCCTGACTGATGCAGCAGGGTCAAATGGGTTCATATCCCCCTCCAAAAATTGGTAGGGACCACTCATCCCACAAGCTCATCCTTAACTCCATCCATGGCTAGCGCCTGCCGGCTACAATTTACATTATCGCAGTGGTTTCCATTGCCTTGCCGACTAGCACGCAACCCAGCAGGCAGAGTCCAGCTATTGCTACAGGCAAAAATGTGAATTAAAGCAACAGGAGTGAATTGAATTCCATGTTTACCCACAAATGTGTGTGGGGGGAGGGGGAGGGTGTTTGCTCTGAGGAAGGTTGGAACTGAATATGAGCATCGAGGAATTGCCCATTAGGTACCACTCCCACCAAAGCAGCGAGGGTTAGCTTCCATGAGAATCCCTTCCCAGAGAAAGCCAGCCAGGCTGCTGTGTTTGCCGTGAATGAGCCTTCAATTAAAAGTCAGCAAGTTGTAAGTAAGTTTCTGTCTCTAATAGGACAGCACACTGGTTTTACGCTGAGTTATATCAGGGCCCAATCCTGGGAGGAGCTTCATCCCCTCAACTTCCACTGCCTTAAATGGAGAGTTGAGGATGCTCGGTGTCTGGCAGGAACAGGCCCTAGGTGAACAGAAAGTAGCGTGACCTCAACTGTGCTTTTTTTCAGTTCCCTGACTGTCTGTTTTTAGCAGGTTCCCTGTCATCCATGTATTTCTTGGCCCATAGTCATTTAGGACATGATTTGAATGGGTGATGGGAAGGTAGTTGTCAGAAGTAGGCTCTTAGGCATCTCATTTTCAGGGTGCCCCAATGTTTTAGTGCCCAAATGCAGATGAACCCCACTCCTACAGTATTTAGGGCCTCACTGGACCACACAAGGATGATTATGATGATGCAGATGCATCTTCTCACCATGACATCTTGACAACGTTAATATTGCAATATCGAGAAGCAGTAGTACAATGCATTTATTGTCCTACAGGATAAATTCTGACCCCTGGAGTCTCTGCAACCTTTTAATTCTTGCCAAGATGCAAACATCCTGCATAAGAACATAAGAACGGCCATACTGGGTCAAACCAAAGGTCCATCTAGCCCAGTATCCTGTACTCTGACAGTGGCCAAAGCCAGGTGACCCAGAGGGAATTAACAGAACAGATAATCATCAAGTGATCCATCTCCTCTCATTCACTCCAAGTTTCTGGCAAAGAGAGGCTAGGCACATCATCCTTGGTCATCTTGGCTACTGGTCATTATGGACCTATCCTCCATGAATTTATCTAGTTCTTTTTTGAACCCTGTCACAGTCTTGGCCTTCACAACATTCTCTGGCAAGAAGTTCCACAGGTTTACTGTGTGTTGTGTGAAAAAAATACTTCCTTTTGTTTTAAACCTGCTGCCTATTAATTTGATTTGGTGACCTCTAATTCTTTCGTTACGTGAAGGAGTAAATAACACTTCCTTATTTACTTTCTCCACACCAGTCATGATTTTATAGACCTCAATTATATCTCTCCTTAGTCGTCTATTTTCCAAGCTGAAAAGTCCCAGTCTTATTAATCTCTCCTCCTTTTCTCAGTCTAAGTAGCCATATGCTCTCCCGCACTTTGAAATCTATACTTCAAATGGATCTAGCATTTACTGCCTCTTCACAATGTGAAATCAGCAAGATAGTGTGCAGAATAACAGCACACCTATCAATTCGAGAAGCTTCTTCCCATCTAAAATTAGTAAATAATTGCATAGTGTCAGATAAATTACTGGCTGTTCCTATTGACGTTGCTTCAAAACACAGCTCTGAAGCCTGCCAATTCTTATTTTCCCATCTGATTCCATCACAAACAGAATAGCTGGGCAGGTGGAAGTCAGCATAGTGTTCTTGGTGTCAGTGGAGCTACGCCAGCTGAGGATCTCACCCAAAGACTTTAGAGTTGTACAAACCGGTTTGGAAAGCTATAGTCCGCTTTCAGAGATCTTGAGCATCCACAGCTGGTCTCTGTATACTACTGCCCTCTAGAGGATGGAATTGGACCCAACGCAATCTTACTTCGTTACAAAATCAGACATAAGAATACAAAAGTATCACAGCACGCTAATACTGAACAATTGCTGACTTTACCATATAATTCTAAAATAAATCAATTGGAATATAAATATTGTACTTACATTTCAGTGTGTAGCATATAGAGCAGTATAAACTAGTCATTGTCTGTATTGAATTTTAGTTTGCACTGACTTGGCTAGTGCTTTTTATGTTGCCTGCTGTAAAACTAGGCAAATATCTAGATAAGTTGATGTATCCACTGGAAGACCACTGCACACGCGCAGGGATATATGCATCTCTGGTTGAGAACCACTGCTCCACTTAGCAGGGAAAGAGAGAGAACAAAAGATGGTATCAAGAAGGGTGAGATGCATAATGGCCAGGGGTGGCTCCAGGCACCAGCGCACCAAGCACGTACCTGTGGCAGCAAGCTGAAGGAGGAGGCAGTCGAGCTGCCTTCGGCAGCATGCCTGCGGCAGGTCTGTCAGCCCCACGGTTTTGGGGGTAATTCGGCAGAGGGTACACTGAAAGCACAGGGCCAACGGACCTTCTACAGAAACGCCGTCAAATCTGGGTTACCAGGAGACCTCCCACAGGCATGCAGCTGAATGCTGCCTGACTGCCGTGCTTAGGGTGGCAAAATACATAGAGCTGCCCCTGATAATGACTATGTTGCTTCAGTCATCATGAAAGGTACTTTCTGAAGCACTCTCAGAACTGTTTCAGCGATGATTTTTGAGAACTCATGGAGGATGGGTTTCGTCTCAGACAAATGGAGAATGGCAAATATAGTCCCTATCTTTAAAAAGGGGATTAAAGAAGACTTGGAGAATTACTGACCGGTCAGCCTAACTTCAGTACCTGAAAGATACTGGAACAAATGATTAAGCAATCAATTTGTAAGCACCTAATGTATAATAGGTTAATAAATAATAGCCAACATGTATTTGTCAAGAAGAAATCACGCCAAACCAACCTAATGTCCTTCTTTGACAGGATTACTGGCCTAGTGGATAGGGGGAAAGCTGTAGATCGTATATATCTTAATTTTAGAAAGGCTTTTGACACAGTCCCACATGACATTCTGATAGGCAACATAAGGAAATGTGGACACAGGGTATATCTACACTAGACCCAATACAGCGATCCCCGAACATGCTCCCCGTCAACTCTGGAACTCCACCAGAGTGAGAGGTGGAAGTGGAGTCGACGGGGGAGCGGTGGCCATCGTTCCCGCACCGTGAGGACATGAAATAAGTCAATCTAAGTTGATCTAAGATATGTCGACTTCAGCTATGTTATTCTTGTAGCTGAAGTTGCGTATCTTAGATTGATTCCCCTCCACCCCAGTGTAGACCAGGCCTAAATTAAATTACTATATTGTGGGTGACTAAGTGGTTGAAAGACCGTACTCAAAAAGACATTAGGAGCAAGCAAAAGACTATGGAAAATCTAGGTCCTCTACTTAGCAGGGAAGGAGAGCGAATAACTGATGACATCAAGAAGGCTGAGGTGTTTAATATACTCTTATGCATTTAACAATCACTGTGGTCTATACTAATATACAAGTGAATTGGCCTGGCTTTCAGTCATGCATCTATAAGCGTTCAGGGAAGCCTGTGGCTTTGCCACAAGCTGGCACCTGACCTGCTAGAAACCCATGGCTGGCCCATGCCAGTTGACTCCAGCTCACAAAGCTTGGGCTAAGGGGCTGTTTAATTGTGGTGTCGACTTTCAGGCTCAGGTTGGAGCCCAGGCTGTAGGGCCCTGTGAAGTGGGAGGGTCCCAGAGCTCAGGCTGCAGAGTGAGGCTGCAGCGTCTATACTGCAATGAAACACCCCCTTTGACCCAAGCCCTGCAAGCCCAAGTCAGCTGACATGGGCCAGCTGCAGATTTCAGTTGGAGTGAAGACATGCCCTTTGAAATGGTTAATAAAGGCTTGCAACCAGTTTCAATCACAAACATTGTTTGAAGAACATAACTGTAAAAAGCTTCATTACCAAATACAATCCCCAGAATTTCCTTCCCTATCTGTGTCTATACATAGACTGCGCTTGTGGAGACTCTGGATACAGATGCTGCTGGTTTCCAGTCAGAGTCTGTGTAGTAAATGACTGGATTTTTTGCCTGAACAGGCAACATTTTTATTGTGCCCATTTAGGCAAAACAATAAAAATAATTACAGGCCCTTTACCAAAGGAGCAGGTCAAGGGATGTTATGCTGTGGAGAAAAGACATGTCCACCGAGGTTCACCCGTGGACCCAGAAATCCTGGTGTGATACCCAACCAGTCTGCTCCTTCTAGGAAATATCTGAACTTCTTCCCAGGGGAGCCTGAAATTTTTATTATAAACCAACATTGGATCAATCTATTAGATGTGAAGGTGGCTTTATAGTTTTTCTTGTGTGTGATGTGGTGTGAGAGGGGATCAATAAACACCATTTTAAGGATCATCAAAAATACATAAAATAAACATCTTCTGACTCAGATGGAGCATTGGGGCTGGAATTTAGTTTCACTGCGCTACAAGAGAATGTATTTGACCATCCCGGGACTTTTGAAGAAGAGAAATTCATTTAATCATTTGTTTGAGCTCTAGCAAACTCCCAGAGATACTGACAGAGGAGAAATTGCAAAGTAGCGTCAGAAACAACCGTCTCTGTCTCTTTGAACTCTCTTCCAAGCTTATAGCAAATAAGATGTCCCTTATTATAATTTTATTTTATTCCTATTGTCACTAACAATTATACAGAGATCCAGCTTCTAACGGAGATGGGAAACCCTCTGTGGCCACTGTTTAAGAAAATAAATAGTCCTCCCTCTTTGCTTTTCATGGTCAGTAGCTCCATCCACAGATTTATTGCATTTGAACTATACTGAAAGGCAATTATAACAATTCCCTCATCCTGCACCATGGCAGATAACACCCACCCTACAAAAAGAGACCTTGTTCCTCCTGCTTTACATTTTCATTGGATTTTGGGAAATTCTGAGCATCGCTGATTTACTGAAAGAAGAAAAAAAAGAATGCCTCACTGGGTCAATTACTTGCAAAATAATAGACTCCAGAGCATGTTTCCAGGAGAACCTAATTAATGGTTGTACTTTAAAAACCCATGTTTATAAGTATCTCAGAGAATCAATGTATAACCACTAACTAGTGCCACCCTAGGAAACACTACCATTAAACTGTTGATTATTTGCTTTAATTTGCATAGTGATCACCATTTAGGAAGCCATTTTCCAGAGGGAGATGGATGAGTGTTGGAAGGCTCAGGCTTGCAGTACCTAGACACCTTGTGGCACTGACCTGGGAGTCAGAAAACCTGGCTTCTGGTCCTAGCTCTGCTGCTGGTCTCTGGGATGGTCTTGGACAAGTCACTTAAATGCCTCCCTGCATCCATTTCCCAATTTATAAAATGGGGGTAATGGAGACCTACTCTGTAGTCTACTGATGGGGAAAGTGCTGTGTAAGAATTATTATTTATAATATTAACATGAAAAGTATTTTTCCACTCAAAGCAAGTATTGTAGTCATTGAGAAATACCTTCCTTCTCCTTTACTCCTGTAAACGGGTTGGGACTCACCACCTGGCACCTCCTGCTGGTCACTCCTGGGAATTAGCTCGTTTCCAGTGGAGCGCCCCCTCCTGGTGGTGTCCCGTCCGTTGTTCTGCCCCTGGTCAGCATCTCTGGACCCGCGTTGCTCCCTGCTTGGCGGCGTCCTCTTCGAGGCCACTGCCCTCCGGCAGTGCCCCTTAGTCCATCGGCACCCCCTTCCGGGGATCGATCGTCAGCAGTCCTCCAGTCAAGCCTTCATATGCAATCACCCGCCCTCAAAGTCTAATCCCTCTCAGCAGGGATCTGGTGTGGTCTCTACGGCCAGTGAGTGGATGTACCGCAAGGAGGAGGGGGGGGACCCAGGCCCGCCCTCTACTCTGGGTCCCAAGCCAGGGACCCTCTGGCGTTAGCCTCACTGTCCTCCTCCTTTTCCTCCTCCGTCTGTTTCCCTGGGCCGCTTCCCCTATGGCCCTTGCACCTGCTAGGCCCTTTCTCTCAAGGCCGGCAGCCTGGTGGCTAGGGGCTAGAGCTTCTAACCTCCCTGAGCCTGCCCAGCAATGCGCTGTCCGCAGTGCTAGTCTCCCCCCTGGAGACTGACTTTCCCCCATCGAAGGCCTGGGACAGACAGACTGCTCCTGCTCTGGGCAGCCTTTATATATCTCTGAGCCGGGCCCTGATTGGCTGTCTACAATCTGGGCCCTGATTGGCTCCCTATAAGCCCTCTTCTAATTGGCTCCTGGGCTGCGCAGGCTCCCTGGCCTGCCCCAGCCCACTCTCACAGGGAGTGGGGCAATCCGCCCCACTACAACTCCTATCTCTTCTAGTGTCAGTCATTGATCAGACACAAATCCTTCTTTATTCTCTTCTCTGCCTTGTTTCCTTTCAGCTCATCCTATGATCTTGAACCACTCTTGTGTCCAGTTAGCCGGCCTCGAAAATAGTGAGCTTGCCTAATAAATTCAGTGGCATTTCCCCCATTACACTCCATTATTTTGCTGCTGCGGTATCATTAACTGTAAAATATTTCCCTCCTCTCCTGTATATGCACACTGTATTTAGGCTTGCCACCCCTCTGCAGTGTTATAAAAAGCTGTTACTTGCCCCTTCTAACCTTGTCAGAGCAAATTGCTTTTTGATCCTTTGCTATTTGAACAAGCACACCCATTCATCTTCATGTCCCTACAGGTTCTGAAGAAAAATGCTCCAATACTCACTGTCTAGCTGGGATCTCTTTCTCCCTGACAAACACTTTTCTTTTCCTCCATTCCAGGCTAAAGATCATGGAACCCTTGTGACCAGTTTGTCACAGTTCCTGTGTGGTCATGTTGGGTTGGAAACAGCTGTGCTGCCCTGGCTCAGAGGCTGAGCTGAATGCTAGAGGATGAGAGGGTAGTGAGGGAAGGCAGCAGGTTTGCTCGCAGGTGGTAACTGGAGTCATTCCGGCGCACTAGAAGCATGATCTAGTGGTTACAGCAGTGGCCTGAGAATTAAGACCCCAGAGTTTTATCACAAGCTCCACCTCATCCCATCCTGCTAACGTTTCAGATTCCCTTGCTTGGTGAGTCCTCACTTCAACAAGGGGAAAGTCCTGAGGAACCTTCTCTCTGAGCCAAGCTGAAGAGTGGCGGAGATCTCCCTTTGCATTGAACGGGGCGAGGTGAGGGGGAGGAAGCTGTACTTCTCATTGCTATAATCTCCAGCTGTGCACCCTGCCTCTCTGTGATTGACCCTGGTGCTGGGACATAAGAGGGAGAGGGGGAAGTCTGCCTTGCATGAGATGTTTGACTGTTCTTATAGTTAGATTCTTCCCCCGAAAGGACTGCTAGTCGAGACATTTCACAGGGGTTAGCAGGCCCAGCTGGTGCAGCTCCTTTAGGTTCGATTTGGAGAAGCTGTCACAATTGCAGCTGCAAGCCCTGCATGCATGCTGCAGGTGGGAGGGCACTGCGGCTGGGTCCACACTCGCTGATGTGCCAAGACGGCAATGCAAGTTGATCCTCTTTTCGAGGGGCAGAGGGTGGGAAGGCTGAGAAAGTTACCCTCAAGATGTGGCTGTAATTTACATACACTGCAAAATAGCTGCAAGCCCCCAGATAGCATCCAGAGTCCTGAAGCAACAGCCAGGGCAAAAATAAGCCAGGGATTGGGTGAAGCCCATCCATAGTGCACAGGCATTTTGTGATGCCAATATCCTAGTACAAGCCCCTACCGTAGATTGGTTGATCTTGCTGCCTAGAGCCCACCGTAGGACTGCAGGCTAGGTTAAAAAGTATGACATTTTCCCCAGCTCCCCTCAGAAAAGTACACAAGGGACAGACCTTACACAGCACAGCTCTGGAGTTTGTGATGGGAGCAGCAGTGTAGCATGTGGTGCGGGAAATACTTGTGATTGCCAGGGCTGTTATCCTTGGGCAAGTAGGAATAGCTGACATAAGAAAGAGGCAATCAGTGACACTCTTAAGGAGGTTCAAATGCCTTCCCTGGGAGTCAGGGTAAGGAGATGTGGAAGCCAGGTTCCTGCCTCCTTATCCAATGCCAGCTGGAATGCTGGGTTTCAAAGCAGTGGGTGATGGGGACAGTGTGACTTGTGACTGCTGGTGCTGTGATATTCTGTGCTCGGGGGATCACTCAGAGGCAGATTTCTGTTACTTCTGTATTGTTTGGAGGGGACCTTAGTGCTGCTGAAAGAGTCATAGAATCATAGAATGTCAGGATTGGAAGGGACCTTGAGAGGTCATCTAGTCCAACCCCCTGCTCAAAGCAGGACCAATTACCAACTAAAGCATCCCAGCCAGGACTTTGTCAAGCCTGACCTTAAACACCTCTAAGGATGGAGATTCCACCACCGCCCTAGGTAACCCATTCCAGTGCTTCACCACCCTCCTAGTGAAATAGTGTTTTCTAATATCCAATCTAGACCTCCCCCACTGCAACTTGAGACCATTGCTCCTTGTTCTGCCACCTGCCACCACAGAACAGCCGAACTCCATCCTCCTTGGGCCCCTCTTCAGGAAGTTGAAGGTTGCTATCAAATCCCCCCCCCCACTCTTCTCTTCTGCAAACTAAATAAGCCCAGTTCCCTCAGCCTCTCCTCGCAAGTTATGTGCCCCAGCACTCTAATAATTGTAGTTGTCCTCTGATGGACTCTCTCCAGTTTGTCCACATCCTTTCTGTAGTAGGAGGCCCAAAACTGGACGCAGCACTCCAGGTGTGGCCTCACTAGTGCTGAATAAGTCACACACACTGACAATCCTGGAGATTGGCCCTCTGCTTATCCACAGAAACAGATGTGGCAAAGGCACTGCAGGTTGCCTCTGAATCATCCCCCCCACCTTCTTCCTCACAAACACATGGTGATAGTCCCGCTATGGATTCCATTTTGGGTGACATCCGGAATTGTTTCACCCAGCAGGGAAACAACACTCCCCAAAACCCTCACCAGAGTCCATGTGTCTTCTTCAGGCTGTTCTCAAGAGTATAAGAGTTACCCTCTTCCAATTAGGAAAAAGAAAAAAAAAAACAGTGCGATGCAAGCACATGTTCATCAGCAACTAATCAACACATATATAGACTTTCTGTAGATCTTTAAGGTTAAAACCACCTCCTGATAACGTTTGCTGAGCATGTCAATAATGGCTAAATTCAAGGAACAATTGTTGAGATTCCAAGTAAAAAAGTTTGTGTAGTGTCTCATGGCTGCATTAGCACGGCTGTGAGACCCAGGTCCCACAACTTTAAGCCCAGGCTCACAATGCAGTGTGGACACTCAAACACAGGCTTGGAAACACCAAGTCTACAAGCCCGGGTCCCACAAACCAGGCTTTACAATGCAGCATAGACATACCTAGACGCTTGCTGCCGCTCACTGTGCAGACTCATCCATAAAGGGATAAAGGGTCAGTGCCGGTGAAGAGTCTGATCCAAAACCCATTGAAATCCAAGGGCATCTTCTACCAGCATTCCCTTACAAAGTTCATTGCGTCAATGGACAGACTCCCTTTTACTTCAAAGGGCTTTGGAACGGACCCTAAGTGAACATCCAAATGAACTGTGTAGGAAGCTATTGAGTTACCAACACCACATCCTACAGCATACTGGATTTTCCCAAGGTCACCTATCCAAACACTTCCTTGCTCTTTCTCAGGAGAGCTGACACAATTGCACTTCAACAGACTGTAGTGCTATGCAGTGGGCAGGATCTTTCTGCTCATCCCTTGGAATCACATCTTGGAAATATTGCTAGGCATATTCCAAACATCTCCTTTTCTTGGAAGTGAAAAGTTATGGGAAGAACATTTGTTTCAAACATGCTGTTCAAAAGTTTTTATTGCAAAGTCATTTTGAAATTGGACTTTTATTGCTCACCATGCAAAGAGCTCTGATGAGCGTTTAATACACCAGTTAGGGCAGGGGGGAAATAGATATTCTAGAGTTTATACAGAGAGATGTAAAATAAAGTATGTTCCTGCCACACAGCCACACTTTAAGATACAATTTCAATGTTCCCTACTTTTGCTGCCTGTGACATTGAGAAATACAGTATAATTTTTAAAAAAGTGGTAATTTCCAGGAGCCAAGTACTCTTATTCATTTCTTTCTTCATCAGAAGAATTTTATCGATTAACAGCATAGAGAAAAGAAAAAGCTGTCATTGCAAAAGGAAGGTGCTCACAGTTTCCTTACTGCAGTCAGAGCAATGCAGAATATAAACCAATACAGCTCCAATGAGAACAAGGATGGCCTTGCGGCTTGGGACATTGCTCTAGGGTGACCTTGGCCTCATCATGAAATCTATCTTGTATTTCAGTTCCCCATCTGTAAAATGGGGATAATACTCTTTCCTTGGTCTGTGTTTGTTTATAGATTGTAAACTGTTGGGGCCTGGGCTCTGTGTATACACTGCCTGGCACAAATGTGGATTTGACGTCTGTTGGAATCTCAAGGTGCTACAGTAATACAAAAAATTATTAATAACAGCAAAGCAATTGTTTTCCTATTACAGTAAAACCTCAGTTACGAACCACCTCGGAAACAGACATGGTTCATAACTTTGAACAAAATGTTAAGGTTCTTTCAAAAGTTTACAGCTGCACATTGACTTACTACAGCTTTGAAGCTTTACTGTGCAGAAGAAAAATGCTGCTTTTAACCATCTTACTGTAAATTAAACAAGTCCAGAACGTTTCCTTACCTTGTCAAATCTCTTTTATAACTTTCCCTTTTATTAGTAGTTTATATTTAACGCAGTACTGCACTATGCTTGCTTTTTTTGTTTGTTTTGTTTTGTTTTTTGTCTCTGCTGCTGCCTGATTGCAAAGGTCCGATTTCAAATGAGGTGTGTGGTTGACCAGTGAGTTCATAACTCTGTGGTTCTGTTGTGCATCCTCAAATCTTTAGAGCCTTCCTCAGAGTTTACACAGCCCTAGCTCAGGCAAAACTCCCGTTGTCCTTTCACCACTTGTATGATTAGCAACAAACAAGTTTGAAAGTTAGGGGAAAGTTTACTTGGTCCGGTCTCAGTGCAGGGGGCTGGATTTGATGATTTCTCAAGGGCCCTTCCAGCCCGACATTTCTATAATTCCGTACAATTACATTTATACCTCGCAGACTGACAAGAAACTATGCCATGAAAAGAGCAGCGCAGACAGAGGCTAGCAAGTTGAATGTTGTGAAGCATTTGTGGAATATGATGTAGATTAGGAACCTTTTGGTTTCCAGCTGCTGTAATGCTGGTGTCAGGCAGATATGGAGCAATCCAGACTGTCATCTTTTATCCCATTAATGTGATGCTCAAAGAGTGTGTTGTCAACATATTAACATGAGGGAAGGACAGATCCTATGGAGAGCCAAGCAGTGACCATGGATGCACACAGCATGCTAATTGGAAGCTATTAGAACTAGCTGGTATCCAAGACAGATTCATCAGTTGCTTGGATTGTGATATGACTCTTCCTTTATACTCCTGCTTTCTGCTCTCCCTCTTCTGCCTATTGTCCATTTCGTCCTCTCCTTTTCCCTCCTTTACTTCTCCTGACTTCAAACACTAACTCGCACTCCCTTCCCCGTTATAGTACAGAATTTCATTTCAACTCCAGTGTGGCAAAGTCGGGCAGAGAACACAGTGAATTGTGAAAACCATTTCTTTAGCGAAACCCAATTAATTTGCCTCTGATACATATGCACTCAACACCAGAGAATTATTTTAACTTAATATTCTTATGCTAAGGAGAAGGGTTAATCCAGAAGCTTTTGATATCAGCCCAACTCAGTTTATCCAAACGGTCCCCATGGACCCTATTAGCATTACCGTAACCTTTATTAACATAACTAATTGAAATATGAATGCATGGGGAAAAACTCTATTGAATAACACTTTTTAAAAAAAAAGTCACAGAGAATGAACTGAATTTCTGTCAGTGCACCCAGGAAGGGTGCTGATTACATTGCCATGCGGTGACCTTATACGCTATGCTAGTTAAGAATATAAAATAATTGCTACCGGGGGCAGGTTAGGGAAGGAACAATCAATCTGTGTTGACTCTTGATATCACCAGTCAGACCAAATGTCAGAAACAAAGAGTCCTGATCCTGCAAATCCCTCCTCACTTGAGTAATTTTTGCTCATGTACGTCATGGGATAGATTCTCCAACCCCTGCTACCTTGAGCTATTCCTAGTCATGCTGGAGAAGGAGGTCACGAGGAAGTATTTGCAGCAGGTTAGAGTTGGAAGGAGCATATACCATGCTGTCTTCCTCTCCCTGCCCTTTCTCCAACCCCAACATGATGCTTACCCTGCTTCTCCAGCAATGGGAGTGCTGAGATGGGAGGGGGCATTTCGGGAGGAGAGGGCACAGTCGACTTAGATCAGAGAATCCAGCGTATGGCTTCTAATTCTAGTCTCATACCAGTGTGAATCAGAGGTAACTATTGAAGTCAGCTGAGTTGCAGTGGTGCGAACCCATGTAAAATGAGATCAGAATGTGACCCACGGAGTTCAGGGATACCACTCATGCTTAGAGTTAAGGCCAGGCCTACCCAGGTTGCTGGATCGGGGGGATAGTACTTTGCTGGGTGTAGGTATGGTACAAAGTTTCTCCTCAGATTTGTTTGAGAGTCCTGTGTTACCTTTAGAAACATTCTAGAGCAGCTTGAGAAGTGTAATTGGTAGTACAGTAGTTTTCATATCCCTCCGTTTATAAAATCAGGCTCCCTGAGAACCCTGGGAGCCAGGTCTCAGAGCAAGAACAATGGGAACCAATAACTCTTAGAAACCACTAAAAATTACCCAGTGTTGGTCTCCTGTCTGTACTTCCACACAATCTTAAAATCTCTGTGGTCTCAAACAATCTCTGCAGCTCTGGAGAGCTAGAAAGATGTGCCTCTCTGTGGATTTACTTGATCATCCATCAACTCGCATTTCATTCCACAGCTCTTCTGCAAACCTATTTCTTCCTTTGCTGACACCTTTAATTCCTCTGGTTTTTATTTAACTCTGTAATTGCATTAGACTCATAGACTCACAGACTCATAGGTCAGAAGGGACCAATATGATCATCTAGTCTGACCTCTTGCACA
>NC_133770.1:295126673-295132507 GCF_003597395.2 Chelonoidis abingdonii
GCTCTTTGTGCCAAGGTCAGTAATAAAAAGGTTAAATAAGATCAGTCCCAAAACCGATCCTTGAGGGACTCCGCTAGTAACCTCCTTCCAGCCTGACAGTTCACCCTTCAGTACGACCCACTGGAGTCTTCCCTTTAACCAGTTCCTTATCCACCTTACAACTTTCATATTCATTCATGAACTCTGAAAGTGGCTTTGGAATAGGGTTTTCAGAGAAGATACCATACACAATACAGCCATGTTTTTTTGCATTGTATGCATAGTCACAATTATTTTTACTCTACAGACTAGTCCAGAAAGTGGGAAATTTGGGTCTCTTGAGTAAGCAATGTGCAGTTTGATTGCAAATGACAAGAAATGCTCAGGAAACTTTGTTCAAAGAATTTCCTTTTTGTTCTTTGCATCAGAAAATACGGTTTTAAAGAGATTAAATCCCTCAACAAGAAAGCTCTTATTAAGGAGAAGTTTCTTCATCTGATGGCTACTTTCGTGTACTTTCTTTGACTATCCAAGCCTTCAGAATGGTTGGTATCAGCAATGCAAAGCCTTCCTGAATATTGATTAGAGAAGAACCCATGCCGTTGGTGCTCACATGAAAGCTGCAGAAGTGAGAAGGGAAAGGAGAAAGAGCATGAGGCAGAGCTGTGGGGGCACTTTATGTAGTGAACCTGACTGATCAGAAGATTTAGAAAGTCCTCACCGTGGAGCTGTTGATCTTGTTCAGGTATCAGACTAAAACTAGGTCTGCACTAGCACTTTTGTCAGTAAAACGTATGTCACTCGGAAGTGTGAAAAAACACACCACTGACTAACATAAGTTACACCAACAGAAGCTCTGGTATGAACAGCACTGTATTGGCAGGACATAGCTACTACTGCTCATGGGGTGGTATAATTATGTAAATGGGAGAACTCTCCCGTTATTATAGAGTGAGTACAACGGAGATTATACAGCAGCACAGCTGCATTGGTACAGCGGTGCAAGCTCTCTAGTGTAGACATAGCCTAAGAGTATGTCTACACATCTGGCAGCGATCGATCCAGCAGGGATTGATTTATCTCGTCTAGTCTAGACACAATAAATTGACCCCTGAGCACTCTCCCATTGACTCCTGTTCTCCAGCACCGCAAGAGGCCCAGGCAGAGTCAACGGGGGAGTGGCAGCAGTCAACTCACTGTGGTGAAGACACCACGGTAAGTTGATCGAAGTACGTTAATTTCAGTTACATTATTCACGTAGCTGAAGTTGCATAACTTAGTTTGATTCTCCCTTCTTCCCCCCAGTGTATACCAGGGTTTAGAGACCTGAGTTTAAATTTTAGTACTGCTAGAGACCTGCTGTATGATTGTGTGAGCCTGGCCAACTCACTTAGTATCTCAGTTCTACCTCTGTGAGATAATTATAATAATTTGAGCTGGGTGAAATTTTGTCGGCTGAAACTTTTTGACAAAAAATGCAGATTTGGCGACACCAAAACATTTCACAAATTTGTGGGGGTTTTGGCTGAATTAATCTTGGAAAAATCTGAAAAGGTCAAAGCAATTTGTTCTGACATTTTTTAAATGAAATGTTTTGATTTTCTGGGGTGGGATCACAGTGACTTTTCATTGCAAAAATCTCCTTCAATTTTATTTAAAAAATGTAAAGAAAAAATAAAGAAAAGAAAAATAAGCTAAAAAATGTTTTGTTTGACCCAAACCAAAACTTTGATTTTAGAATTTGCCAAAAATTTCATTCTCATGTTGACCAGAAAATATTTATTTTCTGATTTTTTTGAAACAGTGAACTAAAAAACTCTGCTATTCACACAGGTAGAACAATAATACTTATTTTGTTTCCCTTCTCCACTGAGATTGCAAACTCTTTGTGACAGGAAGCACTTTACATTAGCAGACCCCAGAGTGCTTTACAAAGGAAGTCCATTTCATCATTCTGATGTTTACACATGGGGAAACTGAGGCACACAGCTGGGCTGTGACTTGTCCAAGGTCACCTAGCAAGCTAATGGCAGAGCTGGGAAGAGAATTCAGGTCTCTTGAGTCCCAGGCCAGTGTGCTATCCACTAGACCATACTGCCTCTGCAATGAAAAAAACCTCTTTTCCATGTGCAGATGGGAGTGGTCCTGCAAGGAACACTGTTAATCTACTCCTTCTCCTACCCCAGGCAGCATGGCTCCCACAGTAGTCACCAGCATAAGCCCCCTGGGGCTTCTCAGAAGCAACTGAGGCCGGGGTCTCAGAAGGAGATAAGAGGGAACCCACCCCAGCTGTACTACATCTTGCACAGGCCCTACAAGGGAGAGTGCTGTGAAGAAAGGCACCTCCCCATATCTACTCACTCCATTACATGCAGCTCCATTTATGCACAGCCCCAGTGAAGGGTCCTCTGTGCAGGGCCAGGGGGAGGAGTAATCCTGCACAGGCGGAAAGCCTCATTTTTCTGTGGTCCCCTGGGCCAGGTTCTCAGCTGCTGTGATCTCTCCAGTGGAGCTGCACCAGTTACACAAGCTGAGGATCTGGCTGAGCCAGAGTTTCTTAAGGCAGAGCCGCAGCAAGGCCAAGCCGAGCTTCTTAACATCCGCTACTCGCAGCAGCCTGCCTCTCCTTCCGTCTGCCACAGGCACAGTGCTTGGACATATTGTCTTGCGATTTAGGTACCAGCTTTGGAGTCCAGGGAGACAGCTGAGGCAGCTTCCCACGGGAGCAAATGAAATGGAAACATGAAGACAGAGACAGAGAGCTTGTGTCGAACAAGTCGCTCCAGGCACCGCTTCTCAATATCACAGCGTGCACTAGAGAGAGAGAGAAACCAGTTTATATATGTATGAAGATGTTATTTAGCTGCCGGGAGCAGGGGTGGGGTGAAGGTCTCTTCCCCAAACCCTACCGTGCTGTACAGAACTGAGGAAAGGGGGAGATCATGTGATATCACTCCCCTCCCCACAAAAATAGGTCTGCGGATGATATTCTACCCTTAAAGGTTTGGTTTTAATTATTAAAGTTCCAGTAAAATTTTATTCTTAGAAAATAACCCCCCCTAACGCTTCCAGTGCAGATCATGGTCTGTTAGCTCGCTGGAGGCTATGTTGTATTTTTTAATCAAGTCTGGAGCATTGAATTTTCCATACTGGATCAGGGGCCACGAAGTTACTCTAGTACCCCTATTCTGCCTTCAGCTGGGGTCATTCACCTGATGCCTCAGAGGAAACAGGCAGCCAACCTAAGTGCAGCATTCCCCTATTGCTTGAGAGAAACGTGTTTGCCTTTGATCTCTAAAATAAACACCTGAAGTTAGCCCATGCCAAGTGACTTGGGCTCGCGGGACTTGGGCTGTGGGGCTGTTTCATTGCTGTGTAGACATCCAGGTTCAGGCTGGAGCCCAAGCTTTAGGATCCTGTGATTTTAATAAGGCTTTTGACAATAGTCCCACATGACATTCTCATAGGCAAAATAAGGAAATGTGGACTAGATCAAATTACCTTCTTGGATGTGCATAAGTGGTTGAAAGACTGTACGCCAAAATAGTTAGCGATGGTTCACTGTTAAACTGGAGTCCTGCTGGGGTCTGTCCTTGGTCCAGTACTATTCAGTATTTTCATTAATGGCTTGGATAACAGAGTGGAGAGTATGTGTATACAATTTGCAGATGACACCAAGCTAGGTGGGGTTGCAAGCACTTTGACAATTGGATTAGAATCCAGAATGACCTTGACAAATTGGAGAATTAGTCTGAAATCAACAGGATGCAATTCAATAAAGACAAGTCCAAACTACTAAACAGAGGAAAGAAAAAAATGAAGGCACAGATACAGGATGGGGAGTAACTGACTAGGCAGTAGTACTGCAGAGAAGGATTTCTTGGTTATAGTGGATCATGAATTGAATATGAACCAGCAATATGATGCAGTTGCAAAAAAAGGCTAATATCCTGCTGGGGTGATAAGGAAGGTAATTGCTCTGCTCTACTCAGCATTGGTGAGGCCTCAACTAGAACACTGTGTCTAATTCTGGACATAGGGTGACCAGATGTCCCGATTTTATGAGGACAGTCACAATTTTTGGGTTTTTTTCTTATATAGGCTTCTATTACCCTCCACCCCCTGTCCTGATTTTTCACCCTTGCTATCTTGTCATCCTATCTGGACACGACACTTTAGGAAAGATATGGACAAATTGGAGAGAGTCTAGAGGAGAGCAACAAAAACAATGAAAGCTTCAGAAAAGCTGACCTCAGAGGAAAGACTACGAAACTGGGCACATTTAGGCTTGAGAAAAGAAGACTAAGGGAGGGTCAAATAAGAGTCTTCAAATATGTTAGGGGTTCTTATACCAATGATAGTGATTATCAGTTGTTCTCCATGTCCACTAATGGTCAGACAAGAAGTAATTGACTTAATCTGCCGGAAGAGGGACTGAGGTTAGATATCAGGAAAAACTTTCTAACGGTGAGGTTAGTTAAGCACTGGAACAGGTTACCAAGGGAAGTTGTGGAGACTTCTAGCAGCCACTAGGGGATGGTGACTGCATAGTTTTACATCTCCCTTCCCCACCTCCTAAAATCCACAACCATCAGCAATTTAATAACTGTTGCTCCCATCTAATATTCATCAGATATTATGGATGATGCTTCATCTCCAACATTCTACAAAATCCTAAAAAAAGCAGAAGCTGTTGGATAGCGCTCTTGCATCCAAGACGGCTGACCAGGGAGCGGCTGCCTCTCTGAGACTAGGAGGAACTATGGACTGGCTAAAACACATCTCAAGTGACTATTTTGAGAAAAGCATATGAAGATATAACTGAGATCAAACATACTACTAGACCACATCAAGCTAATTTGCAAGATTTAGCATCAAGATTAGATGAAGCTGAGCACAGAATCTCCTTACTAGAAGGCACAATGATTACAAATATAATGTCAGAGCATCAGGAGAGAATTATAAAAGCACTGCAGGAGAAGGTTAATGATCAAGGGACGATCAAGGAGAAACAATCTGAGAATCGTGAGTCTCCCACAGGGGCTAGAAGAACAGAGGCCTGTGGAGTTTTTAGCCACCATGTTGCCAGTGCTTCGTCTTTGCTCCCTGATCAGAACTTAGATATCGACAGAGCCCACCACTCCCTGGCACCAAAACAAACAAATGCAAAGTCCCAGGCCTTAATTATAAGATTTTTAAACCACAAAATTAGGGAGCTCATTCTTTAAAAAGCCTGTGAACTTAAAAATCTAACAGAGAAGCAACACAAGCATGATTTTCCCAAATTACACGCAGGACTTTGTGGAAAAGAGGGCAAAATTCAATACATGAAGCGCCCGAGCAAATGGCTGGGTTTGGACAACTTCATTTCCTTCCCTGCTACTTTCAAGGAGCGCAAGGTGATTAGTTTTAGGGCAATAGCAGAAGCTGAAAGGTATCCAAGCTCACTACAGCATAAGACTTCTGCAGAAGATACACACAGGATGCATTAAAACAATATTACCTGATCCCTCGCTGAAGTGTGGGGATTCAGTTTTCAGGTATAACAACAAACAGTATAGAGGAAATCCAGCATTTTGTCTCCTCTCTTCCCCTCAGGTTTATTTCTTTGAACTTCCGTGATTTCACAAGTAGAGGGAGCCGGCTGGGGAGCGAGGGGCAGAAGTATCTCATCCCTGATTCCTTGTGGCACCTTAGGCCAGGTCTACACTGCGACTTTAAATCGGTTTAATGGCCGATATACCGATTTAACGCTGTATCCGTTCACATGACGTCGTCATTAATATCGATTTTACCGCCTCCTTAAATTGATTTCGGAACTCCTCCCAAACGAGAGGAGTAGCGCTAAAATCGAT
>NC_133770.1:295133873-295218512 GCF_003597395.2 Chelonoidis abingdonii
ATATCGGCCATTAAACCGATTTAAAGTGCAGTGTAGACCTGGGCTGAGACACTGCAATCATTTTTCAGTAAGCAGTATAAGCAACTTGTCATGCTAGGTTCATCATCTCCAGTGCACAATGTTGTTCACTTTGGGGCTTCACACTTGAGTTTCTCTGGTGTGTTATGCATTCTGGGATGCCACTGGAAGAAGACAACAGCAGGGCCTAGGGAATGTTGTGAGCAGAAAGAAAGAGACCCCCCCAGCCTTAGAATATGGCCATGAAAGCAAAAAAACTAATGAAACAGGTTTGAGATATATAATAGTGCATCTGAACTTTGAGTAAAATTTCAGGGCAGTTTTTTATTAGGCTGAGCTTTTGATTTTGCCTATATTTTGATACTTTCAAAATAAGAGCTGATTAAACACGTTTTTCTTTAACTCGGCCATAAAAGGCCAAATAACAGTTTCTATAGGGTTTTAAAAAGATAAACCACTCCTGACAGAGAACCAACATATCTAAATTTCAAACACAAGTTATTATGCTTGCTAAAGTTACTAATCTTGAAAAACAGAGATGTAACGAAGTGCTAAAGAACTACCCAAACTGTAATATATTGGAATGCAAATACAAATGCCGTCTTCTATTTTAAACAGGAGGTTGGTAATTATTCCCCTGGGTACCTGATTCATATCACCATGTCTGTATTTTTAGAATGATATGGGAGGAGCGCTGCTTTTATTACATGACTTACTGTTTTCTCTTTTGGAGCAGTAATATTAAAATATGTTTTATACCAGGAAGGTAACATGAGAGAAAAAGAAGAGTAAAAAGTTAGTGTTCCATTAGAACCAAAACCTGTAGAGGCAGCACAAAGGTTCCATTGGAAGGTATACAAAAGAGAGAAAAAAGAAATATTACTACTTATACTGGCGCACCAGTAGAAAGTAGCAGTATCCGCTTGAAAGTGGTTAATGAAGAAAATCTATCCTGGCAAAGAAAACTGATATAACCAGAACAATTATAAGATCCAATGCCAACAATCAGTGGAGATAAATCTGTTTTCATGCCGTAATTCCTTTGCTAACCAAGCCCTATGGCTGGAATTCTTGGTTCAGGAATTGAAAAACACAAGTAAATCCCATAGGCAGTAAGCCTGAAACTCCCTATGAGCAAGACAAAGTCAAGGCCAATGGAACCTTAATTAACCTTTCTACCTTCATTTGGCTTATCAAATCTACTGGAATGTCGCTTTGGGTTGAACAAAAAGTCCTAATTCTTGTTTCTCCTAAAGAAAGATTCCCTCAACGACCAACCTTCTTCAAGTCCTATTTGAATAGTGGTCTCCCCAATGCAAAAACCTGTTTTTTCCCCCAAATTACTACTCCTCTGGCAGCCCTCAAATCAATGAGGAAGCCCTTTTCTCCTGATCCAGTATTGGGGGGGAGAAGGTTGGGGCCCACTCAAAAAGGACTTACTCACCTTTGCCCCCCCATGGGCACCAAGCCCTTCTGGCTTGGACCTTGGGAGAAAAGGGGTTTGTGGGCTACTTTTGCTGATTTGGTAGACAGAGGAAAGTATAGTGGGTAAAACTATAAACCGATTTAACGCTGTAATCCGTTCACAGACGTCGTCATTAATTTCGATTTTACCGCCTCCTTAAATGATTTCGGAACTCCTCCCAAACGAGAGGGTAGCGCTAAAGATATCGGATAGTGATACTCGATTGAGGGTTCGTGTGGACGGAAATCGATCGTTATTGGCCTCCGGGCGCATCCAGAGTGGCTGAGTGACCGCTGCTGGACAGCAATCTGAACTCGGATGCAGCGTAGGTAAACAAGAAAAGCCCCGCGAACTTTTGAATTGCATTTCCTGCTTGCCCAGGTGGAAGCTCTGATCAAGTACGGTGGGCGATGCAGTCGAAATCCAAAAAGAGTCAGCATGGACGTAGGAGATACTAGTCTGTCGCTGTATGGGAGACAATCTGTTGTATTCCAGCTCCGTTACAGTAAACGAAACGCCAAAGCGTTTGTAAATAAAAAACTGCAGATACACAGCGGCGTGACAAGGTAACGGGAAGCCAGAGACTCAAAATGGACGCTCATGAAGGAGGGAGGGGGTACTGAGGACTCCAGTACCCACAGCACAGCAGTCTATGAAAATTATTTGCATTATTGGCAAGAGCTCCAATGTCTGTAGGGCAAACACAGTGTCTTGGGCTGTTCAGGGAACAGCTCCTCAGTTTAATTTCCTCCCCCTCCACAACGTGCAAAAAAAGGGTAAGAAATTCCTTTCTTGACTACTTCTATGTCCCCATGTGTACTGAATGCCTGCTAGTAACGGACCTCAGACTGAGGAAGCCAGTATGCTGCTCCTCTCTTGTGGTAGACAGTTCTGCAGACTGCCCACCATTCCAGGAGAAAATGCAACGCTTAACAGTTGAGGGCAACATTGCTATACCGGCTAGCAGTAAGACTAGGACAGAATGGCTAATAACAAGCTTAATCATTGAAACGTGTTGGGCTCAAAATTTTTGCGATCACATTTGGGATTGACTTGCTTGGCAATGATCAATTTTCCCTCCTTATGGTATCTAAAAAATAGAGTCCATTCTGCCTGGTACTGTCATCAGCCCGGGAGCCTGCCTCCAAGTGGCCTCCGCCCCGAACAATCATTTTCTCTCACTAACAAGTCTCTGTTCTTATTCTGGTATTCCTTAATACATTCATGACACAAAACGGGGGGAGGGGAAATGAACGGTATGCCCAGGAAGGTTGAGGAGGAGGAAAGCAACGGGTGCGCTTCTTGCAGGGCACCCCTGTGAAATACTGAACGGAGCACTCGTGCTTCTCTGATACATCTGGATCTCTGGTTACACTGCCTATTATTCTGGCAGACATGCACCACTGCCGTCTGGTCGCAATCCGAACTCGGATGCGGAGTGTCCGGTAAACAGGGAATCCCCGAGAGCTTTACAGTGAACATTCCTGCTTTCACGTGTCACAGCATCTGATCACACGGTGGGATGCAGTTCAAATGCAATAAGTATCTCTCTCATTGACCTTACCGGGAGAAGATCAAGTGTTTATCCGCTGATATGGTGAGACACATCTCTTTATCAGAGCTCCGTTAAAGAACAGGAAATGCCAAAGCCCTTGAAATAAACTCAGGATACACAGCGGTGCGTGCAACAGTAACGGAAGCAGCACCTCAACAGATGGTCATGGAGGAGGGAGGGGTATGAGGACTACAGTACCAGTCTCCACACGCGGTCTCTGAAAAATATTTGCATTTTTGGGCTGCGTGCCCATGTCTGCTAGCGTAATACACAAGGTGTCTTGCGTGGTTCACGGAACAGTCCTCAGTTTTTTTCCCCCCTCCAGCACGCGTAAAAAAAAAGTGAAAATAAATAATTCCTTGAGTACTGTAAATGTCACCCTCTGCTGTACTGAATGCTGACTGCAGACGCGATGCTGCTGCGGGTGAAGAGCCAGTATCCACTCTCTGCCCTCCCCAGGGGTAGCATGGCTGCCCAAGTGATTGCTCCTGGCTGAGTGTGGCCGGGGCTCCGGGTGAAAATGTGAAAGCGACCCTTTTCCTGACAGTGAATGGTACAGACGCCTGGACCTGTCTTCATCTTATCACCTGGGGCTGAGCTTCATCAGACCCTTCCTCTCTTGCGTAAGAAAAAGATTCTGAACTGGCATGGACTGTCTAGCCCATGGTGGCTCCCTTCCCCTCAACTGATCTCAGTAACTACTCTGTGATTCTATTCATTCATTCTTATACACTCATGCCAACAAATGGGTGGCGGGGGCACTGCTTGTGGTACCCAGGTAGGTGGGAAGCAACAGGTGCGTTCTTGCATGCGGCTCCCTCTGTGAATACTGATGCGGAGCAGCTGTGCTGTGTACACTGATTTTAATGACACTGTATCTATTCTTGTCATGGACTGACTCTATTTTATTAACCCATAAGGGCAGATTGCCCAGTCCAAGTGAGTTTAACCCCATTTTCCTTTCAAAAATTTATCAGGTTATTATCCATTCGTCCCATTACTGGTGAGTTGAACAAAAAGAGGGGAGATGTGTAAGAGTTTCTGCTGTTTCCAGATACGTACCATCTACCACCAGGAAAGGAGCGATTTTCAAGTAGCTAATAACACATCCAGATTAACTTGTTGGTTATGATACTGCCACTGTGCAAAGCTCTAAATGCTCCTAGTGCTGCAGATTCGCCTTCTGTCAGTAGCATTCAGTAAAAAGAGGTGACATTGTAAGTACTCAAGGGATTGCTTATTTAACTTTCCTTTCTCAGTGTGGGGTAACGGGGAAGGAAACTGAAATAGCTGTTCCGTGACCATTTAAAAGACAAACCGTGTGTTAAGCTACAGACACTGGCCGCTAAGCCAGAGAATGCAAATAGTTATAAGGAGGACTGCTGGGACTGTGGGATAGCGGAGATCTCAGCACCCCTGTTCTTGTCCTGCACTCATGATTCCCCGGCCCTTGATGCAAATGTTAATGGTCCGGGGGGTTCTGGGTAAACGTGTCAGTCATTCCTTGCTCGGGAAACATCACAGACCAGTCCTTTCGCACATTTTGTCCTGGATGCCCTTGCAGAGAAACAATAGCAGGCAGCACTAGAGAACGTCGGCTTTTTTGTTTTTCCCTCCACCATTTGTTACTAGATTGCCGTGGAGAAGAGGCGACACTCGGAGCGGCTACAACCAGCATTCAATTGCTTTGCATGATTAGAAGAGATGCGTTACAGTCGTTCTGTACCGTCTACGGCCAGAGAAAACTGGCAAATGTAGACGGTTGATCTTCTCCTTCCTAAACTGTCCGCTGCTATCATGAGTGCCCCTGGCTAAAATCAGCCGGGGTGGGCGCAACGCAAAGCAACGGGATTGACTCACTGGCCACTGCAGTCAGTTCCCTCCTTATCTGTCTAAAAATGAGAGTCAGTCCTGACTAAAGAAGATCAACAGCAGAGAGAATCCTTGTGGCCCTTTACAGACTAACAGACATCTAGTAGTCTATATAGGTGCCACCAGTTATCTCTTGCTGCATTTAACAGATCCAGACTAACACAGCACTCTTCTGAAGGAAGATGTCAAGTGTATTAGAAGAGCGCAAGCTACTCATGGCTGTATTAACAGGCGGGTTTCACTGCAAGAACGCACTCATTGCTTCACTCTCTCCCAACCCTCTGCAGCTAACCGTGAGGCACCACCCCATTTCTGTCATGCAGTCGTGAGGAATACAAGAATAACAAACAGACTATTTGTGACATAAAGGGGTGGGGGGGGGTCACGTTGAGGCAGCAGTCGTGGCTATGACAGTCCAGGCAGACATACTCAATTTTTAAGAAACCAGAAGGAGCGATTGACTCATGCCCAGTGAGCCACTCCAATATGGTTCAGAACATGGTGTCACGGGCACTCATGATAGCATCGACACTAACTGTGATGCACTGGCCAGGTAACAGGAAAAGCCCTGAACCCCGTGAACTTTGATTCCATTTCCTGAATTGTCCACTGTGAGGAGTCAAGCACACACAACAGGTGACACACAGAGTCATTTGCACTCGGTCACAATGCAGTCTCCTGTATTCGAAGAAGAGCGCACGCTCTGGGACCCACAGAGGAGGGTTCCTGTCTGATCGCTATCTGGGTGAAGGACTCAGCTGCTCACAGCACTGCGTTCCAAAGACGAAATGAAAAAGTTTTTGAAGAATTTCCAAAGTCTAATGGCTGAAAGGTCCACAGCAGAGACTCCCTTCGAGTGCCGAGTGAAAACTGAAGAACTTAGACCAGGTTACCAGAAAGCCAGAGAAGCAAACGAAGTCAGGGCTTCTGACCGGAAAACATACCGCTTCCTATGCTGAACTACATCAATTATTGGGTTCAGCGTACCAGTGCCCACCCTGGTCCGTGGATCAGACTTTTGGATTGAAATATCAAGTTTCTGAGGATGTGGCCGAGGGGAAGATGGAGGACGAATTTGAGGATGAAGATGACCGTGGTGATAGCACACAGCAGTCCGTAAACCCCCAACAGCAGGATCTTTTTGAGACCCAAGAAATCACAGTCCTGCGCTCCCAAGCGAGAAGCCAAGCACGTGAAGCCATGGAAGCGACCTCCGGTAAGTGTCCTCCCTTCATTCCTGTACCAAAACACGGATTAAACAAGCGGTTTTTGTAATCGTCTGACGCACCTAGGGCTTTTGCTCAGTCGCAGCCATTACTGTTACAGGAAATATCGTTAAACATGTCTGGGATGAGTGAAAATCCTCCAAATTAATGTGCCATAACGATCGTGGAGGAACTCAAAAACCTCTATGCTTATATGAGAACATTTCTGGGCCAAGACAGCCTTTCTCCCTTCCGCTCCATAGTTAGGTAACTTTTCAACGCCTTCATTTTTGCAAACATTTGGTACTGCAGGCATTGAAGGCAATTGCACTGAGGCAATGCATAACAAACGATCTGCCTCCTGCGGTGCTATTGTCAGGAGAGAGATATCATCCATTGTTACCGGCTTGTAAGAACATCAGGAATGTAAACAGGCGGCAGACCATGGCGATTTTGCTACTGCCATAGCGGGGGGATGGGAGGAGGATAGCACGAGTTTTCAGCGTCTGGCAAGCAGGATTCTCCCTGCTTACACAGCAACGCGATGCGGGGTGATGTAGGATGATCCTAGCAGTGATCGTATATGATAGATGCCATGCGCTGTTGGTGGATGTGAAAGAGGGGGGTTTGGGCTTTGCAGGCTCCTCTTAACAGGAGCAAGCGCATCTATTAGATCACTGTGTTATGAACGGCGGAGAAGTCAAAGATTTTAAAGCCTCACTACCATCGCCGCGTCGACGTACGTTTGGCAGTACCTGACGTCTGTTGTGTGGCGCACAACCAGTCCACAGACATGAATATTTAATACGCCTACAAAATGCGACCACTTGTCATAGTAGATCACTGTGCTCTAGTAAGGTGGATAGTGTTCTATTGTAAAGAGTAACATCATTGCTCTGTAAAAGGTTATCTTTCCAACATACTTATCACCCTGGTTTGCCTTCCCTGCAGCTGCAACATTTCTCAGAAGAAGTCCCTATGGCCATCCACGAAGGGTGTGCCTGTGATACGGCAGAGGAAAGAAGAAGACGCGAGATGAATGTTCACAGAAAATCATGAAGTAACACGCAAATGAGAGGGATAAACAGAATGATTGGAAGGAATGTGGTACGCAAAGTAGCTAGGAAAAGATGCCAGTGAACGATCTGAGAGGGCTAGAGCAGGAAGACCAGCGTTGGAGAGAAGAAACGCTGGATCTGCTGCGTTTCTCAAACTGAAATCCTCCAACGCACGGTGGTAGCTTCAGGAAGGCACACAGTAGCAAGTGCCACTGCAGCCCCTTGTATTACTACCTCTGCAAGCCCACCGTCCCATATCTCCCTCACCCAGACGTGTAAAGAAACGTGTGGTGGAAGGCTTTCTGCACCCGCCTACTCCTCCACACCCCTGCAGAGTTCAAGGAAAGGCTGTAATTACGCTACAATGTGCTTAGTAGCCTTTCCATTCCCCCTCCTTCCAAAGCACAGCAGTCAGGGAACATTCCTAATCTCTGCCTTTTTTTATAGTTCCTTTGTAATACAGAATACATCGAAAGGGGAGGGTGGGTTTGCTTACAGGGAAATCTAGTAAGGAAAAACTCTGATTTTTAACAGAGCATAATTACTTTTAATGAATAATAAATGATTTTTAAACGATACAGATTTATTTCCTTCACCAACCTGTAATGAAAAGGGGGAGGTGGGTTGCTTCACTGAATAAGTCCATCAAGTGCGGAGGCTTTATCAAGGGGAAGCAAACAGTCACACCGTACCCTGGCCCGTGCTGAAACTCGTTTTCAAGGCTTCTCTGATGCGCAGCGCCTCCAGGTGTGCTCTTCTTAATCGCCTGTCTCTGGCTGCTCGTATCAGCGCCAGTGATTTGCCTCAGCTCCCACCCAGCCCATAAATGTCTCCCCCTTAGTCTCACAAAGATTGTGGAGCACACAGCAAGCAGCAATAGCAGCGGAATGTTTGGGCTGAGGTCTGAGCGAGTAATGTAATGATCGCCAGCGACCTTTAAATGGCCAAATGCACATTCTACCACCGATCCGCACTTGCTCAGCCTGTAGTTTGTAACAGCTCCTGACCACTGTCCAGGCTGCCAGTGTATGGCTTCATGAGCCATGGCATCAAGGGGTAGCGCTGGGTCCCCAGGATAACTATAGGCATTTGAACATTCCCAACGGTTATTTCTGGTCTGGGAAGTAATTCCCTTGCTGCAGCCGTTTAAACAGACTAGTGCTCCTGAAGACGCGAGCGTCATGAACCCTTCTGGCCATCCCACGTGGATGTGGGTGACGTCCCTTGTGGTCCACCAGTGCTTGCAGCACCATGAAAAGTACCCCTTGCGGTTCACGTACTGGGTACCCTGGTGTTCTGGGGCCAAGATAGGGATATGGGTTCCATCTAGGGCCCCACCACAGTTGGAAACCCATTGCAGCAAAGCCATCCACTATCACCTACACGTTTCCAGAGTCACAACCTTTCGTAGCAGCAGCTTAACGACTTGCTTTGGCTACTTGCATCACTGCAGCCCCCACAGTAGATTTGCCCACTCCAAATTGATTCCGACGACCGGTAGCTGTCTGGCGTTGCAAGCTTCCAGAGGGCTATTGCCACTCGCTTCTCCACTGTGAGGGCTGCTCTCATGTTTGTATTACGGCGTTTCAGGGCAGGGAAAGCATGTCACAAAGTTCTAAGAAAGTGTTACGCATGCGAAAGTTTCGCAGCCACTGCGAATCGTCCCACACGTCAAAACATGCGGTCCCACGACAGTCTGTGCTTGTTTCCCGTGCCCAAATTCGGCGTTCATGGGTAGTAGATGCCCCGTTAATAGCAGTAGCTCCAAAACGCTGGGGCCAGCGGTTATGGAGAATTCTGCCTCCATCTCGTCATCGCTGTTCCTCGCCGCCTCAGCAATAGCTGCCTCCTCCTCTTCCTCCTCCTGCCTTTGCAGTTCATTGTCAGTATAGTCAGCACGAGAGTACGCGAGGTGTTGACCACGGTCAGGATACCGTTTGTGATCTCAGGGTCCCTGATTGCTGTGCTATGGCGTTTGCTCAATGCACTCTGCGAAAAAGCGCCAAAGGGTTGTCTGCTGCCCTCACAAAGGGAGGGTGAGGCTGTACCGCAGCACCACCCGGGCAATGGTTTTTTCTGGCCCATCAGGCACTGTGCTCTCAACACGGAAGTGGGAACTATGGATAGCTGAGGAACAGCCACAGTGCACCACTCAAACTGAAATCGGTACCTTGGACCATGGACACAAGCAATCGATTTTGTGATCGCATTGTGGACCGATTGTGGACGCGCAAAACCGATTTTATAACATCGGTTTCGTAATATCGGTTTAAACTACTTCGAAATAATCGTGCAGTGTAGACGTAGCCTTAGAGACTAACAAATTAATTTTGGCATAAGCTTTTGTGGGCTAAAACCCACTTCATCAGATTAATGGAATGAAAAATACAGTAAGCAGTATACATATTACAGCACGTGAAAAGCTGGGACTTGCCTTACCAAGTGGCAAGGGGGTGGGGGGGTGTCAGTGCTAACGAGGCCAATTCAATTAAGGTGGAAGTGGCCTATTCGCAACACTTGACCAAAAGGGGTGAATATCAACAGAGGGAGAATGAGAAACTGAAGAACTGGAATTAATTTGCAAACTGGACACCATCAAATTAGGCCCGAATGAAGACTGGGAGTGGCTGGGTCACTACAAAAAGTAATTTTCCCTCTGTTGATTCTCGGCCCTTCTTGTCAACTGTGGGGAATGGGTGATGTCCAACCTGACTGAATTGGCCTCATTAGCACTGACCCCTCACTCAGTAAGGCAACTCCCATCTTTTCATGTGCTGTAATATATGTACTGCTTACTGTATTTTTCACTCCATCCATCTGATGAAGTGGGTTTTAGCCCACAAAAGCTTATGCCCAAATAAGTTTGTTAGTCTCTAAGGTGCCACAAGGACTCCTCCTTGTTTTTGCTGATACAAACTAACATGGCTTCCACTCTGAAACCTTTCATCTCTGACTGAATTTTGACCCCTCCAGACCCGGGAAGCAGCTATGGGCTCAGATTGCTGCTTTTGGCAGATTGGTGTTACAATATGGACACAGCTACTTTTCCTCCATCTACCCCGTTCCCTCCCCATGATTCTGGTGCCCCAGGAGCACATCCACCTTCAAGATCCTGAACCTAGCAAATAACTTCACCAGTAGTGTTGCCAACCATTCAGGATTGTCCTAGAGTCTCCAGGAATTAAAGATTAATCTTTAATTAAAGATTGTCATGTGATGAAACCTCCAGGAATTCATCCAACTAAAATTGGCAACCGTATTCACTGGAGTAGGGCATGCCTTACACCTGTGGATAGGCAAAGCTCATCAGAGCAGTGTGAGCTTATTTTCTCTCTGAGGCACTCTCCCTCTTGGTAAATTTTCCAGTCCTTCTTCTCCTCTTTTTTAATCTTTTCATCTTCCTTCCCTGCCCCTCTCTCAGTGATTTTACTTTGTTTCCTCCCCATCTGATTTCCTGGATTCTGGGTTTATAGTAAATCCAGAGATATTCAATCCATTTGCTCTAAATGTACACTTAGATATAGCAGATCTAAACAATGCAATGGAGATTTTGGTTTAATGATGAATCTTTTCAATTCCCACAATGTAAAAAAAAATCTGATCTCCTAAGAGCCCATCCAAGAATAAGTGTTTTTGGTGGTTGTGATTCACCAAATGACTGAGAATGGGTTAGTATGAGACTGTCAGTTGGTTTTTTTCAATATTACTTCAGGTTCTTTCCTTTAGGTTTGATTTTTATTAAATGAGTTGAAAGAAATGTTATGCTGATTTGCACTGCTGATGCAACTGATAGAAAATGGCATTCATGCTATGCCCAGAGTGCAGAAGGCTTTAAGGTGAAGAATTTAGGCAGAACTCTTCTGCTAACAAACCCCTACCTGCAAATGATCCAGTTACATTGGAGTAAGGTAATTTAAACAGTTTGTATAATTCCTTATGTAGCCGCTATAGACCTGTTCTTAAGTTTAGATGGTAGCCTTCTTCCCCCTTTGTTGTTGTTGTGAATGATGCAGAAACCAGGCCCTCCCTCAATACGAGACTATTTCTGCTTTATAAAGTTAAAGAGAATCCAGTTATCCCCTAGTTGGGTGTTTTGGGGAGTGAGTGACAAGGTGACTCTCTTGTAAACCTCCTGGACTTAGGTCCTATTTCCGTTTGGAGAAGAGTTGCATAATTTTAAGTGATCCTTGGTCGATTTTGATCACTTCATGGCTTTTTCTGTTTCTCTGTCTTTTTTCCTTCCCTGACCTGCCTTAAAATTGTGGCATCACTGGTGCATGATCAGAGATCATGATAGTCTTGATTTCATTACTAAGCACCGAGTCTACCACATTTGTAGAAATCTAGGTGTGAATATGTGGAATGTGGGGAGGAAACAAAAAGTAAAATCCTTCATCATAGGGTTCTGCAACCACCATACATCTTTTTAACTCTAATTCTCCCATATCATCTTTTCTAATATTTTTAGCATGTGATTGTGTGCAGAGGGGCTGGCCTGACTTGTTTAAAAAAGGGTCCAAAATCTCTTGCAATGATGAGTGATTCTAGTGGGATATTAATCAATTTGGAAAAAAGCTTGTTTAAAAAAAATTGCATCATCTTTACCAGGTCCGTATAGATGAATCAGGGTATATAAAGAGTCAGAGATCTAAGCCTTCAGCCGCAAAAATCTATCTTCCTCATCTTTATTTACATCTCAGATTGGCAAATTGAATCTTTTATGAATGATATTGATACACCTTTGGTTATGGGGGAGAAATTGTTAAACACCCCTTCTCCCATCCATACCTTCCTAAATTTCTCTGCCTCCACGTCATTAAGGTGAGTTTCCTGTAGGGAGATGATATCAGCTTTCACTGTTTGTAGATGAGTGATTTTTACTATTATTTTTTTGTTACCAGGTGATTCAGACCTTTGATATTCCAGGAAACACGATTTATAATAATAGCCATAAGAAGTGCTTAGGTCAAATATCTCTTTTGTTGGGTGCTGTCCCCGGGGTGGTGAGGGGTGGGACCCATAAACACCTTTCCTAGATCTGGACCTAACACTGGCCCAGGCAATGACACTACTCAGGTGCCTGACAAAGGTGCTTTAAAGAAAGGTGTCTTACCTCCTACTATAAGGGAAGCTTTAATTACTGTGCTACTTAAACTAGATAAGGATGTGCAAAAGTGTAACAGCTATAGACCCATCTCTTTCATCAATACTGATTTAAAAATATTGGCTAAGAGGCTTTAAAAAGTAATGAGTGAGGTGGGATTTATTTTTTAAAAGAAGGCATGGTTCAGATAACATACATCAGTTGACTAATGTTATGGCATTCCGTCAACACGCTAGAAATTCCCAGGTAATCATTTCCCTTGATGCGGAGAAAGTCTTTGACAGAGTGAATGGGCAGTATCTGTTTCTTGCCCCCAGACAAATTTGGTTTGGGACAATCCTTCATTTTAAAGCTGTTAGATTCCAATCCCAACTCTTGTATCCTAACAAAAAGCACAATATCCCCTCCCACCTTTCCCCACAATGTTCTGTTTCAGAGAACAAGACTGTGATTCCCCTTTTTCCTCCTCCTGTTCAATCTACCATTAGAACTAATTAGGGAGCACCAAGGTATTCAAGGGATCATACTGGGGATTTAGGAGACAAAAAATCTTTCTATATGCAAACAACGTCCTCCTATTTATTAACGATCCAGATCAATCTATTCCAACTATCCTACAAACAATAGATAACTTTGGTAAATCCTCTGGCTACAAGATACATTGGGAAAAGTTGGGAGTATTGGATTTAGTTAGAAGTGGCTCTCCGACAGGCGCACTTGGATGGCAACAAACAAACCTCTGATATCCCGGCATCCTAAGGAATTAAAAACATATTCAAGGTTAACCTAGCCCCATTAATCATCCAGTTAGCAAAAAATGTAAATAGATGGCAGGCTTCTCTGCCTTTGGGGGAAAATAAACATAAGTAAAACAAATGCCCTTTTTATTCTGAATTCCTTCCCAATCCATATTTCTCCCTTTTATTTTACCAAAGTAGACATGGTCAGGTCCTTCTTGTGAGAGGCTGGTGGTAAACGCAGAATCTCCTGGCAGATCTTACAACCCCCTGGTGGTTTCAGATTTCCCCTGTTTTAAACTTTAATAATTCTTAAGCAAGTAGCAGAGTGGCTCATTCCTTCGTGCTTAGGATGACCAGAAGTCCCGATTTTATAGGGACAGTCCTGATTTTGGGGTCTTTTTCTTATATAGGCTCCTATTACCCCCCATCTCCTTCCTGAATTTTCACACTTGCTGTCTGGTCACCCTACTCATGCTGTAGAGCCCTGGATGGGCTCCAGTTAGAAACAGAATTGGTTGTTGCTTTGTCCCTTTCCAGTGTGCTGCATATAAATTACCACCAGTTCCCTAATGAACAATTATCAACTATTGTGGCAGCCAGGAATACTACTGCATTTAAAAATTAGCCCCCTCTTCATACCAAGGCCTCTGTCTGGGGTAATTCAAACTCTGTGTAGCCAGCCACCCCATCATTTGGCCAGATTGGATTACAAAAGGAATTTGTGCCATCATTCAATCCATTGAATTTACAATACTAAAAGAAAAATTCAATCTAGAGCAGCGGTGCCAAAACTTTTTCTTTTGTGTCTCCCCCTTACCAGTATAGAATCATAGACTTTAAGGTCAGAAGGAACCATTATGATCATCTAGTCTGACCTCCGGCACAATGCAGGCCACAGAGTCTCACCCACCCACTCCTGTATCAAACCTGTGTCTGAGCTATTGAAGTCCTCAAATCATGGTTTAAAGACTTCAAGGTGCAGAGAACCTTCCAGCAAGTGACCCATGCCCCACGCTGCAGAGGAAGGTGAAAACCCCCCCAGGGCTTCTGCCAATCTGCCCTGGAGGAAAATTCCTTCCCGAACCCAAATATGGCGATCAGTTAAACCCTGAGCACGTGGACAAGACTCACCAGAGAGATACCCAGGAAATAATTCTCTGTAATAACTCAGATTTACCCCATCTAATATCCCATCACAGGCCATTGGACCACTAATAGTCAAAGATGAATCAATTGCCAAAATTAGGCTATCCCATCATACCATCCCCTCCATAAACTTATCAAGCTTAGTCTTGAAGCCAGATATGTCTTTTGTCCCCACTACACCCCTTGGAAGGCTGTTCCAGAACTTCGCTCCTCTGATAGTTAGAAACCTTCATCTAATTTCAAGTCTAAACTTCCTGATGACCAGTTTACATCCATTTGTTCTTGTGTCCACATTGGTACTGAGTTTAAATAATTCATCTCCCTCCCTGATATATTTATATTATGTTTAGTCCTCTGATATATTTATAGAGAGCAATCATATGGAATGTGTCTGCGCCCCCCACAGGCTGGCAGCAGAATTGCAGCAGGACCAGGGGTCATGGCCAAGGGCCAGGAGTAGCGCTGTGGCAGCCGGGTGGGAACAAAGACCGGGGCCGGAAACGGGGGCTGGAGAGCAGGGGCCGGCAGCCAAGGCTCAGTGGGGAGCAGGGCCAGGGCCAAGGGCCAGGAGAGGAGCTGGGGCCATAGCTGCAGTAAGGGATGGGGCCGGGGACGAGGCCATAGCAGAGCTGGGGGCAGAGTGGGGCTGGGTGGTGCTCCCTCCCAACCCCCCTGTGGGGGCTGGCCCAGGCCTCGCTCCACCCCCTGGACATTCCTCCAGGCCCCCCGGGGTGGCCACACCCCACAGTTTGGGAACCACTGATCTAGACCCCAAGAAGGAGTGATAATATATCCAACTCAGACATGCCATTTACCATCTGTTTGGCCTCAATGTCTCCCCACAGACCCACCTGAACTGCTTTCATTTCTCCAGCTATTACGCAGATTGCCAAGACTTATAGCAACACTATATGCACATTCAGCCAGCAAATTTGAATTAAACACAGATTCCCTGCAAAAGAAATGGGAGGAGGAATTAGGCCAATTATTCTCTGCTAAGCAATGGAAACAAATTGTAACCCATGCTCCAAACTATTCCTTGGACCACAGTTTAAGATGAATCCATCTGAAAATCGCATGGAGGATGCATTGGACCCATCTCCAGCTAATCAAAATAGATGTAGCTAAGTCAGGCAAATATGGTGCTGTGATTCAGCAGGTGCTTACTTTACTCATACGATCTGGGAATGTTCCTATGTCCGTGTGGTTTTGGGCAGAACTTAATTACAGTTATTTGTCCAATCAAATAAAATTGTGTTACGCGCCAAACATGTAATTTTAAACCTACTGGATGTTAATTGGAAGCTCAATAAAGCTGGAAAAACTTTTGCTCAGTGGAGCACTACTAATTGCTAAAAGACTAGTACTATATAAATGGAACTCCAAAAAGCAACCAAGAAGTGAAGACTGCAGCATAGACATCGTAAGCTTGACTACCATGGAAAAAATTCTGTACTGTAACAGAAATACCCAAGAATGCTTCCCCAGGAAGTATCTGAGTGATCATATTCTCTACCCACTTCCTCTGAATTTTGCTTATATTCTTCATCTTATTTTAATATATTTTTTAAACTGGTTGGATTTTTTTATAA
The DNA here is from genome assembly GCF_003597395.2 of Chelonoidis abingdonii. Lineage (NCBI taxonomy): Eukaryota > Metazoa > Chordata > Testudines > Testudinidae > Chelonoidis > Chelonoidis abingdonii. The sequence continues at coordinate 295,149,629 of NC_133770.1, forward strand.
ACAAATTCTGTTTGTTTGTAAATGGTGTAATACAAATAATTGGTTTCTATTTTAACCATTCATGTTATACATAATTAAATGTGTTAAGCACAGCTAAGTTTAGGTAGCAAATGGTTAATCTCTGATGAGAAGTTTATGCATTATGAGAAGTTTGTTGTCTTTGTTTTTCTGTATATATCTTTTAAACATTAGTAAAAAGTTAATAGAAAAAAAGGGAGATCGTGGAATTCCCATCATGGGAGATTTTTAAGCAGAAGTTAGACGAACACATGTCAGAGTTAGTGTAGGTATACTTGCTCCTGACTCAGCACAGGGAGTTGGACTAGATCAGGGGTGGCAATTCTGAGCCTGAGAAGGAGCCAGAATTTACCAATGTACATTGCCAAAGAGCCACAGTAATACATCAGCAGCCCCCCGTCAGCTCTCCCCTCTCACCCCCAGTGTCTCTCACCCACTAGCAGGACCATTGATCAGCACCTAACCCTTCATCTCCTTGCCTCCCATCCACCATGATCAGCTGTTTTGTGGTGTGCAGGAGGTTAAGGGACGGGGAGAGGAGGAGCAAGGGCACAGGGGAAGGGGTGGGAGCCTTGGGGGAAGGAGTGGAGTGTGGCCGGGGCCGGGGCAGAGCCAGGGGTTGAGCAGTGAGCACCCCCCAGCACATTCGAAAGTTAGCGCCTGTAGCTCCAGCCCCGGAGTCAGCACCTATGCAAGGATCCACATATTAACCTCTGAAGAGCCGCATATGGCTCCAGACCCACAGGTTGGCCACCCCTGGACTAGATGATCTCTCAAGCTCCTTCCAGCCCTACATTTATGATTCTATGATCATTTATTGTTCTGTTTAAAAAATTGTAGTGATCCAATAAGGATGTAAATCTCAGTTTAAAAAGTTAGCCGGTTAAACAATTAAACGGGCTGGGGTCCCTCCGACAAGCACAGGGCCACCAGGGTTAACAGTTAAGGCTGGTTAAAGATAAGCCTAATGCTTACCAGTTAACCGGTTAACCTTGTACATCCCTATGATCCAGTCAAGGAACCGAACTGAAAATACCCCATGTCTCAGATAACCACTTACACAACACGAATAGCGAATAATTGAAGAAAACGACTTGTGAACAACCCATGCAGGCTGACATTTTCTTTTTTCATTTATTACCTGATCCATTCTCTTATAACAGAATTCTTATATAACTTATTTTATAGTGTAAATAAACTTGCTATATAAACAAATACAGTTATAAATTACCCTGTAGAAATCCCTAAAGCTGTACTGATGAGACCTGCTACCAACCTCTTCCCTCAGCTTTGTGGTCTTGATTACATATTGTGGTGGATGCTTTTGTACTCGATGTCTCCCTCTTCAGTCTTGTCTGTTGATACTGTCAGTTAAAGTATTTCATGAGCTCATGTTTAGGCCCAGACATCTGTTTTTCCTGCACTTAGATGTATAGCCTGTTTGTTAGCTGCTTTGTCAAAACGCTATGTGATACTAAGTATCTCCCCTTTTCCCTCCTATCTATTTTCCCAATTTTAATATCTTAATTTTGACTTTAACTTGGGCTATTGTTGAAAGGGTTTGTCCCTTCCTTAGTTTTCAGAATAGTTCTCAGACTACGAGATTTGGAAGTGGGCAATGATCCCTTCTGTGATAAGGTCTTCCATGGCCAGGTGGTCTAGTGGCTAGATCACTGGTCTTTCAGTCTGTAAGGCCAGAGAGGGCAGTAGGGGGATGTGGCCTCTCCCTCCCAGCAGGTGGTAAAGACCCATTTCCCTGGGCTACTTCCTATATGTCTCTTCAGTTAGGGCATGGCCCTATTAGTCCAGTAGTCCTGAGTGCTTGGTTTATTTGCAGCCTCTCCTTGGCAGAGGAGCCCTTACTTGCCTCATGTGGCTGTTCTGGCTGGCAGATGGCATTGATCCATCCCTTCGTGCAGGAAGACAGAGAGCTCCTGCCTCCTTGTCAGTCAGCCCCCAACTGAGCTAGGCTCCCTTCTTTTCTCCCCACCTCCAGGCCTCTTGTTGGATGTAGGTAAAGCAAGGTGGGGCTAGGTGAACCCAAAGGTTTTCTTTAACCCTCTCTGTGCCGGACAGCAGTTTCTCTGCTCCCTCACACACCCCTTCCAGGAAAATCCAAAAACTTCCATCAGATTTCTAAGCAGTCATCTTTTTTCCATCTCCCCTGTAGAGCTCTGACTTAGTTAATTTTTCAAGTACCAGAATTTCCCAAATTGTTTAGGTGCAAGTCAATAGTTTTAGGGGACTCATTCCTTTTCCATCATCTTGCTGTGGTAATTCTAGCAGCAACTAGGAGAGGAGTGATCCGTTCTTTATGGCTTCTACAAGACTCAGAGTTTTCTAGACAATATAATAAAAATAATACGAGGTTATCTGACAGCTGACACCCTGTTATCTCCCTTATGGAGTCTCCCAGGGCTTTCCAAAATGTCTTAATTTTTGGGTATGTTCATCATATGTGGAGAAATTGTTTTATTTCATTAGATTCTCTACAGCATTTTCTTATCCTTGTACCATAAATTCATTCAGTTTTAACGGGTATTATGTACTATCCATTAATGAAGCATTTTAATGTAATTTTCTTTTATTCATGTTTTTATTGAGTTTTGGGGGACCATTGCCCATTTAGTCTTCCATTCCTCAATATTGGTGTTATGCCTACAGTGACTTTTCATAGTTATTTCCTCTAAGAAACAGTTAGCGATTCCTTTGTATAGAGTGGAAATTAAACCTTTGTGGTTCATGGATGCATCGAGTAGTTTTTCAAATTCTGTCAATTTTTTGCTTAGGGTTGCCTTTGTGTGGGGATATTTTGAAAAATGTCTCAATTGTAGGTGTTAACTGTTGAACCAAAGTGCTTTGTATCTGTTAGCAAATGGATCAAAACTCCCATAATCCTTTGTAGGTGAGACAAAGTCTTACAATGTCCTGTGTCTATAATCCTTTGTACTTAAAATGAACCTTAGCAATATGTAGCGTATTGGCTCTGACGGATTGTGTGTCCCCTCTTACCATGACCCATTGAACCTTAGAAAATATGTCTAGGGAATCAAGAAAAGGGACAACTTGTTACAGATGTTTTCTGTGATTGATGACATAATGACTTGAACAGATGCCTTTAGCTTATCAATTATTATAAATTGAAGGTATCATGAAAGGGTGCTGGGTCTATAGATCTCTCTTTTCTTGCAAATACCCATGGAAGATAAAGTTGTGAGTTTCTGTAAACAGTTGGCCAAATTGTGATATACCTGTCTGTTCTCAAATGTCAAAAGTCCTCAGGCTTTTACTGGGGTTAAATTCAATATTATCTGCTACAGGAGTTAGAGATGATGGGTCTGGGGATAGCTTTCTAAATAAGACAGACATCTTTAATTTAAACTATCCAATGAATGTTTATAGGACAGCATAAGAGTAGATACTTTGGATCAGAGCACTGGCCTCTTTCTAGACCAGTGTCCTTTTTCTGACAGTGACCAGTAGCTGATGCTTCCAAAGCAAGTGCAAGAATCCCCAAAATGGACAATTGTGGAATAATCTACTTTTAGGAAATGTGTCTTCCTAACCCTATCAGAAAGTTGTTTGCTTATGTCCTGAAGCATGGTGATTTATACCTCACATATACCTTTCACATGACTGTACCTCAGAATGATACGCACACCCACACACACATACATATTAATATTGCATATAATGGGGATATTCTTATTAACCATAGAAATCTCAATTTCTTTTTGATTCTTCCTAAACTCTTGGCCTCATTGATATCCTGTGGCAGGAATTTCCACAAGTTAGTGATACATTGTGCACAAAAGAAAATATTTCCTTTACTCTGTTTTAAATGTATTGCCTTTCATTTCATGCAGCGTTGCCTTATTCTTTAATTATGACAGGATAAACAGGAACCCTCAACTTACTTTCATTGCAATTTTAATAATTGCATATACTTCAATCATGTTCCCTCTTATTTGTCTCCTCGAAACAGTTGTCTCTCTTTATATGGAAATCTTCCCCATGTGTCTAATTATTTTTGTTAGCTATCTCTACCCCTTCTATTGTGCTGTATCTTTTTTGAGCGTAGATGATTGAAACTGAGATCAGTGTTCCAGGTGAAAATATACCACTGATTCCAGTAATAATATTCAAATATTTTCTGCCCCATTCTTTATACATCCTAGCACTGTATTTACTGTTTTTAATCAATGTGGTCCATTGCACAGAAGTTTTCAAGGAACTGTAGATCAGAATTTTTCCATTGAAGTCAATGGAGCTACATCACTCCATACCAACTGAAAATTGGGACCTATATCTCAGTTTTCACATGTAAATGTGATTCCCCCCACCCACGTACTTTGTGTAGGGACATTTTTAGATGCCCATTTGAAAACAAATTGGCCCTGTATGTTTACTTAAAACTGCAATATTCAAACTCTCACTGAAAGCCTTTGAAAAGCTTATTGTGGTTTGAAGAAGCCTTTTTTTAAAATTTATAAAGATGAATTAAAAATGGAAGCCTGTGAATCTGGATCCAAGTGAAGAACATTGAAATCTACAGGAAATTGTCACTGTTAAATACAGCTGCTGGCTAGCACTGTAGCTAGTGAGATCAAGTTCATTTTATTTTTGAATTTTCTTCACTTTGTGTGCCTGTGTTAGACTTTGTCTAAGTTAGCTGAGATGATATTTGACTGCTAAAACAAAGAGTCTCATAGTATGTCATTAACAGAAGGTAACCATGAAACACTATAAAGCATCTTACTGCACAAAAGTGAGTAAGAGGTGCTGGAGGTTTCCTTATGTATCACATAGGGCCTGATCTGAAGTCCAAAATCAACAGAAAAGGTCCATCCTCAGCGGGCTATAGATCAGCTCCTAGGCCCAATGACAGAAAAGTGCTTAATCTAGTGCTTAACTTTAATCATGTGTTTAAGTCCCTTTGACTTTGGGGCTTAAGTGCTTCCCTGAAACTGGTCTGTATAATGCGAAGTTGGCATCTGGTATCGTTCAGGAGATAAATGAGAGTTTCCTTTGCTCCCCTGCTCCTTCCCCACCCTTAAGAGTCAGTTTGCTTTGGAATGAATCCCGCTCAAACTCTTTCCTCTCTGAGGGGTCCTGCTCCCACTTATGTCTTCCATTCAAAGCCCCAACTCATTGACATCTCCTACTCCCTCCCCTCTCCTGGTGTTGCCTTCCTTCCCTGTCATCCAGTTCCCTTCTCCTTCTTCATTCCCCTGCCCTCATTCCCAAATCCCAGATCTCCCCTAGTGTTTCCTACACCTGCTGGGACCTCCCCCCCAGATGAGCCAATCCCATCTATTCTCTCTGAATTCTCTACTGCTTTTGTTCCATTCCTCGGGGTTGGCCTTGTTTCACCTTCCAAACTCTGCCTATGTCCTCTTGGACTGGAAGTGTCCTACCATCTCCCAGGCTCAAGGAGACACGGAGGGTGGCATCGGGTGAGTGTTTGGATGGGAGATCCCCACATTGATCCAAAAGTGCAGCAAAAAGTGGTATTGAGGTGGAAATCTCTCCCACCTAAGCCAATTCACCAGCATGTTGGCAAGGAAGGGGATAGATTATTTTCTGAAGCTCATTGGGATCCATCAGGATGAAAGGTGCACTATAAATATATTATTATCCAGCTCAAAATAAATTCAGATAATGTACCCCACGCTTATCTCCATGGTATCTGAGCGCCTATGAGCTGATATAATAATATAATTAATCTAAAGATGGTACCATAATTATACTCCCTGCTGCAACATTCCACATGCGAATAATGTTCATCATTGTGACTCTTTTGCTTACTTTCTGAAGGGATTTATTTTCTTCTGAGAGAGGCTGTAGAAGAATTCTAAAGCCAGGAAGGCTGGGCTAGTTGTGCAGGCACTGAAACAGGAGACAGGAAAATTGAGTTTAATTCTGGGCACTGCTCCGGACTGTGTGACTTTGAGCATGTCCGTGTGTCTCTGCTCCCCAGCTGTAAACTAGGGATAACGATACTTCTCTTCACCCTCAAACTTTGTATGTCTTGTCGAGGTAGATTCTAAACTCTTCAGGGCAGGGAGACCTTCTTGCTATGTGTTTGTACTTCACCTGTCACATGGGACCCTGATTACCATTGAAACCCCTGGACACCGCTGTAAAATAATTAAATAATAATAATAATAATTAATAATAATACAGTAAAATCTGTTTTATCTGGCATGATGAGAGAATGGAGGGTGCCAGTAAGAGAAAAATGCCGGTTAACTAAGAAGGAGGGAGTTTGGATGAGGGACAGGGTGCTGGGCATGGGTCCTGGGTGGGAATTTGGGGGCAGAAGGGGGCTCAGGGAAGGGGGTTGGGGCATGGGAGAGGGGGCGGGGTGCCGGATCTGGGGGCCACTCACCTCGGGCGGCTTTCCATAAGTGGCAACCTGTCCAGGCTCTTCTTAAGCAGAGGTGCTGCAGGCAGCTCTGTGCACTGCCTCTGCCCACAGGCACAGCTTCCACAGCTCCCGTTGTCCATGGTTTCCAGCCAATGGGAGCTGTGGAGCCATTGCTGGAGGCAGAGAAGGGGCAGCACGCAGAGCCGCCTGCTGCGCCTCCACCTAGGAGCAGCCGGGACAGGTTACCACTTGCGGAGTGCCACCTGAGGTGAGTGTCCCCAGGATGTGGCACCCCACACACCCCCACAAGCTCTCTCCTGCACCCAAGCTCCCTCCCAGAGCCTGCACTCCAGACTCCCTCCCATGCCCCAACCCCCTGTCGTCCTCACGCTAACCTGACTGTAAACCGGAATTTCAATGAACCAGAACAGTTAGTGAATTGCCAGATAAAAGAGCTTTTTCTGTAATAGCAACAGAACAGTAGTAGCATGTACAGATACAATCAACTAGCATACCAATGACAGCAGAAGCAAAGCTTCTGTATTACATACAGCTGAGCCCCAAAAATTCATATTTACTGTATGGAGTATGAATCATAGAACCATAGAAAAGTAGGACTGGAAGGGATCTCAAGAGGTCACCTAGTCCAACCCTCATCCTAATGCATTCATCTAACTTCTTAAAAACCTCTCTTGGAAACCTGTACCAACACATAAATACCCTCCTAATATCCAACCTAAATCTTCATGGTGCAGATTCATCTGCTTACTTCTCGTCCTACCTGTAGCGGACATGGAGAACAATTGATTATTGTCCTCTTTATCACAGCACTTCTCATATTTGTAATCAGGTCCCCCCTAAGCCTTCTCTAGGCTAAATATGCGTAATTTTTTTGAAAAAAATTGCTTCATAGGTTATGTTCTTTTCTATCATTTTTGTAGCTCTCCTCTGGACACTCTCCATTTGTCCATATGTTTCTTAAAGTGTGGTGCCCAAAACTGGACACAGGACTCCAACTGAGGCTTCACCACTGCCAAGTAGAGTGGAAGCATTTACCTTCAATCTCTTTACATATGATGCTCCTGTTAATGCACTCCAGAATGATATTAGAATCATAAGACTGGAAGGGACCTCGAGAGGTCATCTAGTCCAGTCACCTGCACATATGGCAGGACTAAGTATTAGACCATCCCTGACAGGTATTTGTCTAACCGGCTCTTAAAAATCTCCAATGATGGAGATTCCACAACCTCCCTAGGCAATTTATTAACTACCCTGACAGTTAGGAAGTTTTTCCTAATGTCCAACCTAAACCTCCCTTGCTGCAATTTAAGCCCTTTGCTTCTTGTCCTAGCCTCAGAGGTTAAGAAAAAACATTTTCTCCCTCCCTCCCTCCCTACTTGTAACAACCTTTTATGTACTTGAAAACTGTTATCATGTCCCCTCTCAGTCTTCTCTTCTCCAGACTAAACAAACCCAGTTTTTTCAATCTTCCCTCATAGGTCATGCTTTCTAGACCTTTAATCATTTTTGTTGCTCTTCTCTGGACTTACTCCAATTTGTCCACATCTTTCCTGAAATATGGTGCCCAGAATTGGGCACAAAACTCCAGCTGAAGCCTAATCAGCACGGAGTAGAGTGGAAGAATTACTTCTTGTGTCTTGCTTACAACACTCCTGCTAATACATCCCAGAATGATGTGCGCTTTTTTTGCAACAGAGTTACACTGTTGGCTCATATTTAGCTTGTGATCCACTATGACCCCGAGATCCTTTTGTGCATTACTCCTTCCTAGGCAGTCATTTCCCATTTTATATGTGTTCAACGGATTGTTCCTTCCTAAGTGGAATACTTTGCATTTGCCTTTATTGAATTTCATCCTATTTACTTCAGATCATTTCTCCATTTTGTCCAAATCATTTTGAATTTTAATCCTATCCCCCAAAGCACTTGCAACTCCTCCCAGCTTAGTATTGTCCGCAAACTTTATAAGTGTACTTTATATGCCATTATCTAAATCACTGATGAAGATATTGAACAGAACCGGACCCAGAACTAATCCCTGTGGGATCGCTCTCGTTATGCCCTTCTGGAATGACTGTGAATCACTGATAACTACTTTCTCGTAATGGCTTTCCAACCAGTTTTGCACCCACTTTATAGTAGCTCCATCTAGGTTGCAGTTCCCTAGTTGGTTTATGAGAAGGTCATGCAAGACAGTATCAAAAGCTTTACTAAATCAAAATATGCCACATCTACCACTTCCCCCCATCCACAAGGCTTGTTAGCCTGTCAAAGAAAGCTAAGACCTGATCCTGGAAAGCAATTTAGCATGTGCCAAAATCCAGCACTTCTCAATTAAAGTTAAGCATGTGCTTAGGCCTCCATTGGCTTCTGTGAGACTTCAATGCATGTTTAAAGTTAAGTACCCGCCCTTTCTGATCAGAAACACACCTGCCCAAATCAAGACCTTTAACAGGTGAAAATGTGTCTCCACATACTTTGTCAAATTCCAAATGTTTTCCACCCTTTTTCTTTTCTCCTGTTATTGCTCTGACTGATTTTCCTGCGCGTAACATGGCTGTTCGTCTTTTCTTTGTAACTTTTTAATTCAACATTTTAATTAGAGTTCAAAGAACAGTCTGTAATTATTAACATTTTCCTTCCACCAGATTCTCTTGCACTTTATGATCTTTACAAAAAGCTAATTAATGTTTTTGTTTTGTTATTCTGCCCAACTTGCTGATTTCTGTTTTGACATTCTGCATTAATTAGGTAAGAAGAAGGCCATCAGATTTTCATTGCTCAAAATATGTGCGAGTGTGTTGTCCCTGCCAAATATCTCCATTTTTAATCAAAGGTAATGGAGATTTTTCCCTCTGAAAACTTATATAGCATGTTATGCTGTTATAGGCTGGCCTGTTTGCGCTTCTTGAGGATCTCTTAGGCACACCGCAAGCTGAAGAAGACTCAATGATAGAGACAAATGAAAGCCCAATTCTGCAGTGTGACCCCTGTGCCTACCTCATTGATTTGCATCTGTAGAATCGGGGGCTAAATGCACAAAACATCCTAGGCTAGCTTCATACTGGATTCTCCTGAGTGTAAACTGGCTTAGTACCTGATTCTTGCCTACTGAAGATCATGAGAGGTTTTCTTTACCATTGACTTTGATGGCTGCAGGATCAGGCTCATTATGATATTGGAAATCACAATCTGTCTTTCCTCTCTCTGGGTATCAGCCAAAAAGCACACGTGAGCTGGGCTTGATCATAGAAATATGACTGCTCCAACCAGGGAACAATCAATGAAATGACACAGACAACTGAGCGGAGCAGGGATGTACTGGTAAGCACCCGGCAGGAATATAGTAACAGCCTGCCACCCATTTCCAAGCCAATAAAGATGCACGGCACAAGCCCACCACTTGGCAATACACAGCTCCTTAAAGCACCAAGATGCCTATTTTAAAGTTCCCTGTGACCACTTCATTTTTCAGTCCTCTTTGTGCCACAAGACCTTGGAGAGAATGAAGCCATGCTGGTCTGGACTCTGTGGCTGTGCCCTATTCCCACCTACTAACCCAATGGCCAACCCTCCTGGTCACTGTGAACCCTAGCTGCTTCTGCATGAGGCTGCAGAGAGCCCCACAGCAGCTGCTCCGTTGTGGAACTTACTAAATTTGGGGAAGGGTGGTCCACACACCAGGTGGGACAACCAGGTGTACAGTCTGCTCCACACCCTGAAAACAGAGTGTAATCTGTTCTTTCCCTCATTGTAAATTTACTTTAAGAAATAAACTAAACTGAGTCTTAAAGGAACTATCTCCAAATAAGAAAACTGCTTGAAACTGTTTTCAGATAGCTACTGCTGAGTGATTTTCATGGGCATCTCATCCAGATTGATTTGTGCAATGGTTGTCGGCTCAGATGCCTTGGGAGTCTCTAAAAACACTGGTTAAACCAGGTTCTGGGTTTGCAAGTTTATTAATATCATATACACATGAAGATGTTGTCATTTCAGACATCATGCAGTTAGACTGATAAAGCAGTTGCATGAAAATTAAACAAGCTAAACAGACGTACTAGACAGATCAGTGAAGCCTATGACAGTGAACAGAGAAGCTCAGATTAAGGGAACCACAAGGTAATATTTTACCACCATGGATAGTGCTCCACTCAATTTGAAGAGGTCTTACTGTTGTATTGTAATTAGAGAACTTTTAAGTTACCCATGCGAGGATCCAAAAGCTTCTGAACACTGGGGCAAAGGTGGGGGTAGGTACCTGCCAATTTATGGACAGCAAAGATTTTTTAGCTATCAATTGACACCATAATCTATCAGAACAAGCACAGGAATCAGAGAATCCAAGTTCCAGTGCTGGCTTGGACACACATATTTAAGTCAAGTGCCTAAATACCTTTGAGGATCTGGACCCAAGTTACTGTATCACCTTTCACTTAGCCTCTCTGTGCCTCCTTTTCCTCAACAATAGAAAAGGGATAAAATTTGCCTGTCTTTGCAAAGCACTTTGAAAGCTATGGATGAAAATGGCTGCATAGGTAGGCTACGTTATTATTAACCATAGGGATGAAATAATATCCTTTACTCTTGTTCCCAAAAGTACCAAAACCAGGAGGTGGTACGAGTTCACTGGCACTCTAGAACATTCATAGGAATTGCTACTTCAGGAATCAGTAGACCTTGGCCAAGATTGTCAAAAGTGGGTGCCAAAAGTTAGGTTCCCACGTTCATATTTAGAGACCTTAAAAAGAGGCCTGATTTTCATAGATTCATAGGACCAGAAGGTACCATTGTGACAGTTTAGTCTGACTGTCTGTGTAATACGGGGCATAGTACTCCCCCAAAACATTTCTGAGAGCAGATATTTTAGAATAACTTCCCATTTTGATTTTAAAATGGCCAATGATGGATAACCCTTGGGATATTGTTAAGGGCACAAGATCAAATTATCCGACTGCATAGGAAAGATAGGAACTATGGCAAGAGACCACTCTGTCTTAACCAGGAGATCTTCAATTATCTAAAAATCAAAAAAGAGTCCCACAAAAAGTTGAAACTAGGTCAAATTACAAAGGATAAATATAAACAAATAACACAAGTATGTAAGGACAAAATTAGAAAGGCCAAGGGACAAAACGAGATCAAACTAGTTAGAGACTTAAAGAGTAACAAAAAAATATTCTACAGATACATTAGAATCAAGAGGAAGACCAAGAACTCCGTTACTCAACGAGAGGAGGAAAACAATAACAGAAAAAGTGGAAATGGCAGAGGTGCTTAATGACTTCCTTGTTTCAGTTTTCACCAAGAAGATTGGTGGTGATTGGACATCTAACATAGTAAATACCAGGGAAAATGAGGTAGGATCAAAAGAAACTAAAATTGGGAAAGAACAAGTTAAAAATTACTTAGACAAATTAGATGTCTTCAAGTCACCAAGGCCTGATGTAATGCGTCCTAGAATACTCAAGGAACTGACTGACAAGATATCTGAGCCATTAGCAATTATCTTTGAAAAGTCATGGAAGATGGGAGAGATTCCAGAAGACTGGAAAAGGGCAAATCTAGTGCCCATCTATAAAAAGGGAAATAAGGATAACCCAGGGAATTACAGGTCATTCAGCTTAACTTCTGTACCTGGAAAGATAATGGAGCAAATAATTAAGCAATCAATTTGCAAACATCTAGAAGATAATAAGGTGATAAGTAATAGTCAGTGTGGATTTGTCAAGAATCAATCATGTCAAACCAACCTGATAGCTTTCTTTGACAGGGCAACAAGCCTTGTGGATATGGGGGAAGTGATAGATGTGGTATATCTTAATTTTAGTAAAGCTTTTGATACTCTCTCATATGACCTTCTCATAAACAAACTAGGGAAATGCAACCTAGATGGAGCTACTATAAGGTGGGTGCATAACTGGTTGGAAAGCCATTAACAGACAGTACTTATCAGTGATTCACAGTCATGCCGGAAGGGTATAACGAGTGCGATCCCACAGGGATCAATTCTGGGTCCTGTTCTGTTCAATATCTTCATCAATGATTTAGATAATGGCATAAAGAGTTCACTTATAAAGTTTGTAGATGACACCAAGCTGGGAGGGGTTGCAAGTGCTTTGGAGGGTAGGATTAAAATTCAAAATGATCTGGACAAATTGGAGAAATGATCTGAAGTAAATAGGATGAAATTCAATAAGGACAAATGCAAAATACTCCACTTAGGAAGGAACAGTCAGTTGCACACATACAAAATAGGAAATCACTCCCTGGGAAGGAGTATTGTAGAAAGGAATCGGGGGATCATCATTGACCACAAGCTAAATATGAGTCAACAGTGTAACGCTGTTGCAAAAGAAGCGAACGTCATTCTGGGATGTATTAGCAGGAATGTTGTAAGCAAGAAAAGAGAAATAATTATTCCGCTCTACTCTGTGCTGATTAGGCCTCAACTGGAGTATTGTGTCCAGTTTTGGGTGCAACATTTCAGGAGGGATGTGGACAAATTGGAGACAGTCCAGAGAAGAGCAACAAGAATGATTAAAGGTCTGGAAAATATGACCTATGAGAGAATATTGAAAAAATTTGGTTTCTTTAGTCTGGAATAGAGAAGACTGGGAGGGGACATGATAACAGTATATAAAAGATTGTTTCAAGGAGGAGGGAGAAACATTGTTTTTCTTAACCTCTGAATAAATGTGCTTAAAATGCAGCAAGAGAGATTTAGCTTGGACATTAAGAAAAACTTGTTAACTGTCAGGGTGGTTAAGCATTGGAATAAATTGCCTAGAGAGGTTGTGGAATCTCCATCATTGGAGATTTTTAAGAACAGGTTAGACCATCACCTGTCAGGGATGGTCTAGATAATACTTAATACTGCCATGAGTGCAGGGGACTGGACTAGACGACCTCTCAAGGTCCCTTCCAGTCCTATGATTCTATGGTTAATTACCTTCCCCTTTTAAAATTTGCACTTCATATCCAGTCTGAATTTGTCTAGCTCCAGCTTCAGCCATTGGATATTGTTATGCTGGATTGAAAAGCCCATTGAAAAGCCCTTATAGACTATAATCACATCAAATTTTCTTTGTTAAGATGATAGACTCTAGAAGTTCAATCACAATCAGGCATATTTTCCAATCCTTTAATCATTCTTGTGACTCTTCTCTGAACCGTCTCAAATATTTCAACATCTTTCTTGAATTGTGGACACCAGAACTGGACACAGTGTTCCAGCAGCAGTCTCACCGGTGCCAAACACAAAGGTGAAATAACATCTCTACTCCTACTCGAGCTTCACCTGTTTATGCATCCATGGATCGTATTAGTCCTTTTGGCCACAAAGTCTCACTGGAAGCTCTTGTTCTGCTGATTATCCGCTGAATGTTTTTCAGAGTCACTGCTTCCCAGGGTAGAGTCCCCCATCCTGTAAGTATGGCCTCCATCCTTTGTTCCTAGATGTATATATTTACATTTCACTGTATTAAAATATATATTGTTTGCTTGCACCCAATTTTACCAATAGATCCAGATCACTCTGTATTTGTGACATGTCCTCTTCATTATGTACCTCTCCTCCAATTTTTGTGGCATCTGTCAACTTTATCAGGGATAACTTTAAATTTTCTTCCAGGTCATTGATAAAAATGTTAAATAGTGTCGGGCCAAGAAGGGATTCCTGCGGGACCCCACTAGAAACACATCCACTCAATGATTATTCCTTGTTTACAATATTAAGCTAGCCAGCTTTTAATCCATTTAATATGTGCCGTGTTAATTTTATATTTTTTAATCAAACTGTTATATGGTACCAAGTCAAATGCCTTAGAGAAATCTAAGTATATTATATCAACTCTATTACCTTTATCAACCAAACTTGTAATCTCATAATAAATTATATCATATTAGCTTAACAGGATCTATTTTCCATAAACTCATGTTGATGAACATTCGTTATGTTTTCAAAAGTGTTGCTCTGTCTGAAGTGAGTGGGAGCTGCTGATTTCTCAACATATGTGAAAATCCAGCCATTTATTTGGGTGCCAAAAGATGGCCTTAGGATCCTAATTTCAGACACCCAGGCCAAGATTTTCAAAAGTGATTAGGCTCAGATCTTTAGAGAGAGGTAGGCGCCTATCTCCCATTGAACTCAATTGGAGTTAGGCACCTACATTCCTTTGACAATCTAGGCCCTTAGTGATTTTGGGTGCCTTCATTTTTGGGTCTTGAAGAGACTTGACCACCCACCCTCTGAAACTCAGGCCACTTCAAGCTGTCTCAAGTTGGGCACCCCAAAACATTGAGTTACCCCAAAATCACTCATCCCTTTTGAAAATCTTGGTCCTATTCACCGAAGAGACACACAGATATTTCCAGAAATATCCAGTTTAATTACAAAGGATTAATAATTGCAGGGATGGTTATTTCAGAACTAGATTTCAATAACCGACAAACACTTGTTCAGGTCCAGAAAAGTGTACTTACATGAAAACGAGCAGAAACGAATGCTTAGGAGAGAACCAACTCTGGTTTTCTGTAATGCTTTTCATGCTCAAAATACCTGGAAGGTCTTTGTACGGGGCAAATAGACGATCTGTATACCTAGCCATCATTAAGTATAGAAGGAATATTTATGTATTTATTTAGCAGTTAACACCATCGCCAATAGCTATTAATATTTTTTATTTACAATGGTCAGTGCCAATAATGGACAACTTAATAGGCATGTTTAATTGGATTCTAACTACCAATTGCTTGTTATAGCTTTTGCTTTTTGCCCAAGGGCAGCAACATTCCTAATGATTTCATTGTCAGTTTAATGTGTTGGTGATTTTAATTACACTTTTATTGCTTATGCAATTTTGTGAGCTCCTTTGTGTGCCAAGCCAGGGGTCAGTGATAGGGGAGGCACGGGATGATTCCTTTGCCAGATGCCAGCATATGACAGTTGCAGGGAAACTCCCTGCCATTTGTTCCATGTATTAAAGTGATGGACAGCCCCTCAAGCAGGGGTCTGCCATGTGGAGTCAGGTCTTGTCAGGAATTCAGACATTCCCACGCTTGGTTGTGTGACAGACTTGGACTGAATTATAACAGTTAGAAACACATGCTCTCTGCAGACAGCAGCACTGGCATCACCTTGAGTTACCACTTTATATTTTCAAACTGACCTTGTTCATGCTGGCAGATGTGAAAATGTTTGCCTCTCACACAAACGGAAACTGCCACCAACACTAAAGCACCCATCTGATGCACTGATATACCCATATCTAAAGGATAAGTGCTATTAGCACATGATTGATATCTGCCTCTCTCTCTCTCTCTTTCACTGGCTGTTAAGCAAGGAACACTGAATGGCTGTTTCTGTACAGTGCTCTGAATTTGGGATTTCAAGCCTTTTAGAACATGCTAAATGACCAGAAGGCAGGTTTTCAAGTGCTCAGCAGCTCTTGTTTTTGACATTTATAGCCACCGCTCCCATTGACTTCAATTATCGCTATGAGTGCTCAGCACTTCTACAGATCAGACCCTCAGGTTCTTAAATCAGGAAATGAGGAACAGAAAATTAGTGAGCATATCTGAAAAGTTTGGTTTAAGTGACTTGCAGAGGCAGGGAAAGAATCCAATTCTCCAAGGCAGCATTCAAGTGCCTTAACCATGAGACTGTTTTTTCTTTTCCTACGATCCCGTCTCATTCACCAGACACCTTCCAATTTCTGCAACAAAGGAGCCAGTCAGTAGTCCTACAGGCAGAACCTCTTTTAATCCACGATCCTGATTCATCCTGAGAGCAGACCAATCTGTGCACTGAAGGAGTCAAACGTCCTGTGTTAAAAATAAGATCCGATCATGAAATTAAAGACTGTATGTAATGCATGCACACCAAAGGGCTGACTTGCACAGGCGACCTCAATTCTGACATGTCCTAACAGTGTAAAAGACTGCACTCGCCACGGGTGTGCTCCTGGTGGCTGGGCTTGACATAGCAGCTTGTTCATTATCTAGCGCCCTCCCAATGACAGCTGCTCCGGCCCTGCCATGGTCTCTCTTCTTGAGACTTGGCCCTATGCCAGGTCATTTTAAAGTCGCTCCACTTCTGTGGTATCATTATGCCACATGGACAGTGTTCTACATGATACTGTGTCATCCCGTTTGCTATCTTCTGACCTCTTGGGCTCCTCTTTTGTTCCACTGTCCTATCAGAGCTGCAAACCCAGGGCTTCTCCTTGGAGTCTTTTAACCAAACTTAAACATCAGCCACAATTAAAGCAACTTCGGCCCCTTCTCATGGACTGAACTTTTAATGCATCCTGGGGCCTCCCAGGTCTCTATTCCGCTAACTCTCAGGAACTACCTCCCTGGAGTCTTGTCCTTGTCTAGATCCTCAACTCCAGTCCACCACATGCCTATGGGTTGTCCTTTTCTCAGGCCCATTTCAAGAATCCCCTTCACTCTTGCAACCGTCTGCTGTCATGGCTAGGGTGTAAACTCCCTCCCAGCTTCTCTGCTCACTACTGCCCAGAGAGGAACTACAGGATTTCCCCCCTCTCTCGCTGAAGTCTCTTCTACTCTGGGCTTCCTTCCATTACAGAACCCAACCAGTTCCTCCCCCCAGCTGGGACTCATCTTTAATTGGGCCTGGCCCACCCTCCAAACACAAGCAGGTGTGTTAATTAGCCTCTCAGGCCCGTATTAACCATTTCACCATCTTTTGGGGGTAACCCCCCCTTCACAAGGTGCTTAACTTGCAACCTTAATAATGTTCTTTTAACATAGCTTTGTGTGGGTAATGGCCTAAGTGTTTAAAAAAGCAAGCTGAAAAAACATAAATTCCATCATGAGGCTTCATATTGACAGCTACACCCTTCATCACCAGGGAAGGAACCTTTAGATCCACCACACAGACCTCTACCACTTGAGCTAACAAAGTAACTGATAGGAGCAGTAGGTTGTGATCCTCTATTTGGACCAGCACTAGATAGAGAGCAGACATACATCCGCCAGTGGGTTCCACCATTATTTCCTAACAGCAATGGGGACCCCAGGCATCTTAAGTTCCATTCCACACTCTGGAGGTGAGTGGGCTCCAGTGGCAGAATCTTCTGATCCTTTCCTCCAAGTGTGACCACTTCTGCCCCATCCTCATCCACCTGTCTCTGTCCTGTCTCTTCCCCACACAAAGCTCCTTATCCCAATCTCATTCTCCTTGCCTACTCAGTCCCAGCCTCCGCTCCTCGGTCTTATCAAGTCTGTCCTAGTTTCCTTGCCCATCCAGTTGCAGATCCCCAATCCTGGCTCATCTTCTGATATTTGTCTCCCCCTCTCCATCCTTTGGCTCCCAGTCCTAGTTTCCCTCTCTGTACTTCTCATCCAATCTCCGTCTACCCCATAGAATCATAAAGATGTAGGACTGGAAAGGACTTTGATAGGCTAGTCCAGTCTCCTGTACCGAGGCAGGACTAAGTAGTAGCTAGACCAATGGTCTTCAGCCTTTTTCATGTGTGAACCCCTAAAAAAATGTTGAATGGAGGTGTGTGGACCACTTTGGAAATCTTAGATATAGTCTGCACACACCCCAGAGGTCCACGGACCACAGTCTGAAAACCACTGTTCTATGGTAATGACAAACATTTGTGGACCCCTTAGACATAGTCTACAGACCCCCATCATGAAACATTTCAGCCTGATTGATTAAAATTTGCCAAAGTTATAAACAGTTGAAAAACGGAGACTTATAATAGAATGTGATGAGCAACATCAATAATAGGCAATGCTACCAGTCCCACCTATAACTCCTGTAACACACACTTTAAAGAACCCCCAATATCCATTTGTTGTCACTTATTGAACAAAAAGAAACAGGAGCTAGAATGATGCACCTTGCCTACTAGCTCCCTACTCTTATGATCTTCATTGCTGCTCAGTACAATTGTCTCTCCAAACTCTCTAGTCCAAGTCGTCTGTGCTAGGTTTGCTTTTAGATGGTGGGGAATCCAAAGCAGGCATTTCTCTGTATAACTACCTGCCTTAGTACCACCAAAACTGGTACCGTTCATCTTAGCACATGGAGAGCTGAAAAATATAATCTCCAGCCATCCATCCGAAGCTCAGCCGACCCAGTCAGCTACAGTGCCCTTTTAAGATATGTTAATGAAGGAAGTGCTGGAAGGAATGATCTGGATAGGAGAATCCAGCTTGGGAAAAGTGCTGCACTGACAGCCCTGAAAGCTTCATCATTTATTTACCCACAGAACAGGTACATCATGGCAATGGCACTTGGACCATTCCCAATTATATGCTTTAGCCTATGCTGGAAGGGACATCTTGAGGCTGGAGATCATAGCCCAGTCTCCAAGCCCAACCCTCCAGGAGCCCTCATACAAACTGGGACTGTCAAGCTTACATTCTCTGGGCCCAGGTAAGTGGTCCACTCACAGAATCTCTACTCATTTTAACGGAGTTCTGCAGGCACTGGGTGGGTGTCCGGAATTCTCATCCTCCGTGAAACCAAGAGGAGTCAGGTTTGCTAACATACAGGGTATGATGCAGGGCTGAGATGTGAGATGAATGAGGTGATGTCTATTGTGAGGAATATTTTTATGTATTTTCTATGGAAACAGGAACAAGTCCAAACCACCCCTTTCATCAAAGCCATGGTCCCTGTCTCTGGGGACCTGTTATAATTTTCATGCACGTAGGAGAGAGAAGATTTGGGGAAATTAATCTACTTCACAACCCTACTGCAGTCTTCTGCGGCCTAAACAACTATATGAGTCCCACTGTAATTCACAGACTTTGGGGGGCCATTGTAGCAGAAAATTGCAGTATTTTTAATAGTGACAGTTTTTGAAAGAAAAGAAAACCTATTCATATTATTTGATTCTGTCGTCCTTTGAGCTCTGTGGATATAAGAGTTAAGTATTATTATTATTGGAGATTACGACTAGGGAAGATATTTCTGAGCTAACCTTTCCTTTAAAGTTGCAGTATTTAATCACTGATGACTGTAGACTCTTTCTTGCCTACATTTCTATTTCCGTATTTTTTTAAAGGAGGTGGAGGGCTTTAGGGATGGGGTGAGGGGGGAGAACTTTCCCTGGGAAATCAATTAACATCTACAAACCAGCAAACTGTGAAAAAAGACAATAACCCTCTTTAAATGTTACATTAGAGCTCAGTAACAGCTCATTAGATTATACAAGGTATGTGTAATTGCCCAGAAAAGAAGCACTACCTTCCGCGTTGCTTAATTTAATCTCCACTCTTTACATACAAGTATAACCATCCACTAAGCAAGATCCATGGCTTTGTGCCTAAGTGTGTTTTTTAAAAAAGAAAAAGTGTTTAACAGCAGAAATTGGCAGTGTCTTTATTTCTAACTGGTCACAGAAATCTTGAAAACCAGAACTGAGAAGGGCAGGCGATCTCTAAGCAGAAAGGGTTCACTGAGCCTGGGGATCTCTCACTTCTTCTCATTTGTGTAAGTAGAATTTCCTTATCAATTTTTGCACATAAGGGCTGATCCTGCAAGGTCCCTCAATGCCCACTGATGGCAGGTGGTCTGTCATTGCATGTCCATATGATCTATGACCTATTAAGAAGCTCTTTTCAGTGCTACAGTATGTTCCACAATGGCATGTTATAAAGATGGCTTTGCTAGTCACTCTATTGGGATTAGCGAGGTGATGGCATTTCCACTGCTTTCGTTCCTCAAGGAGTACATTTTCCTTTGACTCCACAGGATTTGCTGAGTTCATGTGTAGATTTTGATACATGTGGCATAGCTATGAACCTGGCATGCCCTTATTTTGTGTGTACTGCACCTTTAACTTTCTAGGAATTGCAATGACAGTGGCCATTTTGTTCTCTGAGTTGCTGTAGCTTATTAAAGACAAAAGAGAGAGACACAGTGTGCTCCCTCACAAAGACTTGGCTTTTTACCTTCTTGTTGTTTTTCCTTGATTTTAAAATAAAAAGTCCTTTCAGGCAGAGTTGACTGGGTCTTCCATCCCAGTTCTGAAAAGCCAGGAGATTCAGAGACATAAGTCTCTCTGAGGGAATCAATTGAACCTCCAATCATTGTGAGCTTCACTCATTCTTATTATTGTCAACTTTTTTGTATCTCTGAAGATACCAAATGACCTAACCAGTTATCTAAGCCGTTTGCATTACTCACATCTTTCACTTCTAGTAGCTGTAACTTTACATGCCCCTTGTTAAGGTTCCTTCCCCACTCTGAACTTTAGGGTACAGATGTGGGGACCTGCATGGACACTTCTAACCTTACTTACCAGCTTAGATCTGGTATCGCTGTCAGCACCCCAAGCACTACTTTTCTTCCCTGGGTAGTCTTGAGAGACTTCACCAATTTTCTGGTGACCTAGATCCAAAGCCCTTGGATCTTAAAACAAGGAGAAATTAACCATCCCCCCTCCTTTCTCCCACCAACTTCTGGTGGATCCAGATCCACTCCCTTGGATCTAAAAAACAAGGAATAAGTCAATCAGGTATTTAAAAAGAAGGCTTTTAATTAAAGAAAAGAAAGGTAAAAGAAAACCCTATGGGAGAGATTAGCATATCAGCTACTCTCACAGACAACAGATTCAAAACACAGAGGATGTTACCCTGGGCAAAAACTTTAATACACACAAGAATATCCAAATTTGATAATTCCCTAAATGGTACCAAGACAAGTTACAAAGAAAATAAACATAAACCTATTTATCCCTTTCTAAAACTTACTACTCTGATAAGAGGCTGGTTCCTTGATCTTTTTCACTCCTGCTGAAACTGAAACTCTAAACAAAGGAAAACTTCCCTCCTTCCATTTGGAACATCTTGTTCCCCCATTGGTTCCTCTGGTCAGGTGTCAGGTAGGCTAGGTGAACTTCTTAACCCTTTACAGGTAAAAGAGGCATTAACCCTTAACTATCTCTTTATGACATCCCTCAAGAGTCCCACGCAGCTCAGTCCCTTACAGCAAGTAACTGTGTTTAGAATGCTAATACAATCCTACAAGGGCTTTCCAATCCAGTGCTAGGTTGACAATCCAATTACTAGAAATCTTGCAGGAAAATCTGTTTTTAGGAGACATGCCAAGAACCAAGATGTTCAGGTATGGATTATAGAAATATCCGGATCCTCAGTGTTTATCCAGGCAAGGCCAAATGTCTGAACTAGAGTTGGCCAAAAATGGTGGACATGTTTTATGGAAAAAAAACCTTCGGTATTTTGGGAGGAAGGGGGGCAATCAGGGTTTTCTTTGTTAAAAAAATATTTGCAGAAAAAAAACAACGATTAAAATGTTTCAGCAGAATTTTGAATTTCCCCCAAATTTCCACTGGTGGGAATACAACAACATGCTTCTGTTACAAAACTGCCATAAAATCTGCCTCCCTCTGCTGCACCTTTGCTTTCCAAGCAATCCCCTCCTTGCTGCAAGGCACTGTTCTTCTGTGCCAGACAGCACAGCGTATCAATCCTGATTTGTTGCTCTCATGATTTCCAGCCTGTTGGTTTATAACAAACAAATTGAGTTTTCAAGCTCTCCCTGATGCTGAGTCTGTTGGACAGTCATTGATTTTGCCAGGATTAAGACTGTTAAAATGGCACTGGGGCAGAAAGTACAGTGCCTTTTAATGTGACACCTTAGGCATACATCAGCCATACAAATGAGGAAGGGAAATTAAAACAGGCCAGAGAACATTGGTTTTCCCTCTGCAAAAGCAATTATTTAGAAGCTTAAAACTTTCCTGCAATTTAGCATGCTGTGACACAGATACCTTGAGCTGGTTCTTCCAGATGGCATAAGGCATTCTGAAATGACATAGGGTGCCCTGACAAGAATACATCCCTCTAAACGCTTCAGGGGAAAATAGGTCCTTTTGCACCGATTAAATAATAAACTCCTTCCCAGTTTAATCAGAATCAGTCCCTAGCTGAAATATGTCCAGATCTCTCTGGTATTGTAATTTACAGCCTGTGAATGAAAACACAATGAAGCATGTAAGACAACAGTGACTATTTCTCTGTCAGATGGTGCCCATCACTGTTAGTATCTGAGCACATCACAATCTTGAATGTGCCCTGTGGGGTAAGGCAGTGCAATTAACCCCATTTTACAGATGAGGAACAAGGGCGTGGAAAGACTAAATGACTTGGCCATAGGTACACAGGAAGACTGTAGTGGAGCAGGGAATGGAACCTGGTCTCACAAGTCCCAGGTTAGGGCCATCACTACTGAACCTCTTTCTTCATTGTTCCCCTCATCTTCATGGTCTGTATGCTGCACTGGAATAACAGCATTTTGGCAACTGTGACATTAAGCCAGAAAGGGTTAAGCATCTAGCGGGCTAAATGACACAAATTCTACCTTTAGAGACATGATAGAAAAGTATATAAATGGTAATTAGGGCTATTTCATGTTAGATAGACTAGAGCTTTGAAATGCAAACCTGTATTGTTAAAGAATTAGAGGTAAATACTAATTGTATGTGTTTACCTATATCTTGTTAGATGTTAACCATGAAAACAGACAATTCCTGTCTGTTACTCTAGTCTATTGATTCAGGGATCAAAAACTAAATATTAACATTAAGATGAAACCTGAATGTAATAACATCATTATCTATATTTCTCTTTGAAGTCGGTAGTAAGCTGTCTATGAAGTGCTTAATGAATAATTACCTTATGCTGATGAATACAACCAGTTACCTGTGTATATAGAAGACATAGGTGATTCTACTTCAAAGCCACAATGCTGCCCTCAAGGAATGCCTGCCGTCAAGAGACTGCCAGAGAACTATAAAAAGAACTCTAGGGCTCTGATCCTGTTATCTCAAATCTGCTTAAGCTTCATCAGGGGAAGTTTGAATTGCAAGACTGAGGTCCCCAGCTCCAGTCTGGGCCACCCTGATATTGGACATTGGACTGTGATCTATGGAACTAATTCTGAACTAACTTTTTGGCAACACTGAAGCGCACCATCTATACAATGAAACTGACCTAAGAACTCTATTCATACCCGTATATATACTGATCTTTTAGCCTGTACTCTCTCTCTCTTCTTTTTAAATAAATCTTAGTTTAATTACTAAGAATTGGCTGTAAGCGTGTATTTGGGTAGGATCTGAAATATTCATTGACCTGGCGGGTCATATGTGCGATCCTTTGGGATTGGTAGAACATTTTATATTTATTAATAAGATTTTCAGTAATCCTCATCTAATTGACTTGGCTGTCTGGGTGGGAGCTCAAGGCTGGGTTGCTTTAAGGGAACTGCATTTCTGGCTTCTAGGTAACAAGTAAGGTATTGAAGAAGCTGTTTTGTTGCTGGTTTGGTGACTCTGAGTATTAGAATAACCATCAGTTTTTTGGGATTGTTTGCCCCATTCTTTGCTGTTTGCCCTAATTGAGCAATCTCACTGTGTCCACCCGCCCCGGAACCCTGGTCACAGCCCAATCCTGCAGCGTGCTGTGTGTGTCCTTGGAGTCCTGGATATCCACTACTTCCATTGAAATCAGCTCTCAGCACCTTGCAAGATCCTATATGAGTATCAGTAGGGTTGGAAATTAACATATTTGTATTGCTGATCTATTAGATTCAAACTCCCTTTTTCTGCTAGACATTCACAACTATCTCATGTACCATGCAACATATCTAAGGAGGCAATGTGGTCTAGTGGTATAATGATGGTTCTCTCTATATTGCGGATAATAACTTGAGGTTAGCAGATTGCAATTTAATTCAGGAAACCACTGAGGTCAGAATCCCTACAGATCCATTTAACTGAGCTCCTTAAATGCAAGCATGAGGAAAGATAGCATTGCCAGTGATGCTAGACACCATGAAGCAGCAAGATGGGGCTGCTGAGGGCCATGCCCACACATCCCTTCTAGTTGTTCGGAAGCATATGCTATGCCTCGAACATGTGTGCTGCGTAGGGCTACATCTGAAGGGCATTTGGAATCATCAGCAAGTACCAAATGCAGTGGCCTGTTTGCTTTGCTTTACATCTCCTGAGCTCGTCCAGAGTTTTAACTACAAGCCCATCTTCTCCCGCAGTGAAGCATCCATAGGCAAAACTCCCAGTGAGTTCAGTATGACTAGGATGACACATATGGGCTCTGATTCAGGAAAGCATCTCTCATCCTTCTGGGCAGTACATAAGCACATACTTAGCTTTAAGCACACACATAAGCCCCATTCAGGTCCCTAGGGCTTAAGCATTAGTTTAAATGTTTTTCTGAATTGAGACCATAGTTTGTAAATTATGCAGGGAATCTCTCAGAGTCAATGACACTATACACAATAGATGTTTTTTTTAATATTTGTTATCAATTTAATATAATTTCTTCTTATGCATTTTAACCAAAGTGCAGACAGATTTTCTCTGATAATATAAACTGGTCTAATGCCCATATAAACCCCTAATGATATCTCTGATCTTGTCCCTTTGACATCGATTATAGCAATCAGCATACAATCAGCTCTTGTTCCCAGGTACCCAGATGCAAAGCTAGTGTTATAGGATTGATGTTAATGGTGTTTCTCCAGGTTTCCATCAGGGTAATGGAGCATGGAAACTGGGCCATTGCTTTTTTTAAAAAAAAACAAGTGACAAGCGATTCCTGAACCAAACTTAGATTTGCACTCTCAGTACAAAACCACGAGGATGAGCAAAGAATAGATATTTTGGGCACAGTGCGGGCCAATTGAACAGCATTCAAAATTAAACATGGGTGAGAAATGGAAACTGACACAACAGAAATGAAACTCTAACTATGCAGGTTAATCACCACAGGAACCGTGTGGCCTTACCAAACTCACTTTCCTCTTCTCACCTGCTTTTCCCCTCTTTCAGAAATTGCCTGATAATGCTAATTTCCAGCCAGATGGGATGATAGAGATATAAAAGGAATGTGTGTGTGGGGAGGCATATACAGAATCTGCTTTTGACAAAGGGCTATAACCACTTCAGTGTCTTTATTATTAACCAAAGCCTGAATCAGTGTCATTTTACAGCTTTTTGGGGGACAGGGGGTTTCTGACCATACAGGAAATACCAAAAACTGAGTTAGCAACTCATACAACCATGGAAAGATGGACAAAGAATTCTAGAGGAGACTCTTTAATAATAATTAGCACTTGTCAGCACTATTTTATAGTATCCCTCATTAGCATTTTAGTATTAAATATTAACCAAACGTAATGAGACAAACAACAACTGGCATTTATATAGAACTTGATGCATTCAAAGCGCTTTGCATACATTATAAAACCACATGACACTTAAGAGTACAGCTGGGTGGAAAAAGGCAGAAAACACTGCATACGTGTGCTCTGAAAGTTTTGATCTGATTCTCTTTGAATGGCCTCATGCTGCTTTCAGTGACTATTTCAGTTTTATAGTAAGACTGTGTTTGTACTGCACCCAGCAGAATGGGGTCCTGGCTATGACCTGCTTCCTACTTGCTACGGTAATACAAATCCCAAATAATGATGATAATCACTAGTGTTCATCAAAGCAGTAAGTGTTAAGTGATTATTGCAGCCTATGAATAGGAAGCGCATTTGAAATTCACAATTACAAATCTTCTTGCACAAAATCCAATCGTAAAAGTTGCACGGGTCTAATGGAGGAATGGGAAAGGAGTGTGTGACCTTTGTCCAATCAAAAATCCCAAGATTCAAACTTCAAATGTCAAATACTCGCAGCAAACTTGCTCATGAATAAGCTACGGCCCAGAAATTATTTGCAGAAATTATTCAAGTGAATAATGTCAAACATGGAATGCATTTGAGAAAATCGAAATCTGCTTGCAGGCAATTTGTGAGCAGGAAAGAAAAGGTGAAATTTATCAAATAAACTATTTTCACTGTATTATTCATCTAGCTGTAGCTGTGCAGTAAGTAAACTAGTTTACAAATGGTGAAACTGAGCCAGAGAGGGGCAATAACTTACTCAGTGCTACCTCGTGCACTAGTGATTGACCTGGGATTAGAATCCAAAAATGAAATTGTCCAAAGCTTCCTAAGGAATTTAAATGCTCCTTTTTTTATTCATTTTAGTGGTCATGATGCACCTAAATCCCTTAAGCAACTTTGAAAATACTGCCCCAAGTCTCCCATCCCTATGCTCAATCCACTAAGGGCTTGATCCAAAGACCACTGAAGTTGATGGGAGGCATTTTATTGACTTCAAATCAGGGCTCATTTCATGCAGTCACTTACAGTGAAACTGAATCACATGCATCCGACGAAGTGGTTATTCACGCACAAAAGCTCATGCTCTAATACATCTATTAGTCTACAAGGCGCCACAGGACTCATTGCTGCTGAGTCACTTTCTTTACTGCATGCAGAGACCTGGAATAGAACCAACTTTTTGTTTTTTTTAATTCAAATATTACATTGAGTAGAAGCAGAGAAATTGGAACTGGATTACAGCTAGGCCATCCATGATGCCAATATAGATCATTCCCTACAAGGTAGTCTCTGGGGCTTTGATCTGTCTCATTTTAAATGGTTCAAGGAACAAGATAAAATCACTTCCATGGAGAGACAGTTTCATTTTCTAATAGGCATTACTCTTGGGAAATTTACCCTGCTTATCAACCTCAATTATTTTAATGTTTCACTGAGAACTCAGAAAGGCTTGGGTTCTATGTACTAGCTACAGATTACTTTCCTTTTCTTCTTTCTAGGCTGGAATCTGTCCCACTTTTCTCCCCTTTTCTCCATTCCCTACATGTTTCCACTTCGGGCAATAAATGTGGTTGAAATAAACCTACTCCTCTAGGACAGGGGTCAGCTGGTGTCCGTGGGGACAGCACCATTGTCTTCAGTGCCAGGAATGACTTCCGTGCCATTCGATCTGGAGGGCCAGATCATCAACGGGTGTAAATGGGGACAGCAGCAATGAAGTCAATGAAACTCTGCCAAGTTACACTTGCTCTGATCTAGCCCAGCAAGATCTAGCTGCCTACAGACGGGTGTCTCCAGGAAACAGTGCTTTCACTGGGGACAGCTGCCAGGATGACAAGGGGAGGGAGAAGGGATCAGGCCAGTTACCTTCAGAGGTCAAGGAATAATCATATGAACAACACAAAAACTTGTTTATTTCCAGCACCAGCTGGTGAAAGATCAAAGGTCAACCTAGCAAAGGAGTCTGCAATGACTGGAATGCTGGTGCCCGCGCTTTCATTGCTGTCAAAGGGGTCTGGAGTAATAGTTGTTAATTGCTATACACCCCAGCGCCGTAGTTATTTTCAAGGTTATAGTAATAGCAGGATAGGGCTCTGTGGATTATTCCAGCTGTTTTTTAAAGGTGGCTGGATCATTTAGGAAGAGAGGGAAAGAGCGTGAAACCTCTGGCCAAAGCAAATGGCTTTCTGCTGCAGGCTTCCTATTGTTCAAGCACCTTGATTCATGCCAGACCCCAGCATTAGTAACAATTATCACACCCCTAGGTAGCTGAGTTCACTATGCCAGCAGGGACCATAGGCACCACTTATGGGCAGAGCCATGCAGCTCTCTCTAGGTAGTGTTCAAGGTAAACACTGAGAAAATCTTGAAAAGGAAGACTCAAAAATGGGTCGAAAAGCGATTCACAACCCTGCAATGAGGATTACACTGGTTTCTGTTCTCCCACAGAGGACGCAGTGGGAAACAGAAGTGCAAGGGTTAAATGCAGCTTAGCAGGGACAAAATGGAGCCAGGTGTCTTCTTTTAACAGCATCAATGCTGGGAGCTTCAGCTGTGGAGACACCTATTTTGTTTGGTCACAACACACATGCCACTCTTCTAACGTCCACCATGAATTCAACCCCATACCATTCGAGTGGCTGCAAGGGTGCTGCCCCTCAGAAGCCCTAATCTATCCAGCTAGGTCTCTTCATGTCCTGGCTAGAGTACATCAGACAGGATGAGGACTCCTCACTGCAACCCTTTCTCTGTGCTAATGACATTTTTCTGTTTTTTCCTTGAGAAAGTCCCTGTGGGCATCCTAAGAAATCTCAGGTAACTGGCAAACTTATGCCATGGAAAGTAGAATTCTTCCTATCAAGTCCATCTCTCCAAACAAAAAGGAAATTAACGGTAAAATTATTAGCTTTATATGAAAGTGTTCCCAAGATAGTACATTGCACTGCCTGAGATGAAAGGCCTACAAAGAAAGTACTAGTTAGTTAATAAATTCTCACTCCTCCTGCCATATAGCTAGGCATTATACCCATTTTACAGGTGGTTAAAGTGAGACACTGAGCAGTGACTTGTCCAAGTCACCCAGTGCATTGAGAAGCAGAGCTGAGAATAACAACAAGGAGTCTGGCGGCACCTTAAAGACTAACAGATTTATTTGGGCATAAGCTTTCATGGGTAAAAAAACCTCACTTCTTCAGACGCATGGAGTGAAAAAGTCTTTAAGATGCCATCAGACTCCTTGTTGTTTTTGTGGATACAGCCTAACACGGCTACCTCCTGATACAGAACTGAAAATAACACTTAGTTGTCATTGCTCGTCCTTTCCTTACCTACTAACCTCCTTCCTCCTAGCTCCAAACAACTGTAATTAATAGCGGGCAGTGAAGTGTGTTCCTACATCGGAGGGAGAAGTTAGCAATGAAGATGCATCAGGGCAGAGTCAATAGGGCTAATGCTGACAATTTTTTTCCCATCCTCTTGTAGTTTTCCCCTTTGTTTATTGCGGGGGGAACTCTGTACCCAAGAAACAGAAAAAGGCTAGAAAGAAAGAGACAGAGGGTGGCAAGTGTTCTTGGCAATGCCACAACCATTTAGAATGACAAGGTCAGACGAGATGTGCTGCCTCTCTTCTGTTTGTGTTCTCATCTGATCAGCCACCATTAGCCGGGGAGAAGGAAAACATCGCTGCCACAAACATTCCATCTGTAAACTCTTCCGCTCTCTGTCAGCACGCAGAGACTGCGATCTGAACCGATAGGGCCGTTTCCAGCTGCCGGGCTGCATGGCATCATTTCTGTGCTTCATGTGGCACAGCCCCGTGTGGGGGAAGCATCAGGGCAGAGACGAATCAGTTACGAGCCTCTGAAACCCTGCTTACAACTGCACTGTCCCAAGGACAGGAGGGGTCCTAGCTTCCGTTCACGGTGGTGCAAAGCAAAGCCTGTCTGTATTTTACATATGGGAGCTCTGCTGGTCCTTGGGTCTGGACATTAGATGTGCCCCAGATTAGCTTATTTCAGAGGCTCATCTCCATTAAAGCTTTTGGCTCCATGGCCTGATGCAGATTTAATAAATCTTTCTTGATTGTTGTTTTAGCCCAGCATAATTTGACCTGGATACTTTGACTGTCAGACACAGTGAGCTGGGTTTCTATCTTACTAGGTTATGCTTAAGGCTAAGATTTAGTCACGGAGATTGCGGAAGTCCCAGAATCCGTGACTTCCAGCAACCTCTGTGACTTCAGCCTATGGTGGACAGGAGCTGCAGGATTCCCCTCCACCAGAGCAGGCAGGGAGCTGTGGGGTACCTCTGGTGGCTCTGGCGGCCTCCGGAGCTCCAAGCTGCAGGGGGCAGGGTACCCCACAGGTCCCGGCTGGCAGCTGCCACAGGTGGTGGGGACCCCCCAACTCCCACCGGCAGAGGATCCCCGAGCCCTCAGCTGCTGCTGGTGACAGGAGAATTCCTGAGCCCCTGGCCACTGCAGGTGGTGGGGGAATCCCCGAGACCGCCAAGCTCCCAGCCCCTGGTGGTGGTGGAGGAACCCCTGAGCTCCTGGCCACCATGGGCAGCAGGAAGCCCTGCAGCTCCCTGCCCTGGGGGAACCCCACAGCCCCACAGCTCCCAGCTGACCTGGGAGACAGGGACACCTCACAGCTCCCAGCCCCCACAGGCAGTTGGGGACCACCTGTGTTGCAGGTGGCAGGGGTATCCTGCAGCCCCCAGCTGCTGCAGGCATCTCCTAGCCTCTATGCAGCTGTCCTGCTTCAGGCAGTGTGGGGATCCGCAGATCCCCATTTTGTCAAGT
Source organism: Chelonoidis abingdonii (assembly GCF_003597395.2). NCBI lineage: Eukaryota > Metazoa > Chordata > Testudines > Testudinidae > Chelonoidis > Chelonoidis abingdonii. The sequence continues at coordinate 295,180,049 of NC_133770.1, forward strand.
ATATTTTTAGTAAAAGTCACGGACAGGTCACAGCTTCCTGTGAATTTTTCTTTTTTGCCTGTGATCTGTCCGTGACTTTTACTAAAAATATCCATGACAAAATCTTAGCCTTATATGCTTAATGGAAACAAGGGACGCAGCTTCAGTGTAAACCAGCAGAAGATATGTTATTCAACCTCATAAGGTTCTGAACAGGAGAAAAGGCCTCATTCATCTGCTCACTCCTTCGCCCAAGCACTGACTATGACGTAACTTCCTTTACGATCCCAGGAAGTAGTGGCTAGAGCCTGCATTCTGTTTTATAGACAGTAAGAACAATCTTGTGGTTAAGGCACTGGATTACAACTCAGCAAAATCTGGATTTAGTTCCTGGGTCTGTCACAGACCTTGGGCAAGTCATTTACCCTTCTGGTGCCTCAGGTCACATCTGTAAATTGGGATAGTAACACCTCCTTTCTGCCACCCTTTATCTGTCTTGTCTCTTTAGACAGTGAACTCTTTGGGGCACCCATTGTCTCTATGTGTATGTACAGTGCCTAGGAGAATGGGCCTCTGGGCTACTGTCATATTAATATATATTAAATATTACATGACATACAGATGATTCTCATAGTCCCAAATTACAAGGACACTCTCATATTCCACAATGCTTACAAAAAACTTAACAATTGTTAGGCTGGTGGTGTGCTGAGACCACAGCCTGTCATGCTGACCAGTACTGTCTCATTGTTTCCTTGTCCTCCGCCGTCAGTTTGTCTGTATCCACCTGTTGTGGCTTATCTTACTCTTAGATTGTAAACTCTTTGGTGTGAGGACCCTCTTCTTCTTCTGTTTTAGTACAGCCCTTAGCGCAATGGGGTGCTAGGCCATCACTAAGTCCCCTTGATAATACAAATAGTAACACTAAGATTAAGACTCATATATTTAATACCTGGGATAAAATAACCTGGGATAAAATAACACCTTACACTTATTACAACAAACAGCATTTTAAAATTCCAGGGTACTTTCCACTCTTGATTCTTCCTGTTTTTTTAATGGTGCATGTCTCCCTGCTTGTACAATGAAAAGTGACTTTTCATTTTACTTTGAGACTTGTTACATTTGTGTTTCTATTGTGATAAATGAGTCTGGATCATTCTGACCAGAGTGGACAAGGTAAGAGTTTCACTACCTGTTGCTGTTATCACAGCTTATCTACAGAGATGAGACAGTTATTTATGGGTATTTTTCTAGCACTAATTACTACAGTATCAGAGCTCTCACAGGGATGCCAGATATGTAACTTTTATCTGGAAGGTAGACCTTTTCCTCTCTAAATCTTTAAGATAGTTTCTTGCCATGATAGCTGTCTGATGGTTGTTTGGAGGTCCTACTACACAATTGTTTGGGGGAAATCTCATTCAAACAAGATGCATCTTGCAATATTTTCCAAGTTAGTGAAATTCAGGCTGAGCCAGATCGATTGTGCAAGCAGACTCTTCTGTGAGAACCCCCTAGCTCTAGTTGTTGTAAATTGCAAGGAGGATGGCAGCCTGAGAGATAACTTGGCCCTTGACCTTTTGGAGTTTAGAGAGGAGGTCAAGGACCTTGAAATGGACCTGAATCTAGTTGATGCCAAAGCAGAGTGTGGAGAACTGGCATGGTTTGTTCACATTGGTTTCCTCTGCTTAGAAGGTGGGCTTCAGCCTGCTGCATTAGGTTTCTTGGCTAAGGAGGTCACTGATGCATCCCAGAGTACCAGACGTTCCAGTTCTTCTGCAAATGGACAGGGTCCACCCTTGCCTGCGAGATCCCACCTCTGCCTGCATGACCTCACCCCAGCTGGTTGACCATGCACACATCGTATCTGCAAGGTCACGCTTCACAGAGGCACCATTTTGAAAAGTGTGCCACTCAGCCCCTGCTGGCATGACCTCGTCCTTCAAAATGGCGGCTTCCGTGTGGCATGGTCTTGCAATCTTACATACTGTGTGTGTGAGGTCATGCAGGTGGGGGCAGGGTGGCAAACTCTCTTCAAAATGGTGTCCCCTGTGTAACCTATGTCTGGTTTTATATCAGGGATCAAACTGCACAAAACCAAGACTGTCCCACTTAAAACTGGACAAATGGCCTGTCTAGCCTTGGTTCAGCCCAAGCTCCAGTAGCCCAGGAAGGAAGTAGATGTGAAACAAACTCACAGCCAGACCAGGGCTGCTCACTCAGCTGCCATAAGTCACCCCTCCAGTGACCTACCCTCAGACATTTAAATTAATGGAGATACCCTATCTCCTAGGACAGGAAGGGACCTTGAAAGGTTATTGAGTCCAGCCCCCTGCCTTCACTAGCAGGACCAAGTACTGATTTTGCCCTAGACCCCTAATTGGCCCCCTCAAGGATTGAGCCCACAGCCCTAGGTTTAGCAGACTAATGCTCAAACCACTGAGCTATCCCTGCCCCCTGTTTATAAGCAGGGCCAGTGTCAGATGACTCCCAGGCACAGATATTTCACTGACCCTACTCTCCAGTCAAGACCCCTCCTGCTAATTTGTAGTGTAACAGGCTCCCCAGGCTGACAGCCTGTTGTTGATTGGCTCCTGTTCCTGCTCTGGCCTTGTCCAATCCTTGTTCCAGCCTCGTCCGTGCCCAACTCTGACCTTGCTCCAGCCCTGTTACTGACCCACACCAGACTCCCATCTACCTCTCAGACTGACTCCAACCCAGCTTCAGCCTTGGCCTGCATTTGGACTCTGACACTGATTGGGCTTCCCTACGGACTCTGACCTCAGTTTTGACCCATGGCTGTCCCTGGGCCCCAGTTTCAGTGCAGACCCCGGCCCAATCCCAACCCTACATCCAGCTTCAATAATTGCTCCAACCACCAGGCCTGACTGCCTGGAACCAGACCTTTACAGCAGATGCATGGTGAGCTGCATGTCAGAAAGGAACAGATATAACTGTTTGGTCAGCCCTAGGTGATGGCCAGCCCTAAGTGAAAGAAAACATTTCTAGCCACACTTGCTCCTGGGTATGTAGGAGCAGTGAGCAGGACCCTTGCATTTGTACACCAGTTGGACCAGCAGGGAGAGCAGATATCTTTAATGAGTGATGTTGCCCTTTCAGCAATTTCTTAAAATTCTGCCCACCACTGTCTTGCCTGAGTTAAACATTACATAGGAGCTCTTTACCCAGGCCAGTCTGTCTGCTTGTATATCCAGTCATTTCACTGCATCGCCAAAGGACTGCAGAGCTTGCATGTGGTAAGGTCTATAAAGCCAGATGTTATGGTGTTTAATGGTGGCCTTCCTTAAAAGTGGATCTCTGTGGGTCTCTGCATGTAAGGGCTATTTGGACCTCTCTCAGTGCTGTCTGGGATCCATCTAACAGGAATGAGCATAGTCAGCCTTTAGTGACTCCATGTTCATCCACCCGCACATGTAGGCAGGTGAATAGGACCTCACGAGTCACAGCATTGAATGCCACTGAAGGATTGTCAAGGTTTTTTCCCCCACTTTGAACTTTAGCATCCAAAGAGTGGGGACCTGCATGATCACTTTTAAGCTTAATTATCAGCTTAAATTTGGTACTCTGCCACCAGCCAAAAATATAGTGTTTGGCACACTTCCTGTTCCCCCAAAACCTTCCCTGGGGAACATAAATCCACATCCCTTGAATCTTAAAACAAGGAGAAATAAACCATCCCCCCTCCTTCCCCACCCGTAGACTTTCCCCTCCCTGGTTTGCCTTGGGAAGCTTCACACCGATCCAAACTCCTCGGATCTTAAACAAATGAGGAATTAACCCTCCCCCCCCCAATCCCTGGTGAGTTTAGACTCAATCCCTTGGATTCTAAAACAAGGAAAAAATCAATCACGTTCTTAAAAATAAAGCTTTTAATTAAAAAAAAAAAGAAAAGGTAAAATTTATCTCTGTAAAATCAGGATTGAAAATGCTTTACAGGGTATTCAAATTCATATAGACTAGAGGGACCTCCCCCTCAGCCTTAGATTCAACATTACAGCAAACAGAGGTAAAAATCCTTCCAGGAAAAGGAAAAACATTCACAAGTTGAAAGAAAGCAAACATAAGACTAATCCGCCTTGCCTGGCTATACTTACAATCTTGAAACATGAAAGACTGATTCAGAAAGATTTGGAAAGCCTGGTTGTATGTCTGGTCCCTCTTTGTCCCAAAAGCGAACAACAAACAAAACAAACAACACAAACAAAGACTTCTCTCCACCAAGATTTGAAAGTATCTTGTCCCCCCATTGGTCCTCTGGTCAGCTGTCAGCCAGGTTCACTGAGCTTCTTAACCCTTTACAGGTAAAAGAGAGATTAACCCTTAGCCACCTGTTTATGACAAGGATAGACACGGTCATCTGGCCCCTGTCCAGTGACATAAGGAGATCACCCATCAGGGCTTTCTCTGTACTATGTATAGGTCTGTAGCATGGCTAGAAGGGATAATTTGTGAGACCAGTCACCATGAGCACTGAAACTTACAGTAGAAGTCTCTCTCCCTGCTATTTAAGTTGGATTGTTAAGTGTTCTCCTGGCCTCTGATTACAGCTGGTGGCAATAACATCTGTGGATACCCTTCCAGATTGCAAGTTTGCAAATGTTATGAGAAAACATCAGCTAATGTAAAGGTAAGTGAAAGGACTGATGAAAAAGTTGCAAGATTCTGGATGCTTCCTAGATGCTGATGCAAAAGTTTTCTTTCAGCAAGCTGCCAGTAAAGATCCATCAGTGAAGAATTCCGACAGAGCTCTTAAACTAAAAACTTTGGCAAAGTCATGAGGAAGACTGGGCTATTTTGCACAGCAGAACTGAAGGGCAAGCCCATATCTAACTCCAAAAGAAGTCTGTGCATGCATCGGAATCATTGCAGTAGGTTAACTTTGGCAGGGCTTTCTTAGCTCCGCCAAAGAGAAAAAGGTTATTGTGGTGATGAGATCGGTAGGGTTAACAGCAAGTTAGCAGCAAGTGCACTGTTCATAAAAGATTCCATTCTTCTCAGCCAGCTTATAAATAGCTTGTCCTCAGAGACATGAAACACGTTAATCAAAGATGACAATATCGCATCCAAACCATTGGAGCAAGCAGTACTACAGGTGGCAAGTTTGGAAGCAGACCGAGGGAAATGAGTAGCACTCAGGTGCCTGTACTGACTGGTAATTCTCAGAATCTGGGAGACTTTAGTACTGGAAAAGACTGCTAAACCATTAGGAGAGATGGAGACAGGGGTCTTATAAAAAAGACAATGCAAGAAATCAGAAACAGCCTAGATGCGAGCTGGCAGCAGCCCCAGCATTGCAGTTGTCTGACACGTTCTGTTACAAAGTATTCTTGGAAATGTTTACTTAGGTGTGTAGAGTACAAGGATGGGTTGCCCCCTGAGTGCAGGTATAAATAGCAGTGTAGATGCTGAGGCAAAAAGTAGGTGAGTAAAAAAGGGTGTGGGTGTGTACCTCAGTATATACCCGACACAGCTCTCCACCCACACAAGCTGTGCCTCTGGGTCTGAACTGCTAGTTATAGCAGTTTTAGCAGGTCTGCTGCCTCTTTGTTATCACAGGAAAACACTGGGAGTGGAGAAAGGCTCTGGCAGAGGACAGGCAGCGGGGAAAGGCTCTGCCAGCTACCCATTGCTGGAGCCTTTCTCTGCTCCCTTCCTCTGCCAGAGCCTTTCACTGGAACATTTAGCTACACATCACAGAATGGATGCTCCTTGCTTTTCACTGTGGTGTGTAGCTACACGTACCCTACACACAACAGTTTGAGGCGTAGGTGTTGTCTCAGAGAAGCTCCATTGTTCATAGATTTTAATGCCAGAAGGGCATTTGCAGCAGGCTTGTGCTAGTCAGCAGGTGATAGGGAAAATACCGCCCCCCCCCTTATTTCTTAGGCCTAGGCCTTTGGCGCAAAATGATTTAGCCTTGCTTGCTTGTTTTACTGTCTAAAGGGACAGGCCCGAGCAGAAGATGTAGTCGGTGGCCCAAAGAGGAATAATTGGATAAAGGGTGTCAGTGAATCTGTTAAGTTATACGAGTGACTCTGCTGTTCGGATACGAAAGTGCTTAAACGTCACCGCGACTGTGATGGCAAGATTAACGGATAGGAAAATGTGTGAGAGTTGCTTGCTAAATAGCAATATGTGTGCCATAGGGTAAATATTAGTCATGTTTTGCAGTATTAGCAATTTGTATTCTAAATAAGGCTGTATCTATATGTGACGTTTTGGGGTTTTAACCTTTATAAGCTCAGTAACATTTGTAACAGGCAGGTCAGCTTAACCCTTGGTAGGGCATACGCTGGCCTCCGCTTTTGCACAAGTGTATATGCAATAAAGGTGCCTCAGGCTGTCTGATCAAATCACAGAGGTGGTCTTCTTTTCCCCAACAGCAGGGAATAGCCCTCAGGCTAGAGAAGTGCCTTTTCTTTGTTCCATTACATTCCATTCAGCTTTTTCTGAGATATAAATTAATGCACAAGGAGAGAATTAAAATGAATGAAGACTCAAATATGGCTGAGAATTGACAACATGCTCAATAACTATACATAGGTATTGAGAGTGGTGAAAAAGGAGGATGTGCTACCTCAGTGGTTGTCTCTAAAGTGACAGTGAAATACCACTGAATCCACAACAAATGCCAGCACACATACATGGGTATTCACCAGACCACTCTCAGGACCTATTGCTCTTGGTGGAAAACATCTCTGAAAACATTCACTCAGTGTTCAACGGCAGTCAAGCTAACAGACTGTTAGGAACCATTAGGAAAGGGATAGATAACAAGACAGAAAATATCATGCCCAAGTTTTCTGTCCCCCATAGACTATTTTGGAAGTCCTGGCAGTGTTGAAGTGATGAATGGGAATGCTGAGATTGAGTGAAAATGAACTAATCTCCCTAAGACATTATAGTAATTCTTCATCAGGCCACACATTACATGAAAAATGATTCTTGCAGACATATTAGTCTCGAGAAGGAGGTTTTCATAATACCGTTGTGTAACACCAAGACATTCATCTTTGAATTCAAGGAAAGTGAGAGGATGAGAGGAACACTTGGAATAATTCAGACGCAGTGAAATATAGTTCATGGTAAGAGCTAACACAATAGCCCCAATCAAATATGATTTAGGCACAGTTAAAAATAGCACTCTAATTACTGGCAATTGATTTAGCTAAAGAGCTTCCTGAAACTCATATGCAAAGAGGAAAGGGGAGTGGGGCTTTTTTTTTAATAACAAGGGTTTCCAAATGCCAAGATAAAAAATTAGCAGGTCAACAGAGGGCCTTTTAAGGACTATGTCAAAGGAAATGTTGCCATCAATAAGGTGCGCACTGTACCAGCCATGAAAGTCTGTTTAGTAGGCAGACCGCTCTGTTACGGTTTGGCTTGTTATGATGTCCTCTGTCGCCCGTCCAGTCTGGTGAGATAAAAGAAAAATCCATGGCATCCAAATATTTTAAGGTAACCTAGCCTTGCACGTCCAGCTTCCCATGGTCTTGGGCACTGGAGTTGAGAGTCTTTTGCTGCTGACACAGCTTAAAATGCCCTGGGATGCAGGAATTCTTCTGTGAAATAGGATGTACTTTGGGGATTTAGACAGGAGACGGTGACCAAACTCTACCCTTGATTATGCATTTTTAGACCAGTGATTCTTCCTTGTTTGTTGGGAGCCAGCATGCAGCTTCTGTAACCATTCCAAACATAGGTAATGACTGAGCCTCTTTCAGAGGGGGAACAGGGGTGGGGAAATGTGACAGCCTGAGCCTCACTCCTAGTATGTGTGAGTGGACAACCCAGCTTGTCATCTGCAGGAGGAAGCTCTGGACCAAAGGGTTAGTGGGTTTGAGTGTATACACCAGTTCTACTGAAAATATAGTGACACGGAGGATTCTTCCACTGTCGGGAACTGAAGCTGCGACTGCTTGATGTGGCGATCCGCCATTTTAGATGCAATGTCCTGCATTATGCGATGCCTGTCATACTGAAGTGGCTTCCACTGGAGAGGAAAGATGATCTAGGAGTTAAGGAATAAGACTGGGATTCAGCTGACCTATTCTAGTGTCTGCAGCCCTCAACACCCTAATTCCTAGGTTCAATACCCAGGTCTCTCACTGATCTTCAAGACATCATTCAGTTTCTTTGTGACTCATTTTGCCAACCATTTAAAAATGGGGCTGATCATATTTCCCTTTTTACCCCACTGTCTTTTCTGCTCACTTTGTAAACTCTTTGGGGTAGGGACAGTCTTTTACCATGTGTACCTACCACAATGCTGGTGACTTTGGGATAGAGTTTATACAGGTGTTACTCAGCTTCACTTTCTGGTTCCCATGCAGAAGCACAAGGCTGGTGTGTTTCAATACACTTTAAAGAGAATTTTCATTATAATTAAAATAAATCAGGAAAATGTTTCTGTTAATATCAGATTCTATAATCTCCCCATTCCTCCATTTAATGCATGTTCATTTATTTATATAGTTACATCGAATTTAAGTGCAGTCCTGCAACCACTTGATGGCACCTTTTAAGATGATTTACCTGCTATGAGCCAGACACAAATGGAAATAGTTTCCAGGGTATAGTTACTTCAAGTGTTTCCTTTTAAATGAGCAGTGAGTTCACTAGAGCAGGTTGGGAAACACTATTTTAAGCACTGGGTGAAGAAAAGCTCAAGATTATTTCTGAATTGTTCTAATCTCATGTATCAACACCTTAAAGCAGCCCTTTTAGAGTCAATTTAGTCTTTGGCCACTGACTAAAATCTGATAACTTTGGTAGCAAATGAGGCATGAAGTGCTGTCAAAAGAGCATCGATAATACATTGTTCGCACTAAACATTTAATCTCTCTGGCGAGGCGTTGCTGTAAAAGCTGCAGGCTCCGAATCGACTGCTTTAAAAGCCAGGGGATTTTCACAATGGACATAGTTTGCTGCATCCTGATAATTAAAAGATCCCTACATGTTCTCAGAAAGATTAATTAACTATTATTATCCCTTTTGATTTCTTTTCTTGTCCTTCATGGCTGTATGAATCTTTAATGAACGCTGTGGTTTACGTTGTAGTCTTGGAATCTTGTTCCTCTAAGGAATTTCACAGAACCATGAGGTTTATTGCTAACAGTGCAGCATACGTTTTGGTTTTTTTCCCCTGTATAAACCCATGTACACTCATCTTCCTCTTAAAGATTCTAGGTAGTGTAATCCAAGAGGCAACTTCCTGCACTGAGCAGTACTGTAATTAGTACTGTAACTACTAGGGTCATTCAAGACAAAGTGTACACATACTTGTACTTAGCAGGGATGGTGGGCTAATCCTGTGACCAGGAGACCTGAATTCTAATCCCAGCTTTACCCCCAAACTTCATGTGTGACTTGGCATGTCACTTAGCTTTGCATGGCTCAGTTTTCCAAATCTGAAGAAGAAGAATAACAATGCCTGCCTCATGCAGGGCCAACCCACAACATTTTGGCACCTGAAGATACCCACAACATTTCAGACCAGAAGATGTCCAGGCAGGGGCCCTGTCTTATATGTTCCGTGACAGCTATGTAATAAATAACAATCATTTTATTTTTCTGCCTCCTTGTGTTGAGAAATTGGTCAAAGTGGCTACTTTTAGCTATTTAAAATTTTAAGTAACACTTAACTTTCAAACGCCTGAACAGTAAATGTAACGTTTCTTCTCTGCATAGTAATCACAGGCATTTTTATCTGTTTGAATAATCAAAGTGGTGCTTTCCATGTCTTCTTGGTTGCAAAGATATGAACTGCTTCCTGCTGAAGATCTACAGTCTGGGCCAGCTCATGCTCTGGTGAGATGGTTGCAAGGTCGACCAGCCTCTCCTGTATCATTGTGGAGTGTAGATGTGTTTTTATTAACTTCAGCTTGGAGAAGCTGCGTTCTCCACTGGCACTGTTACAGGAAATGTTAGAATTATGCACAGAACAAAAGCATTTGGAAAGAGGGTGATCATCTTATTTATGCACAAATATTCCAGAACAGCCTCTGGAGCTGATCCTGCTGAAATGTATCTTGAAAGTGCTTTCAGTTCATCACCTAAATTACTCGCCTCTATATAGCGCATGTCATCATGTGTCAACACTATCTCTAGTGCCCTGCATTGCTGGTTTAGGTCTTCTTCAGGTATAGTGAGGAGTTTTGGAATATCGTATAACACCCCACATATACTGCTGTGTTCCTTGAGCTGCATGAAACATCCTTCAACTGACTCTGTCGCACAATCTAGCACCCGGTTAAAGAATTCAACTTTGAATTGTTGTTTGGGGTCTTTCTGACCTGGTTAAAACACTCTCTGAAATTGGGTTCTTTTGTGTTTCTCAAGCTTAGGAATGAGCATTTTGCATTATTTTCATAGAATATCAGGGTTGGAAGGGACCTCAGAAGGTCACCTAGTCCAACCCCCTGCTCAAAACAGGACCAACCCCATCTAAATCATCCCAGAAAGAGCTTTGTCAAGCATGAACTTAAAAGCCTCTAAGGAAGGAGATTCCACCACCTCCTTAGGTAACCCATTCCAGTGCTTCACCACCCTCCTAGTGAAAAAGTTTTTCCTAATATCCAACCTAGACCTCCCCCACTGCAACTTGGCACCATTACTCCTTGTTCTGTCATCTGGTACCACTGAGACCAGTCTAGATCCATCCTCTTTGGAACCCCCTTTCAGGTAGTTGAAAGCAGCTATCAAATCCCCCCTCATTCTTCTCTTCTGCAGACTAAACAATCCCAGTTCCCTCAGCCTCTCCTCATAAGTCATGTGCTCCAGCCCCCTAATCATTTTTGTTGCCCTCCGCTGGACTCTTTCCAATTTTTCCACATCCTTCTTGTAGTGTTGGGCTCAAAACTGGACACAGTACTCCAGATGAGGCCTCACCAGTGTCGAATAGAGGGGAATGATCACGTCCCTCAATCTGCTGGCAATGCCCCTACTTATAGAGCCCAAAATGCTGTTAGTCTTCTTGGCAACAAAGGCACACTGTCGACTCATATCCAGCTTCTCATTCATTGTAACCCCTACGTCCTTTTCTGCAGAACTGCTGCCTAGCTACTCGGTCCCTAGTCTGTAGCAGTCCATGGGATTCTTCCATCCTGAGTGCAGGACTCTGCATTTCTCCTTATTGAACCTCATCAGGTTTCTTTTGGCCCAATCCTCTAATTTGTCTAGGTCCCTCTGTATCCTATTCCTACCCTCCAGTGTATCTACCACTCCTCCCAGTTTAGTGTCATCTGCAAACTTGCTAGATGACCTACTGATCTTCTATGATTCTAGGACTGGGCGATATGAGCCACAGGGTTGTTGAACTAATACCTTTCACCAGCACTTTGAAGTTCTAAACAGATTAAACCCTGGCCCCATGGAAATCAACAGCAAAACTCCATCAGCTTCAAGAAAGACCACTCCTCTCTTTCTCTCTTTTTCCATAAAGAGGGATAGTTCAGTGGTTTAAGCACTAGCCTGGTAAACCAGGGTTGTGAGTTCCATTCTTGAGGGGGCCAGTTGGGGACTGGTCCTGCTTTGATCAAGGGGTTGAACTAGATGGCCTTCTGAGGTCCCTTTGAACCCTAATATTCTGTGAAAATAATGCTCATTCCTAAGTTTGGGAAACACAGAAGAACCCAGTTTCAGAGAGCATTTTAACCAGGTCAGAAAATCTCTGAGCAGCTCAGCTTCCCCCTGCAAGCTTTTGTGGGAGCCTTTTACCAGATGCTGTCTTTGACCTCACTCTTATCTGAAAGCGGTTTAAACTGTAGTTATTTCAGAGAAAATCACTTTTATATCCTCAATTATCTAAATTATTGTTTTGCCCCCAGGATAAAGAAAAGAAGAACTATTTTTAAACAGTCAATAGGAGAGGAATATAGCGCTATTCTCTGCCAACATACTGGCTCGTTTTTACCAACTGGTAGAAAAAGCTGCAATACCTTAAAACTGAAAAGCTTTAGAAAAAAAAATCACCTTCATGATATTTTATTTTTATTTTGTTTTTAAATAACACAAATATAAAAAAGAAATGATGGTCTAAATCCTCGGCTAGTGTAAATCAACATTGCTCCATTGACTTTAATGGATCTATGCTAGTATACATCCCATGGGAATGTGGCTGTGTCGTGGGGTTCACTCACCACTAGGGGCGCCTCCTTGTAGTTACATCTGGGAATTAGCTCCACTCAGGTCTGACGCCCCCTTCCTCGCACAGTGGCTCCTCTCTCTCCCCAAGACTCAGGGACTTCTCTCTTCATGACTGAGCCCTCTGGCCAGGTCATTATACTCCTCTCCTTCTCAGGTAACAAAGTCTCTGAACCAGCTGTCCGGTTGGTGTCCCCAGTGCTCCTGTGACACTTCCCAGTGACTAGTAGGGGGAACCCAGCCCCAGCCCCACCCTCTACACTAGGTTCCAGCCCAGAGACCCTATAAAAAGCAGCCATGATCTGCACAGTTCCACCCCTTGCTGCTGTTTCCCTGGGCTTCTTCCTATCTAGCTCTCTCAGGCTTCCTTTCCCCACAGATCCTCTGGAGCTGACCCTTTTTCCTGGGCTAGAACCCCAGGATTCATTCTCCCTCTTCGATTTTCCCTCATTTCCTCTTTGCTCCCAGACAGTGACTGCAGACTCTCTCCCTGCAGTCCATTTCTGCTGCAACTTCCTGGCTTTATAATCCAACCTACTCCGGCCCAGCTGAGCATTTTGTTCCTTTAATCCTAGCTTTCTCTCCAGGTGCAGCCAAGTACCCTAACTGGCCCCTCAGGCCCACATTAACCCTTTCAGAGCCTGTGGGGGGTACGTACTCCATCACAGGCCCACAATGCCCAGGCTACCTAAAATTCCCCCGCAGTACAGAATTCTTCTTCCCTTCCTGTGCTAACAGATTGTTCAGTGTTCCTAAATGCCACGTTTCACCCTGGAAGTGATTCAATTTCAGTAGTTGGTTCCTAAATATAATTTTGCTTGCAAAGCACTTTGGGATCCTTCTGGATGAAAGGTGAGAAATAAATATAAGTCACTGCCTCTCTGCCTATCTGCACTGTTGAACATTCCACACATACGTCTATTTACATTCCACACATATGTCATTTTCAACAGAAAATCTTGATGCAATCTCTCTTTTTTTTTTAGATAAACCATTTATTTACAAATAACTTCAGGCTTCTCATTTAGGTTTCATATCCTAGCTACGCTGAGTCTCACACACACAGTGCATCCACAGAAGTGTCCAAGAAACCTATTTGACGCAGTTTGGTTTCCATTAGATCTCGGCCAAATTCTCTCTACCCAGATGAGTTTTTGTATGAATAAATTATGGGAGACTAAATTGTTGATACAGCGGAGCAAAGCAAGACAACACACTACATGTTTAACATACTGATAACACGAGTTTAGTAACATTTGCTTTAGTCCGGTGCTCTACCTTCAGCATTGGCTCCCCATTGAATAAAGAGACCAATGTGGACAATTAAGTTAATTCATCTTTTGACTGAGCAGGAGTAGAAGATGACTTGATTTTTTTCACTGCATAAGGGGAAAAAATTATATCACTTACAATAAGTCAGTGATTATTCCCCTCTGTTTGGCACTGGTGAGGCCACATCTGGAGTATTGCATCCATTTTTGGGCCCCCCACTACAGAAGGGATGTGGACAAATTGGAGAGAGCCAAGCGGAGGGCAATGAAAATGATTAGGGGGCTGCGGGACATGCCTTACGAGGAGAGGCTGAGGGAACTGAACTTATTTAGTCTGCAGAATAGGGGGGATTTGAGAACAGCCTTCAGCTACGTGAAGGGGGATTCCAAAGAGGATGGAGCTCGGCTGTTCTCAATGGTGGCAGATGGCAGAACAAGGAACAATGGTCTCAAGTTGTAGTGGGGGAGGTTTAGGTTGGATATTAGGAAAAACTTTTTCACTAGGAGCGTGATGAAGCACTGGAATGGGTTACCTAGGGAGGTGCTGGAATCTCCATCCTTAGAGGTTTTTAAGGTCAGGCTTGACAAAGCCCTGGCTGGGATGATTTAGCTGGGATTGGTCCTGCTTTGAGCAGGGGGTTGGACTAGATGATCTCCTGAGATCCCTTCCAATCCTAATCTTCTATGATTCTCAGTATAGTCAGTAATAATTTTCACTGATTATAGAAATCCAGAGATGGAAAACACCTGATAGATCATAATGCCAATAGGAGATGGACTGTTGTAATCACAGCCCATCTAATTTCACAAAGTGATTCAAGAAATTCTGGTTGGGCTCTAGCAGATCTTTAGAAAAACATTTGATCTTGATTTACAGATGCCCCCTGGTTACACAAACCTGACTTATGCAAATCCGCATTTACTGAAAAAGTTCCGTAAGCTAGAAATAGGAGGGGTTTTTTGTTTGTTTGTTTGTTTGTTTTGTTTTGTTGTTGTTTTGTTTTTTGCATAATTGTCAGGTATACATTTCTGACTTACGCAAAATTCGAGTTATGCAAGGCATTCCGGAACATAACGCTTCCATAAGTCAGGGAGCATCTGTAAAGACTTAAAATAACGGAGAATTTGCAGTATCCCTTAGGAAGGTATTCCCATGTTTATTAAAAATGTGCATCTTATTTCCAGGTTGAATTGTGCAATGTGCATTTCCAGCCATTGGATCTTATTATGCTTTTGCCAGCTAGGTTAGAAAGCCCTTTAAGTGCAAATATTTCTGTGTAAATAACCTTATCCATATGTAAATATGGATATGTGCATAAAGAACCACCATTCCTCAAATAGTCATGGAAATAAAGAATCATTTGTGTAAACATTCACAGATAAGCGAGGAAAACGAGATGTGGAAGCAAACAAATTGAAAAGCCATTCACAATTTACAAACCCACTTTTGACTCAATTCTAATATTGACAGAGTGGGGTAGAAATTATAGTTTCTGATCATGAAAATGAATGGCTCGTGTAAGGGTTTTCTGATGGCCACTCTAGAAATGTGGCACAGTTCATTAGTACTCAAGCAAATCTTCACTCAGCGGGAACGATCACAGCAATTATCATTCAGTCTCAAATCTACCATTCCTGAACAATGTGACTGAGAATTTGACAAACTACTGTTCCTAATAGTAACTAAGCCTAGACCCCTCACTGTCTCAGGTGAGAATATAGCCCTAAGACATGCTTGGTTGTGTTGGTGGCTATTCTAACTTAAGTGATGGCAATGAAAAAAACATCCATGCTCACATTTTGAGATCTGCCCGCGGCATTTGTAACTGAATGAGGCATAACTGAATCAACTCAGAGATCTAATGTGTGTTGTCCTATTCTAGTAGCCAGGCCACATAGTGGATAACAGCCTTCTACTGCTGCCAGCCAATGGAATCACTAACTTAGCATGGGTTGTGTTGGTCTGTGCTGTGGTTCTGAATTCACATCCTGCTCAGCACTGTTAGTGGGGGGGGGTGATTATGTAAACAAGGATGGACAGAATTTCACTGTACTTAGATGTGACAGGAAGTTGCAGCTCTGTCTCAAAGACACAGCTACAGAATCCCATAACGCTCAGTTGCTTTCTTCTATCTCATACAGCACATAAGATGCTAAGCTTTCAGGTGTCAGGAACCACAGGTCTTGAACACTGGTCCACAGGATGCTTTGACATTAGTACACTCCAATCCAGCACCCTAGCTATCATCAAAATAGGAGCTGAAGTCTGACAGGGGACCCAGTCCTGGAATCTGATTGGCAGAATGCTGGGCATCCTGATTGGTTCACAGCTTCTATATAAACCCATCATAGGAAGAGAAAATTGTCCATGCCAGTGGGTTCTCCCTTCTCTGGATTACTTCCCCTGTGATACCTGCTCCTATTGCTTGCTGCTGATCTCCTGGTAACCTGACCCTGCCTGTCTCCTGACACCTCTGATCTGTCTTGGACTCTGACTTCCAGGTATTGGACCCAGCCTGACTCCTGTCTCTTGCTCTGATGACTAGGTTAGACTACCCATGACACAGTCATGGTATTAGGGGACTGAAACAGCAGGTACTGGTTAGTGCAGAGACAGGATGCTGGATTGGTCTGATCTGATATGTAGAGCTGGTTGGAATTTGACCCCTGACCCCCATGGAAAAAAATAAAAAATCTGGAACTTTCTGTTGAAAACCATAATTTTCTATTCTGAAATGCGTCTGTGGCACCACATGGGAGCTGTAGTTAAGGTGCCTTATGTTCCCACTCTCTTCTATGGGCTGTGCTCCCTGACTGAACTATATTTCCCATGACACACTATGGTTTCCCCTTTTGCTGCCCCACCACAGTGCATCATGTGAGTCATATGTAGGGTGACCATACTGTGACGTTATTGACATGAACTGTGACCGTATAGATCATTGTTGCAACCACAGGACCCTGGTTGCACTAGGTCTTGTACAGAGGAGGTCAAGTGGGGTGTCTATGGAAAGGTTGTAGTTTGCTGGTTATGATTATGCTGTCTGTATGTGTGTATCATTTTTGTATTTGAAGTTATGAATATTGGCTGTGTACTTGTATCTCAGTGTGTTTGATTCTAAGTAGCCTCAGTGAAGCATTTGGTCAGCTTCTTGAGAAAGGACTATTTTCAGTAAGTGCTCAATCAAGAAACACTTAACTGACAATGGACTTTGGGAGATGCCAATCCACATCTGAGCTTTCCTGGAAACATTCAAACTAACATGTAAATAATGGTGTTGTACTGCAAAAAGCTGAATCATTCATAGATATGTGATTTGCCCAGGTGGCTACAAACTCCATCTTGTTGCTGTGATTTTGCACAGGAGAACAAAGGGGTTTCTACCCACAAGAGTAAGAATATAAAAGGCCCTGGAAACCCCTCCATTTTGTCTTCAGCTGACTTGAGAGATAGCCGCCTCACCTCAAAGAGATGCCTGAAAGAAACTGGAACAAAGGACAGTAACCGTGGGGATGTGAGTGATTGCTGGACCCAGACTGGGAAGAAGTCTAGTCTGAGAAAGAAGCTGATTGGAACATCACTGGGGATGAGATTTCATCTTTAATCAGTTTCTTAATGTATTAGGCTTGGACTTGCGAGTTTTATTTTATTTTGCTTGGTTAACAAAAAACATTGAACTGGAAAGGACATTGAGTCCAGTCCATTTCCTTCACAGTAGGACGAAGTACCATTCCTGACAGATTTTTGCCCCAGATCCCTAAATGGCCCCCTCAGGGATTGAACTCACAACTGTAGATTTAGCAGGTCAATGCTCAAACCACTGAACTCTCCCTTCCCCATAACTAACTTTATGGGGAGGGATAACTTACTTTGTTCTGCCTGAAAGAACAGGAGTACTTGTGGCACCTTAGAGACTAACAAATTTATTTGAGCATAAGCTTTCGTGGGCTACAGCTAGGGTGGCCAGACAGCAAGTGTGAAAAATCAAGACAGGGTGAGGGGGTAATAGAAGCCTATATACGAAAAAGATCCAAAAATCGTGACTGTCCCTATAAAATTGGGACATCTGGTCACCGTAGCTACAGCCCACTTCTTCAGATGCATAGAATGGAACATATATTGAGGAGATATATATACACATACAGAGAGTATGAAAAGGTGGGAGTTGTCTTACCAACTCTGAGAGGCCAATTAAGTAAGAGAAAAAAACTGTTCTGCCTGTTATTATTTGGCTCCACTTAAATTCTACTTTTTATATTTAATAAAATCACTTTTGCTTATAAATTAACCCAGAGTAAGAAATTAATTCCTGGGGGAGCAAACAGCTGTACATCTCTCTCTATCAGCATTATAGAGGGCGGACAATTTATGAGTTTACGCTGTATAAGCTTTATACAGAGTAAAATAGATTTATTTGGGGTTTGGATCCCATTGGGAGCTGGGTGTCTGGGTGCTAGAAACAGGAGAACTTCTTACGCTTTTTTCAGTTAAGTCTTCTGCTTTTGCAGGATGTGGTTCAGACCTGGGACTGTGTTTGCAGCAGGCTAGCGTGTCTGGCTCAAGCAGACAGTGTTCTGAAGTCCCAAACTGGCAGAGAAAATGGGCTTAGAGGTAGTCTCAGCACATCAGGGGACAGTCCCAAGGTGGTTTCTGTGACCCAGCCTGTAGTAAACGTCTGTCCCAGATTTGGACTTTAGCGTACAAAATCTGGGTGTTTATTGTGAACCTTCCCCAAACTTATTCCGGCTTGGATTTTTCTAATCGCTGCCACCAGATAGAATAGGCTCTTATCAGCTGGATTCCCCAAATACTCCTGGGGGACCCCCTCTGTGGACTCCCAACTTCCTTTGGAAACCCAAGACCCAGACCCCTGGGTCTCCCTACTCTCCCCCAGCTTCCCCCCCTTCCTGGGTGAGCGGGAGATGCTACTTAACTCCTTGAAAGCAAAACAAGAGAGATATTTACCTCCTCCGAGGTAGGCATCAAAGCTAATCACAGCTAACACACCAGGAGATCCCCCCCTCCCTGGTCTCGTAGCAGTAACTAGAGAAAAACTGCAACCACAAGGAACAGAGTTATTCTTTCTCTCTTTCCCGTTAGCCTGTTCTTTCCCTGGGAACAATAGGAAAATAAACCCACAGAATGTAATGCTTCCCTCCCCTGCTCTGTTTCCCGTGAGGGAGACAGATAGCTGGTACAGAGATGTCTATCCCTTTGCCTCACTTGGAAAAGAAACTCCCACAAGTTTTAAAAAGAACTTTATATAAAAAGAAAGAAAATACAAACAATATCTTGCATTAAGAAACTCAATACCAGGCTCTTGCTTATAAGAAATATGATTTAAACAGTCTGATTTAAAAGATAGCCCGATTAAACCAGTCCAGCACATCAATACACTTGTAAATACAACACAAAGCATATAACAGCCTATTTGCCTTGTGGCCCTTTGTACTCACACTGTAGGAAATATTAGAAAGAAATAGGAGTTAGCAGAAAAGATGTTCCTCCATAGCTGAGAAAAACAAAAGACAAGTAGAGTCACACAATTCCTCACTGCCCTGACTTTTAAAAAATCCAGTTCTCTGATTGGTCCTCTGGTCAGGTGTTTGGTTCCCTTTGTTCACCCTTTACAGGTAAAAGAAAATTAACCCTTACCTTACCTATCTACTTATGACACAGCCCATCACACGTAAGTCCCATTTTGTCCTGGATGGTCCCTTTTTTAAGCCCTGTCCCGGCCGTCCCAACTTTTTTTGGCAAAACTGGGCATTTGTCCCATTTTCTCATGTCATCAGTTGCAGAGGAGGGGAGGACTCGGGACAGTAGCTCAGCCTGGGCCAGCCCCAGGTGGGTGGGAGGCAGGGAGTCCAGGGCTGGCACCATTCAGTGTCCCGTTTTCCCTTTAGGAAAATATGGTCACCCTAGTCATATGACTGTGATGCATCTGCAAAAACCAGTTTTTATAGGAAATTTCCTGTCAGCCCTCGCAGTATGGCAGTTCCTATGTTCCTACAAGAAGCTGGATTGAGGGCTTATCTTCACAGAAAAGCATTTACCAGTTAGTTAAGGCAATATCTTTATACTGGCATAACTATATCCATTTAAATTCATATTTTAGTTTATACTGGTATAACTTCCCTGTGTCAACAAGGCCTGAAGTGCAGAATACAAGAGCTGAGGATGCAGAAAAGTGATCAGCCAAGCAGATGTGTTTCTATTAATGTTCTCTCTTAACACAAGTGGGTGACGGCCCTTCTCTAAATAACTGTGTAACAGGGTGACTTGCCCTTGGGCTGGAGAACCTGGGGCTAAGTCAAACCTGATTGCAGGATGAGCCTGGCCTGTGAGAAACGAGGTGATTCTTGTATAAAAGGAGCCTGGTTTAAGTACTGATAGAGCTCAGGTGAGGGAAATAGCTGGAGGGAAAAGTCAGATGGGGAGTAAGAATGTTCTGGCAAGGTCCTGCATCTTTCGGGAAAAGCTCAGAGCAGGAAAGGAAGCTGTAAGGAAAAGAGTCCATAAGGAAGGCTCTCTAGGCAGGGAAGGCAAATTCTTGTCATACAGGGAAGAGACTGGGAGAGTGAGAGAGAAATAAAGAGGTGAGGTAGGAAGTGGCCCAGGGAAAACAGGAATACAGGTGAAGGAGCTGGTGTAACTGCAGTACAGGGCCCTGAGCTGAACCCAAAGTCAAGGATGGGAGTGAGTGCCCCTGCTGCCCCCCCAAGAAGGGGGTGCATGAGCCCATTGTAAAGGGGCAGCAGGCTGAGCCAAAGACTGGCTGAGGAAGCACCCCAGAGAAGGAGGAAAGGTCTTTGTTTATATTTAAGACACTTATGAACTCTGTCTGGGACAATTGGGACCTCAGAAAGAGTGAACTAAAGACGGGGACCCAGCTGGAGGGCTGAGTCACCAGGCACAAAAACATGGGGTGTTAGGCCAGTGAGAGAGCTGCGATACCATGGCTGGCCACAGAGGGTCACCAAGTAGTGAGCAAACTTACTTACAAACTGCAAAGGGTAGCTTTCAGATTAATTTTTATTTAAAAGTTTTTTTCCATTCACTGGGTCTTTGTTGCATGCAAAATAGAACTCTTCCTTTTCTTCTTCTTAGCTTATATACAAATTTGGTGCTGTTTCTCCAAGCATTCCATTTTGCTGACCAATCAGGCTAAAAATATAGAAATTTCCTCAGAGCCAACTGGAACAAAATGCCATTCAGCATACATCGTGCAATGCCAGGAACAAATTCAAGAGGAGTTTTCTATTCATCTGCAGACAGCCGAACAGGAGGGGGAGAAAACAAACTATTTATAATATTGTATCCAAGCTAGGGCATTTCTGATTGATGGGTTTTTTTTTCCAGATTATAGTAGAGGTTGAGATTGGAATGAAATAATTTCACAATAAATCAGTCCAATGGCTTGACCTACAACTACTGGATTAAGATAACAGTTCCCAAACTTTTGAAAGCTGAGTTCTCCTTCAGGAAAATGAAACTGGTCATTCCCCCATTTTACTTATTGTGTGTTGTTAAAGGCCTACCTTGAGTGAACAGAATAGATTGTGTAGATCTTCATTATGTGATGCATCCTCTCCTTTCTTACACACTTTGAGGAGCAGTGAAATAGTAAATACTCTTGACATTTATGGCATCATCACTGGGGTCTGAGTTACTACCCATGGAGAAGCACAGGGTAGTTCACACTCAGAGCTATTGTTTCAGGCTCTTTGCAAACTCAGGCAACTCAGCAGCAGTTACTCGAGTCATGTTTTTCAAAACTTCTTTGGAGCTGCAACAGCTGGAGATTTTTCAAAGGAAAGTTTAGAACTTGGAGAACTACGTATATGTTTCCACACCCCCTCTCCAAATGAGATCTAGGCCCTGATTTTCTGTATGCTGTAAAAGACATACTATGAGACAGTCTCAACCCTGAAGAGATAAACAACACAAGCAAATGGTCCTAGTTCTTGTTCTTTAGAATATCTAAGGAGACGTACCACCATGTGTCTCAGTTTATGAAATGGTGCATTAAGAGAGGTTGATAATGCAGTGGTTAGATTTCATACTAAAACAATGCCCCAACATGATTTCATGAGCCTCTGGATTGCTAGTGGGCAGCATCTTTTGGCTTGTAGTAAGATGAGGCCCTGAAACATAAAGCCTTTTATCAGGGGCCCAGTATGAGGCCTAAGGCCTGAGCTAAAGTAATGGTCAAGACTTCGTTAACATAAAGCAAAGTTAAGCTGTGGGCTACAGCCAGGCCCTGCTTGCAGAAGCTGGCAACGAAAAACCCGATGTTGCAAAAATACACATACCTAAAAGGTATTGGACACTAGAGACACCAGAACACTCCGATACTTGCACATTCCACACAGATAACAATGACAGAGCCAAAAGGGGAATATGATGGATAGAGTTGTGTTGTTCAAACCAACATGTACAAGGTGAGAGGCGGCACCTTACTGCGTAGAGGGGTTGTACCTCAATACGTCAGGAGTGATGTGTAACTTGTTTGTACCTGTTTATAAGAATACATCGCTGGGGTGGTGTCTTTGTCCGGCCTAGGGGGCAATGGACTGTCTCGCCACTGACTGAGCTGTGTCCATTGTGAGGAGCACATATTTGTAGTATGTCCTGTAGTGTCTGTGAGAAACAATTACTGTGCTTCGTTTGACAATAAACCTGGCCAGGTGCCTTCATACCTTATTGGAGTCTGTGGTCATTGGGGGTTCTCTCTGGGTCTGCTGTGCCAGCGATCTGCAGAGCTAGGGCATCATACAGAGGGAACACACACACGCAGCCGACTGTTATCAACATTGAACAGAGCAGAGCACCACACTGGTAGTGTCTGACAACATGGTTGAAACATGCAGTTGAGCTCTTGACCATGTTTGCCCATAAAAAGAACAGAAAGAGGGGCTGGTGGATACAGGCCTAGACTTGGGATTGAGAGATGTGGGGTTAGAACCTGTAGGTGCTCCTGAAATAACACAATGAATAATAACATCCCATATTACTCTTTGCTAGAATAAGGGTTTGCCTACATAGCAAGTTACTGCACTGCAAGCCAGGGTGTGCATCTATAGCCCACCAGCTTGCCACACACTAATGTCCCATGTAGATACTGCTATACCACTGTAGGTTACTCTGCAGTCACTTGTTGTGTAGACCAGCCCCAAGAGGTGTTTCCCACAATATCTTTGCCAATGTCTAGTTCTACATTCCACCTACCTTAAATTCCTTCTGCAATTTCAGCTGGGTCCAGAAGTCTTCATTTTTCCTGCCCAGCTGTGATCTAGCACTGCTGTGTTCTGTTCAACAGGCAATGTGTCCCATCACAGAGGTGGCTGCATTTTCTTGCTGACTAATGAACTGATTTCTGTATAGGTGCATTGCTGCCTTTTAGGATTAAATATATACATGGAAGATAATAATGATTTGATTTAGTTGGGAATTGGTCCTGCTTTGAGCAGGGGGTTGGACTAGTTGAGCTCCTGAGGTCCCTTCAAACCCTAATATTCTATGATTCTGTGATGGGGTTTTGACACATCCCTTGTATACACCAGTTTAATGGCCCCATGCAATCCCCTGTCTTTCCTGAACCTACAGTAATTTTGTAGCTAATTGATGAAGGAATGTGTACCACAGAACAACAATAGATGTCAAGTGATCCTGAAATAAAAACATTCTGCTCAGTAAGTGTCTCCCAGGACGGTCCTAATGAATGTAATACCACAATTATAGGGCTGAGAAGTCACTCCCAAGATCTTCCAGTAGGAGGAGGTGACAGCAAGATGCACAGCTTTCAATTAAAGAGGCCAGCCCTGAAATTCTACAGCTAGAATTCTCTCCATATCCCCATCTACCATGGGATTGTCTCACCTCTTTGCAGTGTAATTTAAAGACATTAGAAGTTTTAAATGAAAATGACAGTAACCCTTCAGTTACTTAAACCTCCTATTACTTTCCCCTTCAGACCCAGTTCTAGACAGCTGTGAGTGGAATTGCAAAGCATGTCAGACTCCAATTCTATCATGTTCACCACAGCACCAGGCCGGAAAACAAAAGCCATCCATTGTGGGTGACTTGTGCCGCATTTATTTGGATGTGAAGTTACTAACTCCAGCTGACTTGCAGAGTCGCTCTCCCGAGCTCACATGGGCAGTTACCAGGAATGCATTCTAGCCAGGGCTTTGGGATTGTCTGCTTTGCTTGAATTACAACTCCTGATGCTATTAAACTCTATTTACATTAGGCAGCCACTTCCCAGGAGCAATGGGACAGCTAGTTTAGTCTAATTTTGAACATGCTCTGCATAGGAATTGCCGTAGCAGAGCAGACCAGTCTTCCTCCGAGTCGACAGTCTGATACTTGCTGAACTGGGAGGCAGGGGAACACCCTGGGTTCCATTCCCCCATCTGCCACACACCTGATGGGTGACCTTTGGCCAGGCGCTTTCCCTCCCATCCTTTCTCTGCCTTGCCTGCTCCATTTGTAAGCGCTTCCTGGCATAGACGCCAACTCCATGGGTGCTCCAGGGCTGCGCTGGAAGGGAGGGGGGGAACGCGGTGTGCTCGGGGAAGAGGTGGCCAGGGCGGGGATTTGGGGAAGGGGTCCAATAGTAGCAGGGAGGGGGTGGAGTTGGGGTGGAGACTTTGGGGAAGGGGTTGGGATTGGGGCAGAGCAGGGGTGGGGAAAGGATGGAGTCGGGGAAAGTTGGTGCCTATGCTTCATGGCCGTGCCTAGCATGATGGAGCCTCTACAGGTATGTGTACACTGCAGCTGGGAACATGTTTCCCAGCATGGGCAGATGGACATATGCTAGCTCTGCTCCAGCTAATGCACTAAAAAGAGCCATGTGGTCGTGGCAGCACAGACTGTACAATCTCATACAGCCTCCTAGGTATGTACTCGGGGGGTGTCAACTGCTGCCGGTCCTGCTGAGGCCACCCCACTTTTTTTAGCACCCTAATTCAAGCAGTGTTAGCGTGTGTCTGTCTGCCCACGCTGGGAAGCACACTCCCAGCTGCTGCATAGACCGACTTGAGTCTGTGCAACTGCAATTATGCTACAACGAAGAGCAAGTGGACAAAATGGGACGCTTCAGAGGAAGGTGCGGGAAATTCCCTCATGGATAGTTATGCAATAACCTATGCACAGCCGAGGCTACGATTTTGGCACAGGTATTTTGATTAAAAGTCATGGGCAGGATGCGGACAATAAACAATCATGGAAATGTCATGAACAACACAGTAAGGCAGCCTGAGCCCCACCGCCAGAGGGTGTAGCGGAAGCCAAAGCACTCGCAGCCATCTCTTAAAATAACAGAATCTGTGACCTCCGTGACAGAATCATAGCCGGGGTCTAGGACCCCACCCAGCTCCAACTCTACCCACACATTTAATTGCTCTCACTTGTTTGTCATTTTTATACAAGAACAGTCAAAAATTTTAAAATGTGAGGGAATAACCCTTCCCCCCNCATCTGTGCTAATTACTATTCATCATTCTGTCTGCTCTTGTGCATGTGTATACGTTTTACACACACACACACACACACACACACCCCACCCCACACACACACACAGCCCTCCAACAAGAGGTTTAATTTCACAGCCTTTGGCTTCGCTGTGTCGGAACGACAACATGTTCTACTTTTCTTTCTGGTCAGTTGTCCCCCGACAATGCAAAGGCAGGGTCTGTGCAGAAGGCAGACGCAGGCAGTGAAAACGTGGAATGAAGGGCAGTCATAAAAGAGCGACCTCACCTTGATGATTGTCCCTTTTTCAAGGGAAGGAAGCAATCAGGCACGACAGAAGCCAAAACGCATCAAGGCCACAGGCCGGGCGCAAAGCACCAGGAGTGGCATTCTAGGCTATTATTTCCGTTTGTTGCAAAGCAATCATGCCAATGCATGGCGGGGAAGGGAGGCACAGTACTTCTCTAACCTCTTTGAGATCCTCTGAATGGCTGTTTCTATCCCTCAATACATAATTATATGTGACCTTTAGACACAGCCACTGATAACGAGAGCTCTGGAAGCCAAACTGTACTATGGAGAACACTGGAGGCATTGCACTTCAGAGAGGCATCTTGTAGCTCAATTCCTCTCATGATTCCCTGTGGTGTCAGGAAGAGAGATCCCTTTCCTGGATCCAGCACACACAGAGCACCCTCCTTCCCATCAGGGTAGCCAGCTCTGCTGACTGACTCAGAGAGAAGAAGGAAACAAATCTCCAAACAGTTCCTGAGCCATGTGGGGCTTCAATCCATGTGGCCCCACTATGGGCTGAGCTTGGGAAGAGAGGAAATCTTTACTTTGGTCTTCTCTCCAACACTGCCCCATAGAGCCAAGGGCATCAGCCCACAACACATCAGATACTATTTTACCAATTTTGTGATGTTCAGCTGGTTTTGAATTATTTAGGCCAATTAAGAAAAAATAGCCTTTAGTTTTTCTAAGCAAAGGATATTGTAGGTCTTTTTTCTTTCATAGGTGAAAAAATGGCTTAATAGCTTTTTTTTTTTTCTCCAACTTAAAAAAAAATACACCTTTGGGCTGATGCAAAAGATCCTGAATTTCAGCCCAACCTCATCCTTTCTGATCAGTCAATTTCCCCCTGGGTTGCTGCTAGTTCCAAAAATTAAGATACTTTTCTGCTTTCATGGTCCATCACATCATTGCTTCTTCTAGCTTTTTTTAATGTACACTAGAGTAGGGATAAAAGAAACATGGTGGAATAATAGTCATGACTGGAGTACAGGTATTGAAGGGAATGTGATAAAGAAAGAAAGAAAGAAAGAACGTGGTGGAGTAGCCTTGTGTATTGATGATGGGATAGACTGTAAAGAAATTAGAAGTGATGGAATGGATAAGACAGAGTCTGTTTCGGTCAAAATCACTTTGGGGAAGAAAGCTACGAGATGCTTCCCTGGGATGGTGCTTGGGGTATGCTACAAACCACCGGATCCAATTTGGATATGGATAGAGACCTCTTTAATGTTTTTAATGAAATGAATACTATTGAGGATTGGGTGATTATGGGAGACTTTAACTTCAAAGATATAAATTGGAGGATAATTGCTACTAATAATAGTAGGGCCCAGATTTTCCTGGATATGATGGCTGACAGATTTCTTCACTGAGTAGTCACTGAACCAACAAGAGGGAATGCCATTTTAGATTTGACATTAGTGAGTAGTGAGGACCTCATAGAAGAACCGGTTGTAGGGGAAAACCTTGGATTGAGTGATCATGAGATAATTCGGTGTAAACTAAATGGAAGGATGAACAAAAATAGATCTTGCAACTAGGCTCCCAGATTTCAAAAGGGCAAACTTTAAAAAATAAAGAGAATTAGTTAGGGACGTGGACTGAACTGAAGAACTCAAGGATCTGAATGTGGAGGAGGCTTGGAATTACTTTAAGTCAACGTTGCAGAAACTGTCAGAAGCCTGTCTCCCAAGCCAAGGAAAAAAATCATAGCGAAGGGTAGCAGACCAATCTGGATGAGCAAGCATCTCAAACAGGTGATTGAGGGCAGATCTACCCTAGAAGAGCTACATTGGCACAGCTGCATAATTACTCCACCCGCAAGATGGAAGCTATGTTGGCAGGAGAGCATTTTTCACTGACAGAGGGCCAGTGTGGACAGTTCTCTGTCTTTTTCACACCCCTGAGTGACATAAATTAGATCGACTAGAGTGGCAGAGTAGATATGCCCTAAGAGAAAGCAGAAAGCCTACAAGGAATGGAAGATGGGATGGATCAGCAAGGAAAGCTACCTCTTGGTGGGTCAGAAGGCGTAGGGATAAAGTGAGAACTGCCAAAAGCTAAACAGAGTTGGGCCTTGCAAAGGGAATTAAAACCAATAGTAAAAGGTTCTATAGCCATATCAATAAAAAGAAAGCAAGGAAAGAGGAAGTGGGACAGTGACAATGGGGTGGAGATTAAAGATAATCTAGGCACGGCCCAACACCTGAACAAATACTTTGCCTCAGTTTTTAATTAGACTAATTAAGAGCTTGGGGTAGTGGCAGGGTGGCAAATGGGAACAAAGACATGGAGATAGAATTTACCACATCAGAGGTGGAAGTCAAACTCAAAAACTTTTATGGGACTAAACCGGGGGTCTGGATAATCTCCATCCAAGAATATTAAAGGAACCGGCACATGAAATTGCAAACCCAATAGCAAGAATTTTTAATGAATCTGTAAATTCAGGGGTCATACCCTGTGACTGGAGAATTGCTAATATGGTTCCTATTTTTAAGAAGGGGAGGAAGTGGGGAATGAACTGGGAAACTACAGGCCTGTTTGACTTCAATTGTATGCAAGGTCTTGGAATAAATTTTGAAAGAGAAAGTAGTTAAAGACATAGAGGTTAATAGTAATTGGGATAAAATACAACATGGTTTTACACAAAACCATGATCTTCTTTGAGAAGATAACTGACTTTTTTGACAAAGGAAATGCAGCAGATCTAAGCAACCTGGATTTCAGTAAGGCATTTGATACAGTTCTGAATGGGCCAGCATACCCAGCATGCAAACACTCCTCAGACAGAAACACCTCCACTGGCTTGGGCGTGTATGCCGAATGAATGATGGGCACACCCCAAAGGAGATCCTCTATGGTAAACTGGCATCTGGACAAAGACCCAAAGGATGCCCAAAATTGCATTTCAAGCATGTCTGAAAGTGAGACCTCAAAGAAATGGGCGTGGATGTGGATAACTGGGAAGATCACACTCAGGACCGCAGCCTGTGGAACTAAGAGCTGAACAAAGGTCTCTGGAGTTCCGAGAGGAAAGCCGTCCAGCTTAGGAGAGGAGAAGAGATCTTACAGAAGGCAGAACCCAAAGGGCCGAAGCATCACCTTTAAATGTGGCAGAGGTTGTCTCTCTCAAGTGGGTCTCTTCAGCTGCCGTAAAACCAATGGAGTAAATTCTTTGCATCTCAGGGTACCTACCCATGGTCTCTCGAGATTGAAGGATGCCTACTATTACTACAGTTCCACATGGGAAATTATTAGTTAAATTGGAGAAGATGGGGATTAATATTAAAATTGAAATGTGGATAAGGAACTTGTTAAAGGGAAGACTACAACAGGTCATACTGAAAGGTGAACCGTCATTCTGGAGGGTGGTTACTGGTGTAGTTCCTCAGGGATTTTGTAAACTGGAGCAATAGAAATGGGATGATATGTAATAGTGCAAAGTGCAAGGTCATGTACTTTAGGAACCAATAACAAGAACTTTTGCTATAATCTGAGGCCATATCACTTGGAAGTGACAGAGGAGGAGAAAGACCTGGGTGGATTGGTTGATCACAGGATGACTATGAGCCGTCAATGTGATGTGGCTGTGAAAAAGGCTAATGCAGTCCTAGGATGCATCAGACAAAGTATTTCCAGTAAAGATTAGGAAGTGTTAGTACCATTATACATGGCACTGGTGAGACCTCATTTGGAATACTGTGTGCAATTTTGGTCTCCCATATGTAATAAGAATGAATTGAAACTGGAGCAGGTGCAGAGAAGGGATACTAGGATGTTTCAAAGAATGAAAAACCTACCTTATGAGAGAAGATGCAAAGTGCTTGGCTTCTTTAAGCCTAACCAAAAGAAGGCTGAGGGGTGGGATGCCTGCTCTTTATAAGTACCTCAGAGGGATAAATACCAGGGAGGGAGAGGAGTTATTTAAGTTAAGCCCCAATGCGGACACAAGAACAAATTCTCATAAACTGGCCATCAACAAGTTTAGGCTTGAAATTAGATGAAGGAATGAAATCCTGGAACAGCCTTCCAAGGGGAGCTGTGGGGGGAAAAAAACGTAACTGGCTTCAAAACTGACCTGGATAAGTGTCTGGAGGGGATGGTGTGATGCGACTGCCTACAATAGCGTGTAGCTGATCTGTGACTGCTAGCAGCAAATATCTCCAATGGCCAGTGATGGGACACTGGATGGGGAGGGCTCTAAGTTACTACACAGAATTCTTTCCCAGATGTCTGGCTGGTGGGTCTCGCCCATGTGCTCAGAGTCTGGCTGATCACCATATTTGGGGTCAGGAAGGCTTTCCTCACTCAGGTCAGATTGGCAAAGATCCTGGAGGTTTTTTGCCTTCCTCTGCAGCATGGGACAAGGGTCACTTGCAGGCTTAAACTACTGTAAATGGTGGATTCTCTGTAACTTGAAATCTTTAAAGCACGCTTTGAGGACTTCAGTAACTCAGCCAGAGGTTATGGGTAAGGCTCCATGTCTGTCATAGAGGTCACAAAAGTTACAGATTCCATGACTTCCTGCAATCTCCGTGTCTTCTGCAGCGGCCAGTGTGGCTGACCCCAAGGCCACTGAAGCAGCTGGCCCTGGGAACTGGCTACGCAGCAGTCCTGGGGCAGTGGGAGCAGCCACAGCATGGCAGCCCCTGGCAGTGGTCCCAGGGCAGCTGTAGCAGCATCTGGCAATGGCCAGAGCACCCACTGGCCCCCAAGGGCTCCCCCCGCCAGTGGCCAGAGACATTTCTGGCCTCACACGGCTCCCCTCTGCAGCAGGCCCACCCCCCGAGGCTCCCTGCAGTGCCCCCCCGCCAAGATTTAATCAGGGGTATTTATGATATAAGTCATGGATAGGTCACTGGGTGTGAATTTTTGTTTCTCGCCCATGACATGTCTATGAAGTTTACTAAAAATACCCATGACTAAATCGTGGCTTTAGTTACGGGCCTATTTCAGGAGTGGGTAAGTGAGGTTCTGTGGTCTGCGATATGCAGGAGGTCCTAGATGACCATGATGGTCTCTTCTGACCTTAAAGTCTATGAGTCTATGCACTGACACCCCCCCAGAGGGATAATGTACCCCTTACAAAGGGAACTTGCCATTCTGTGCACTAAGTTACCCCCCACTGCTTGTAGACTCAGTGTTTCAATCCTCCTCTATTCAACAATAAGCTGTGTAGGTAAGAGGAAACTCTAGTCCTGTTGGTTCTTATTTAATCTGAACTGGGTCACCCATAGGAACTGCCATACTGGAACCAGACCATCTAGTCAGGTTTCCTACCTTCAATAGACAATGCTCTGGAGAAAGTAAAGTGGAAATAAACTAAAGCTCCCAATGCACCTTGGCAGTTGTGCAATAGTATAGATGAAAAAACTTCTTTTGATTGCCAAGAAAATAACCCTCGAATTGGATTGCATATGGTATCATGGGTTTCTCTAGCTTACTATCATAATGTTCATTTCCACTTTTACCTTTGTGTTAGCTATTTGCTACTCCCTTAACTCCACAAAACGTAGCATCCAACAATGGACCGTTATCCCATTTAGTCTTTCTCTAGCCACTTGCGCGTCTCTCCCATGAGATTAATGTTTTCAAGTCATGTTACAACAATGCTGTAACCTTCAGTCCGCTGGACTTTTTACTCATTTTAAGTAATTCTCTGCCTTGTAAAGGCACCAGACTAACACTGTAAAGGAGAAAAGTAATGCCAGTGAAGTATTTAGCCAGAGTAACTGATAAATGATGTGTCTAATCAATTGTGGTATGGGTGATTTGATTAACTCCTCTGCTAGCAACTCCAGAGACTAATTACTGTCAGTCATTTGCTTTCCATTCAGCTACTAAACAAATTCATTAGCTCTGTTAATTTTACCAATTCTAGGAACCATGGGCCTTCCTAATTGTCCTTCTCCATGGAAGCTCAGATGAAGCATTTCATCTGAAGTGAAATGCTTCACCCAAAGCTTTTAGAACGTCAAGCAGCATCACCAAGCTCAACCGTGAATGTAATATGAGATTCCATGAACATTGGTGGCCAAAACAAAGTGATACATAAACTCTAGATATTATCTTACAGAACCGGTCTTGTTTAAGCTGATAAGGGTGACTTACATTTATGTAGCAAATTTGAGAAAAGACAATTGGGGGAAGTTTGGGTTCTCACAGTAGTTCAAGAAGACTTTGGAATATCACAATTTATTTTAGATGGATGCCAGAAGGTCAAAGCTAAAACACAAAACCCTGCTTCCCTAGTACTAAGCAAAAACTATTCTTCTGGATATTGTAAAACCCATACAGTTCCAGGAGGTTCTAGGTGATCCTTTCAACACTCATTGGATTTTTTATTGTTCTGAGCTTATTGGGAGTTCACTTGGGAGTTTCTTCTGTTTAATAATTTTCTCCTTTACGCTGTTCTGTTTTAGCTTATCAGAAAGTTGTCTCACATGAGCTCTGTGGAACAGTAATACAGCTATAAAAATGAATTCCTACCCCTCTTATTTTTTGCTTCCTCATAGATGGATCTGGACCAACACTTTCAGAAATCCAGTCTCTATAAATGGGCCCGAATCTACCATGCTTACTAACAGGGTTTAAATTTAGCCAGAGCTCTCCAGAGTGAAGCTCTGGTAAATATTTTCACTTCATGAAGCTGAAGTCACAAGCACTGAATGGGGAGGGGAATGGGGGGCTCCAGGAAATAGTATATGAGAATTTAAGCCCTGCTTACTGACATAGGGTAATTATTTTCCTTCACAAATTGGCTGATTAATTTCCACTACTCATGGAGCAAGGTACAGCTTAGTGTGAATAAAGATGATATAGTCTAGCCCTTTGTATATTCTGCATCCATCCTGAAATCCAGATGCATTTTTGTGGAGCTATTGACCTTGGCAGAGATGCAAAGCTTAATTTAGCATTGCTCTTTTCTCAAGTGAAATGTACATATCTTAACTGGCTTGGAAGTTGTGTGTGTGTGTTTCAGGCAATAAATGACTTCAGGCGGTCAGATTCTACTAGTCAGTGAGATCTACCTTCCTCTGTTGTGAAGGCTACTACATTTGATAGTGAAACAGTTCAGGATATTATATACTGCCTATACTATACATAGATGCATGCTGCCATGAGAAATTGAAAATATGTATTACCTGCACTTTTGAAAAACATTAATATTTTATTGAGGCTTTTAAAAATCTATCTCCATCTCGAAAAAATGCTTCTCTAATTCTACGCACAGGCAGATTGCTAATTCTTTAAAGAGACAGGATCCAAATTAGGAGGGGCTCCCTTTCTACGGCTGGAGACAGGGTTCTTAAATTATATAATAGACAAAATTCTTATTTCTACAAACTAAAAGCTATTTAGAAATAAATAACTGAGTGATCCGGTTCTCAAGAGAAATCCTGCAATAATAAACCAGCACGTGCAGTCCAGCACTCATAAGCAACCTGAAAATAACACGCCCGCTTCCATGAATGATCCCACAACAACCAACCAGTGTGCACTGCTTGGTCTTCACGAGCAACCCTACAACAACAAACCAGCATGAACAGGGGATGGAAAGGGAAAAAGTCAATAAAAACAGTGAAAGCAATATCCTATTGTCATCACCGGAGGAAAATTTGCCATGAAAATTATAAAGCAGTGACCCACAGATCTAGAGCTATAGAGTCTGAATTCTAAGGCACCAGCTGTGTTTAAACATGGAATCAGCATAGAGAAACATAGACTATCAGGGTTGGAAGAGACCTCAGGAGGTCATCTAGTCCAACCCCCTGCTCAAAGCAGGACCAACCCCAACCATGTATGGCCAAACTGATCAAACTACAGGTAACCCCATTAAGAAAGTTTTGCCTTCTCGTTAATCTGTCAGTGATGGAAGTCCCAGGTGCTAGTTGTAAAAAAACAGTAGGTCTGTGTTGTCCGGATGGGAATATGATTTCCAAGTTAACTGTCCCTTTAATTCTAAAGGGCTTCACTGAAACTGGATGAACAGATGGAGACTGGAATTGGAATGTGGTCCTCTCAAAGCTCTGCACTGTCCAAAGCGCTTCATCAGAATATCCACTGCCAAGGATTATTATTTAGCAGAGAGGAAGGATAGTCTAGTGGTAAAGGCATTGCACGGTGGCTCTGGAGAGCTGAATGCAAGTCCTATCTTTGATACAGACTTCTTGTGCAACCCTAAACTAGTATATTTTGTATATCTCAGATATTAGGAATGGCAATATACAAAAACCTGTAGGAGAGCACTTCAGCCTCCCTGGCCACACTATAGCAGACCTTAAGGTGGCCATCCTGCAGCAAAAAACTTCAGGACCAGACTTCAAAGAGAAACTGCTGAGCTTCAGTTCATCTGCAAATTTGACACCATCAGCTCAGGATTGAACAAAGACTGTGAATGGCTTGCCAACTACAGAACCAGTTTCTCCTCTTGGTTTTCACACCTCAGCTGCTAGAACAGGGCCTCATCCTCTCTGATTGAACTAACCTCGTTATCTCTAGCTTGCTTGCTAGCATATATATACCTGCCCCTGGAAATTTCCACTACATGCATCTGACGAAGTGGGTATTCACCCATGAAAGCTCACGCTCCAAAACGTCTGTTAGTCTATAAGGTGCCACAGGATTCTCTGCTGCTTTTACAGTTTTTCTAGCTATCTCGGAGCCTTTTCCAGGTAAACCTGCTGCCTGGTGTCACTGCCTCCATCTATTAGCCTGGGGCAAAGAATAAAGGCAGTGTAGCCATCAGAGGTACAACAGGACAGTCTTAGCACATCTGTTTTCTCTGTAGTTCTCACATCATCTGTCCTCATATGCATGGTACCTCTGGATTCACCAGCCTTAGATTAATACAATTCACCAGCCTTAGATTAATAGCTGTAAGGCCACATTATGATCATCTAAACTGACCCTCATGGAAAACTCCGGCAGTCAAATTTCACTCAGAAATTCCCACATTGAGCCCAGTAGATGGACTAGAGTGTATCTTTTAACAAAACACGCATTCTCAATGTAAAGATTCAAGTGATGGAGAATCCATCATCTCTCTTGGGAATCTATTCCGTTGGGTAACTGCCCTCACTGGTAAAAAAAAAAAAAAAAAAAGTGTTTTTTCTTTCCACTTTGAGCTTTGCTGGCTTCAATTTCCAGAGATTGGATCTTGCTGTGCCTTTCTCTGCTAAATTAAAGAGTGCTTTCCTATCATTCTAGGGATTGTCTTTCCCAGGCTTGGGGGTTGCTTTGACTTTTTCAGAACTTGAAACTGAAATGACATGCTTCATCCCAGATTTAAGCAACTCACAATCTTGATGTTATGCTTTAATCAAACTGCAATGGCATTTAGTCAAAGCGTGGCATTCCTGATTCGCTCAGGTGCATTGTTTTTACATTCCCAGCTTTTGCGCTGAACTTGTAATGTTTTCCCTCTTGAATTATTTAACATGTGAAAAGCTGAGCTTTGCCACTTTTATTCCCATCCCCCGTTTTATTCCCTTTGGCGTGATTTACAGATCAAGCCTTGCACCTAATGGTGCTGTGTATTTCCATTCCCAGTGCTCTCCTTTATTGTCTGCTCTCATTGGATGGGGCAAACTTCATCCCACAAATAACCAAAATTAGTGTCAAATTGTATAAAGTGCAACTCGAATTTCAATTATCCTATCAGAGCAAAATGCCTGTTTTCGGCAAACAGCAATAACATTATGCAGTTTACAGCCCCTGCATGCACTTTACTAGAAAGCAGTCAAGTCTAGACAAAAATAAAAGATTTAGCAACCTTAAACCTAATCTGTTTCACATTTAGTTAAGGCTAATTTGCAGAGGGAAGAACAGCTGGCTCTAGGTTTCATCCAGGCCCTCACTCTCTGGATCCATTCCACCCCCCCCCTTCATGTCTGTGGTTGAATCTCAGCAATTTCCTCCTTGCACAATGCGAAATGATTAGATCTGAACCCAACCCCCCAAATGCTGGATGCAAACACCTCTGGGAAAGTTCAGATCCAAGGTTTATGGCTTAGCATTTCTCTATTAGAGACATTTCTGCATTCCCTGCATGGCACTGTTTGAATTGGCTGGGAGGGAGGGTGCTGCGATCTTTCTAGCTGCTGTTTATTCTGTTTTGATCATGGCCCAGCATAGCCAGCAAGTTTAAAAGAGTGCTGTGGCCCAAGTCAGCTCCAAAACCAGGGGCCTTGTTGAACGCAGAACACTGGGCTCTGAGTTCTTACCAAATCCGGTCCCGGTTGCTGGTGCTGAGCACTGGGAAAGTTCTCTCTGAGCTCTTTGGAAACTCTGGCGCCTAAAGCTGCGTGCCAAGCTAGACTCAACAGAGAAAGTCATAGTTAACACAGAGTTAGCAGCGCATACCATCCAGTTATCCTGATGGTTTATTGTTCCAAAAAAGGGCTTTCCATCCTAGTGCTCCCCATCCCCCTTAGGAAAAAGATTTAAAGGGGTTTAGAGAGCATGGCCCCAAGGGGTTACATGTGCCTGCACTATGGCTTTTGCCCATATAGAGAAGTCACAACACAAAAGTCACACCCCTACACAATACTATTATACTAGCAAAAGTTTCTATCATAAATCTGGCCTATGAAAGAGGTCTTCCTCTAACTCCAGGAGGAGTGAATGTTGGAGCCTTTTCTACCTGCATTATGAAGCATCATAAATTAACAGTGAAAATGACACTGAAGTGGAGAAAAATCAATTTTATTTAAAAGCACAGAACAATTTCCCCAACCCCATTCGCAGATCTGTCAATATGGAACAGTCCTCTGCCTGTAATAATCAGTGTTAGGTAGGACTTCTTGCTGCTTGGGTTTTGGTATTGGTAAAAAGTTTGAGAGGGAATAAGCCATAGGGTTTGGATCTGGATTTTAATTCCTCCACAGTTCTGGTTTGATCAGGTCTGGATTCAGCGCATGACAGACATAAGGGCCTGTGATGCGATAAATGGATCCAGATCCCAACTGCCACAAAGTTCGAGCACACTTGGAGCTGGGTTGTGGTTGGGGTGCTCTACTCACCGCTGGATGGTGCTACCTCCTGGTGGTTCTGGGGATTAGCTCGGCCAGGCAGATGTCCCTTCTGGCCATTGTACTCTGCCTCTTTCTTTCTCTGTGGCTCCTCTCTCATTTTGGGGACTGCAGCCTCGGGCGAGGTCACTAAATGATTTCTCCTTCTGGGGAGGTATCAAAGTTCCTTCTTATGAACAGACTTAGGCAACCTTCCCATTCCCTGCCCAGCCAGTGCCACTTCCCCTGTGGCTGGCAATGGAACCTGGGACCACACTCCAGCTCAGGGACCCTCAAATAAATAGCCAAGCTCTATTCCCTCCTGAACCTTCCCTGAGCCTTTCCTACCTGGCTGGGTTTCCCCCCTCCTGCCAGGTTTGCCAGCTCCATCCTCCCAGGGAGTAACTGTGGGCTACCTGCCTCAGTAGCCTCCAAGCACTCCTCCTCCTCCAGGGAGTGACTGCAGCCTCCTCCTGGCTTAGTAAAAGCCCTGCCTGTTCTCTCACAGGTGAGCCTCCCTCCAATTAACTTCCTCCAGCCTAAATCTCCTCCTTCTGCAGCCTAATAGGCTGATTAGGCCCATGTGGCTGACTTCCACTCTTGCAGGGCCAGTGTGGGCAGCGCACTTCTTCCCAGACCCATCTCCAGTTGCATCTTCAGGGTACTAGAAACCTGTTGTCCAAAGGCAAGAGGGCTGGAAAAATTCAATCAAGCAAGTATTCAAATTGCAGTTCATTTACAAGTCAAAGCCAAACCTGGGATCCATCAATCTGGCACTGCTTTCTATCTCTCCCATTCATGAAAGAAATAAAGACCCAGCAATCAGAGATTAGCTGATGATTTTGCAGATAACGGACAAGGCAGAAGAGACTCAATGTAACTCTCCCATGGCTGCATGAGCACTGCACTCTAATAGGATAGAAAACTTGTTCTTGCCAGTAAAATAAGCGGCTCCATCTCAAAGACACATGCACAGGGAGGAGACAGAAGGTGTCCAGGTGTCATTTTAAAAATGCCTATTCTAATTATTGCCACGCTTAATTGTTTCATGCAATCATCATTGAGAATCTGATGTCCTGGATAAACTAACGGCAATTCGGAGAGCTGGCAAACTGCTATCGCCTAAATGCAATGCACATCTGTGTGTCATCATCAGTTTACAGCAGATGGAGAATATCTATCCTGACAGGAAGCATTCAGCCAAGCCAACTTTGTTAATGTTATTACTTAAAAACACAGAGAGTTTATAAAGAGATTTGAAGAGGGACGTGGATTTAGTTTTAGATTGATAACCTTAGTGGCCAGGGATGGCTCTAGGAATTTTGCCGCCCCAAGCATGGCAGACTGGCTGCCTTCCATGGCTTGCTTGTGGACAGTCCACTGGTCCCGCAGCTTCGGCAGACCTCCCGGAGGCACGGGTCCAGCGGACCTTCCGTAGGCAAGCCACTGAGGACAGCCTGTTTGCCACCCTCGCGGCGCCCACAGAGCACCCCACGCGGCTTGCCGCCCCAAGCATGTGCTTGGCGTGCTGGGGCCTGGAGCCACCCCTGTTGGTGGCTGAAGTCCTTTCTTCATCTGCAGAACAGAGGCGAGAACAATGCAAACTCCCCTGTGTTGTCACCCCCACCTCAGCCTAGGAGTTCTGATTTCACTGCTCATTGAATCTTTTGGCTCTCAGCTGATTCAGCTAGTGAGGTGACTGCTTGTCATCATGTGGTCACTTGTATTCTCTGAACTGGACAGAGTCTACCAACTCCGTTCACATGTGCCGCTGAATGGTTACAACTTTCTGTAGCTACTTAAACGTGCTGGAATTGAACTTGTGATCCTAGAGGTTCAAGGCTCCAAATTTTTAATGCAGTTTTTAACATTAGCCTTTTTGATTTGGAAAGAAACCCAAAGTGTGATTGAGCTAACTGGTGTAACAAGCAAAATCTATTGAGAGACACCAAACAATGCTCTGTTGAACAAAAGCCAAATTCTCCAAAAGTGGCCACTGATTTTGGGTGCCAAGATGCACCCAAAATGGAGGCATCCAACATCAATGAAAATGTTGCTCTCCATCTCAAAAAGGTTTTACAGAGTTAAATCATTGCAGAGATGCTGACCACTCATGCCTCCCACTGAATACAATAGGGACTGCTAATGCTCAGGGCCCATGAAAATTGGACAGGTTCCTATACATTGGATAAAAGCAGCAAAGAATCCTGTGGCACTTTATAGACTAACAGACGTTTTGGAGCATGAGCTTTCATGGG
>NC_133770.1:295220345-295291721 GCF_003597395.2 Chelonoidis abingdonii
TTCTCCTCCCTTGGTTTTCACACCTTAACTGCTAGAACAGGGCCTCATCCTCCCTGATTGAACTAACCTCGTTATCTCTAGCTTGCTAGCATATATATATTTCCACTACATGCATCTGACGAAGTGGGTATTCACCCACGAAAGCTAACGCTCCAAAACGTCTGTTAGTCTATAAGGTGCCACAGGATTTTTTGCTGCTTTTACAGATCCAGACTAACACGGCTACCCCTCTGATACTTATATATTGGATGTAACTGCCTACCCTCTGGTGCACTCAGGTTTGAAGTGTGGCCTCAACTTCACTGTTTTACCCATCTGTGAAATGGGAATAACACTCACTCTTTTGCACTCTTGGAGATCCATGGATGGCCAGGCTCTACGTAGATACAAGGGATTAGTCTGTAAAGTGCAATACAAATGCTAAATATCATTAGTATTAAACAGACAAAAGGTAATTTTGGGTTGAATATTAAGAGGAAACTTCCTAACAGTGAGATCTTATGTGTCTTTAACAATCCCTGAGGCAGGGGCGGCTCTAGACATTTTGCCGCCCCAAGCACAAAGGGTCTGCTGGTCCCGTGGATTCGGCAGACCTCCCGCAGGCATGCCTGCAGGAGGTCCACCGAAGCCGTGGAACCAGTGAACCCTCTGCAGGCAAGCTGCCGAAGGCACTCTGCCTGCCGTCCTAGCGGCGACTGGCAGAGCGCCCCCCGCGGCTTGCCCCCCAGGCACGCGCTTGGAGCGCTGGTGCCTGGAGCCGCCCCTGCCCTGAAGGAAGTGATGGAAGCTCCGTCACTAGAGACATTTTTATTCAAATTTTCAAAAGCAGCCTGTAAATTTCCATATTCTAATTTTCTGAGTATATTGTGGATGTCCAAGTTCTTTTCCCTCCCCCGAACTTGGATGATCATCTTCAAGCTTCACAGGCCTGCTAATGCTGCTTTGAGTTCATGAATGGACTACAGTTATTTGCCTCTGATATTGCCAGCACGGCATGTCAGACTTTTTTAGCACGTAAAAAAGGAAGGCAACCAAAATCAAACACACAAAAACCTGAGCATGCATCCTTAGAAGATGAGTTGAGATTATTCTGGAAATTTTACCCTTAAAATTACACAGGAGAAAGAATCAGAAAATATACTGTAGCGAACAATCTTTTGCAGGTAGGAGAGTGAAAAGGGAAGTCTAATATCTCTTTTGTATCACTGCCTTATATGATTTTGCAATCAAACTAAGAATGATCTTCAAGGGCAAGAATTGCACCATCTCCTAGTTCCATCAGGTTGTCTAGTTCTATCTTGGGGTAAGATCTGCTGAAAGTGAACTTAAAGACCGCTAGTAGGACATTAATTAGGAGTATTTAGACTGGCGTTTATTACCAAATATAAATAAAACCCAATTTGTTCACAATATTAAGCATAGGCAAGGGAAGGGCACTAGCACTCTGAGACTGAAATGATAGTTACCAAGAAATTGTATTGTCTAGTTGCTAGCCTTCAGGTAGGGAAAAAACAATTATGTTGCACGTTTTAACTTCTTTTTAAAGCCTTGTGAAATTGATTTCATACGACACCGAGACTACAAGAATAAAGCAGGACTGAGAGTAAAATGAAGGGTAGAGAGCAGACAAAATGGGATGTGCAATGCCTCATTGGTCTAATGATGAGGAAGCAAGATTGACAGCCATTCTGGGTCAAATATTCAGCTGGCAGTGTAGGATGTAATATGTAGAATGTATATTTTAGGTGTTGGAACATGTGAAAAGATTCCTGGCAGGGAAAGAGAACAACCAGGTAAAAAGCTGAGCCAGCAACCTGATCAGGAACACAACTTGGTCAGCCATCCAATCAGATAAACAACTGAGTTAGCAAACTAATCTTAGTGCTAGGCAGAAAAAGTTTTATAGAATATTGAATTAATCTTGGTAACAGTGAATTTAAGGTGAGCACCTGAATGTAGGGGTGTGCTTGTATTTAACACTATGCTGTGCTCTGTCTCA
The DNA here is from genome assembly GCF_003597395.2 of Chelonoidis abingdonii. Classification (NCBI taxonomy): domain Eukaryota; kingdom Metazoa; phylum Chordata; order Testudines; family Testudinidae; genus Chelonoidis; species Chelonoidis abingdonii. The sequence continues at coordinate 295,222,345 of NC_133770.1, forward strand.
GTGGACTGATCACTCACTGAAGCAGCAAATAAACAACATACTTCTTCAGCTCATAAGTCTGCCTGTGGACCTGCACATTCAGGAGAAGGAGGAAAGGAACCAGTCAATAGGTGAAGATCAGCACAGCTCCATTACAGTCCACAGAGCTGTGCAATCCCATACTCTCTTCCAGTCCACAGAACTACTCCAATTTACACCAGCTGAGGTTCTGGATCCATCTGTGTTTTGTATGAGCAGTGCAATTCCTCTCACATAGCCCAGCCCCCACTCACCCATCATTGGGAAGATATTTTTCAGTCTAGGAGTAAAGACAAGGGGGTGACATTACTTACCTAACTCGGAGCTGAGCTCTGATGCAAAAATGAACATCCTCAACCAGTGGTGAAGTCAGTGGGAGTGAAGAGTCTGTCTGGGGGTGGCCTGCCAACAGCCCAAACAGTGTTTCTTCATCTTGTCCACTTCATTCTGCCGAAGCGACACAACATGCCATGCCTTTGAGTCCTCTTACCACTTGTCACTCTTGACTCCACAGGGGCCCTGGTCTTGCACTCCTCTTTGTGCCCGCCGTCTACCCTCTCTGTTAACATTCCACCTCGATATGGACTTCTCCCAAGAAGCCCATAAATCCTTGTACTCCTCTCAATGGTCTGTCAACAACAGCTGCGTGAGGAGCATGAGTTTCATGCCGGATGCTTCTGTGTAATGATATCACATGCATAGGAGGTAATTGGTCCACTCTACTCCGCACGGGTGAAGCCTCAGCTGGAGTACCGTGTTCAGTTTTGGAAGTCGCACATTAAGAAAGATGTGTACAAATTGGAGAGAGTCTAGAAGAGGGCAACAAAATATGATCAGAGGATTAGACAACATGAGCTATGAAGGAAGGCTGGAAGAATTAAGCATGTTTTCTCTAGAGAAGGGAAGGCTGAGTAGCAACATAAGTCATCAAATATGGAAAAGGTGGTTATAAAAAGGATGGTGACTGATTGTTCTCCAAGTCTACCAAGCGTAGGTCACGAAGTAATCTGCCTAATTTGCAGTAAGGGAGATTTAGGTTGGATATTAGAAAAATGTTCTAACTAAAAGAATATTTAAGCAGTCAAACAGGTTACCAAGGGAAGTTGTGGAATACCCATCCATGGAGGCTTTTGAATATCAGTCAGAGATCTTTACTCAATCCTGCTTCAGTACAGGAGGATAGACAAGATGACTTGAGGTTCCTTCAAGCCCTGCATTTCTATGATTTCTCCTCTACCATAAGTCAGCAGCGGCAGGGTTTCAGCCAAGGACTTTCCGCACCGCAGGACACAGCTCTATCTCTTGAGCTAAAGGAGTAACTCATAGACTCATAGATTCTAGGACTGGAAGGGACCTCGAAAGGTCATCGAGTCCAGTCCCCTGCCCTCATGGCAGGACCAGATACTGTCTAGACCAGCCCTGATAGACATTTATCTAACCTACTCTTAAATATCTCCAGAGATGGAGATTCCACAACCTCCCTAGGCAATTTATTCCAGTGTTTAACTACCCTGACAGTTAGGAACTTTTTCCTAATGTCCAACCTAAATCTCACTTTGCTGCAGTTAAACCTTGCTTCTTGTTCTTCATTAGAGGCAAGGGACAAGGCTCCCTCCGTATGACACCCTTTTAGATACTGAAACTGCTATCATGTCCCCTCTCAGTCTTCTCTTTTCCAAACTAAACAAACCCAATTCTTTTCAGCCTTCCTTCATAGGTCTGTTTCAGACCTTAATCATTCTGCCTTTCTCTGGCCCTCTCCAGTTTTCTCCACATCTTTTCTTGAAATGCGGTGCCCATGGACTGGAAGGACAATACTCCCAGTTTGAGGCCTAACCAGCGGCAGAGTAGAGCGGGAAGATGACTTCTCTGTTCTTGCTCACACACACCTGTTAATCATCCCAAGATTCATGTTTCTCCTTTTTTGCTCAACAGTACACACTTTGACTCATATTTAGTTTGTTGCGTCCACTATGACCCTAGATCTCTTTCTTGCCATACTCCTTCCTGACACGTCTCTTCCCCAGTCTGTATGTGTGAACTGAGTTGTTCCTTCCTAAGTGGAGAACTTTGCATATTTTTTATTTGAACTTCATCCGGGTTTAGTTCAGACCATTTTCTCCAATTTGTCATGATCATTTGAATTTTTGACCCTGCTCCTCCAAAGCAGTTGCAATCCTTCCAATTTGTATCGTCTCACAAAGATTAATAAAGTGTTCTTTCTATGCCAACTTCTAAGTCATTGATGAAGATTATTGAACAGGCCGGATCCCAAAACAGACCCTTTGCGTGAACCCTTGTTATACCTTTCCAGCAGGAATTGGAAGACATTCACTAATCACCTCTCAGTTACAGTTATCAGCCATTTTATGACACCACCTTTAGTAGCCCCATCTAAATTGTTATTTGTGCCCTTTCAGTTTAATCATAAGAATGTTCTTCTGACGGCCATATCAATTCGCCTTTAAATCAAGGTCCAGGACTATTCACATCCACCACTTCTCCCTTATCCACAGCGCTCGTTATCCTATCAAAGAAAGCTATTTCAGATATGGATAACGTACACGGATTTAGATTCATATCTATCTCACCGTAATCCATGCTGGCTATTTGCCTCTGCCCTGTACACCTTCCAAGTGTTTGCAGAGATGATTTCTCTTCCCATACTCTCCTTCGCATTTCTCTTCCTCGCGCACGAAGGTTAACATCTAAACTCTTGGATCTGTTAGTTTCCTGGGTTGTTTTTATTTTCCCTTTTTATTAGTATGGGCACTATACTTTGCCCTTTTCCAGTCTTCTGGAATCTCTCCCGTCTTCCCCATGACTTTCCACAATGATAATAGCACTAGAGGCTCAGATTAACTCCTCTATTAACTCCTTGAGTATTCTAGGATGCATTTCATCAGGCCCTGGTGACTTGCAGGCATCTAACTTTTCTAAGTGATTTTTAACTTGTTCTTTTTTTATTTTATCTTCTAAACCTACCCCCTTCCCATAAGCATTCACTATGTTAGACATTCCTTCAGACGTCTCACTAAAGACCGAAACAAAGAAGTCTTTAAGCATCTCTGCCATTTCCAAGTTTCCTGTTGGCTGGCAACAGTAGTAGGCAATTTTTCTGTAGTAAATGAGCCTCTGGAGGAGGGGTGACATGACACACACACTTTGCCACTGTGTTCCATGAGCAGTTTCAGAGAAAACTTTAAAAATGTCCTTGTGTGTGGATATTAAAATATTTGCTGTGCAATTTCCTGTTGGGAGTGGGGGGGTAGTTCCACTCTGGCTCCATGTCACTGGTGCTGTACATATGTATACATTGGGATGGAAGGCCCTATATACATGTAAAAATATAGATCCTTGTAATGGTATAAATATTCTGTATTGCTAATTGTATTTCACTTCAGGAACAATACCCAACCCGTCTCCTGGAGTAGAATGCATTTGAAGGACGAAGTTCCAGACATGATGGCACTCTGCTTCCCTTTCAGTCTCCTCTGCCTTTTTAGAGAGATCGTGTTTGCTTGATTGCACGGTGCTTACCATGCAAACGTGTGAGAAATCCACTTTGCTGGAGTCTTATCTTCTGATCAATGTATTGAAAGCCAGAGCTTTAGTGGGAGTCAGACTGAAGCCTAGTTGAAGGGATTTGAAGCTTTTGGAATCAGAGCTACCAGGAAACAAAACACTGAGATAAAATAACGTGATTCATCCCTGGGATTTTAAAAAAGCTGAGAGATTTTTGTTACGTGTTGTGGCCACTTTGCTGTGACTTAGAATCCGAAGCAAACTTATTCCTGATAGGGCAGATGTTTGGTTCCAGTGAACTGCTTTAGCTTGGAATGTCTAATAATAAAATTGGTGGAGGTAGAGAGTTTTATCAAATGCCTTAGTCCTATTGTATGGAGCAGCGAGATTACATCAGACCTTACTCTCTCTCTTTGTGAGTCAATAGCATTTCAACAAAGCAGCTTGACCAGCCAAGACCCCAGTTGCGAAGCCAGCTTTCGCTAAGATATAGAAGGGTCCAGAAAATGCCAATCTGTTTGCATATAAAGTTGGTTCTGGGAAGGGTGAATTCAATGGAATGAGAAATCCTTTCACCTGTTTTCCCCGCCCCCATTCTTTTTAACATTAAGTTTAAATATTTCAATAGCAGCACATTCATGGTGGGAGACTGTGGGGGAGGGAGAGAGAGGCTACGATATAACACATACAGTGTTATTTTATAAATACTAACCATCCTTTGCTTTCTCCAATTATTCCCTTCTTGTACCAGGTCCCTGGAATGAGAAGGATGTAAAATATTTCTTTGAATGGAGGGCAAAAGCACATCAGTTGGGCCCAACCATCAGCTAACTTTGAGGGAGGGGCAACACAATTTTTTCTTTATTATTTGTATTACCAGGTACAGTGGCTCTGGAATAAGGGGAATAGAGGGGCCGGGGGGCCATGGCCCTCCCATTTTTCAGCAGGGCCCCTGCCCCTCCTCTTCTCCTTGAGGCCGTGCCCCCACCCTGGTCAGGCTGGTAGCTGGAGTGGGGAGCCCAGGCAGCTGTGGGGCGCCACACTGTGGACCCTCTACCTGCCCAGGCTGGGGGGTTCTGAGCAGCCTCAGCCCATTTTCCCACCCCGCAGGCTCCCCCCGCACCCAGGGAAGGAGGATCTGCAGCTTTCCACAGCTGCCTGTGCATGGCTCTTACCTGGACCCAGTTGGGAGGCCACAGCCTAACCATGGCAAGAGCTGCACAGGCAGCTGTGGGGACCTGCACCATGAACACTCCTCCTGCCCTAGGCAGGGGGCCCACAAGGTGGGAAAATGGGCCAGGAGCTGCTCTGGACCCCCCCACCTCAGGTAGGTGGAGGGTCTGCAGCTCCCAGCCCACTCCAGCTTCTGGCTTGGCCAGGGGCAGGACCTCCGGCAGAAGAGGAGGGGAGGAGCACCTGCCCCCCACACTTTTGGGCAGGGTCTGGGTACATAGAAGCCTTCTAGCCAATGTCTGCATCCCATTGTCCAAATGCTGTACAAACAGATAGCAGGAGATAGTCGTCACCCCAAAGAGCTTACTGTCTAAATAGACCAAGGACATATCGCTATTCCCACTTTACATATGGGAAAATGAGGCTCAGATAGATTAAGAGATTCACTCAAAGTCACCCAGATAGCCTGACAGTGCCAATCTCCTGAGTCCCAGTTTAATGCTTCAACCACAAGCTCATCCTTTCTCCCATAATATTGCTCATTCAACTGGTATGCTCAGCATGGAAAGGTCAGGTCCCCCCACCAACGTAGCTTGCAATGGTGAACTATCAAGAAAGAAGTATAGTAGAGCAGTTATGCATATTGAGTGTATCCCCCTCTAGCACAGGTAAAAGGGCAAGGAAAAGGTGCAGGGATTTCTCCCTCTGTGCAATTATGGACACAAAAGGTGCCCTCAAGGAAGCAGGTAAGGGCAGGGCAGCTGCATGCCCTGTCGTGCATCTTGGGTAGCTTGTGGAGAGACTGTGCCTTGCAGGTCACAATGTCTTCCTATCCTTCTCCTGTGGAACTGTGGTTCAGTGCCTCCCCCTACTGGCATTTGTGACTTTAGTGGGAGTATCATAAGTATCATCATTCTGATTGATACAGCTGAGGCAGCAACCCTGAATCCCTTCCTCTGCTTAATTCAATCAGACAGGTATGGACTAACCTCATATTTCTTGGGAAAATATGGGAAAAACCAGGACATTTCAAACAAACCAAAGAAAATGTCCAGTGCATGATGATAGCATGCAGTCCGGAGCTTTGAAGGGGAAAATGGTTACATGCAATCACCGTTGAAAGAAAGATTCCAAATCAGAAGAACTTTGACTAGGTATTTATGGATCCGTGCATACTGATACAGCTTCATTGACAATAGATTGCATTGACTGCACACCAACTGAGGATCTGGCCTCTTATTCCTATCATAGCTCAACATACCAATATCCACTCATTCTGTCTGCATACCGTTACCAGTTATAATTTATTCACAGCACAAGCTAGCTGGCCTCCTCAGTGAAAATGTAACTATCAAACATCCCCCAACAATTCTCCTCTGATTTTCCAGGAACAGTAAAGCACAAGAAGATATTATTATTATTATGATTTCAGTGGAAAGCTCTGGAGCTTTAATTTTCCACCAAAGGGTGAATGAACACTGGATCTCACAAAACTACCTGCTTAGATGTCAGTTGCAGTGTTGCTGGAGCCTTGTTGGTCCCAGGATATTAGAAAGACAAGGTGGATGAGGTCCTATCTTTTACCGGACCAAGTTCTGCTGGTGAAAGAGACATGCTTTCGAGCTTACACAGAGCTCTTCTTCAGATGTGGTTATTTCACCCGTTTGCCTTGCAGTTCTCCAGATTGGATTTTTGTTTCAAAACTGAATGACTGGAGACAGGACCGGCGCCAGGGTTTCTCATGCCCTAGGCACACGGTCATTTTGCTGCCCCCAGCGCTGATCCCACAGCTCTGGTGGAGCTGCTGCAGGCATGCCTGTGGGAGGTCCACTGGAGCCGCGGGAGCAGCCGATCGTCCGCAGGCATGACTGCAGCAGCTCCAACAGAGCCGCAGACCAACGGACCCTCTGCAGGCATGCCTGCGGCAGGTCAACTGGAGCCGCCTGCCGCCCCCCCAGCAAAATGCCGCCCCCTCAATAATCCTGGCACCCTAGGCGATTGCCTAGGCTGCCTAAACGGTAGCGCCGGCCCTGACTGGAAAGTCAAAATGTTGATAAAGAGCTCTGGCCTTCAATTATCCTGCCTGGGAGAGGAAGGTTAGCATCAGATTAAAGAGTGCATGGAGAGCTTGTGGCTCTAAAGCTTTCATTAACCTTAAAGAATCTTCCCAGGTGAAAGTTCTAGCAGCTGCTCTGTCATTCAGATGGATTCTCTCACCCTCATTTTGTTTTCCATTGAATCAATGTTATTATTTAATATTTCAATTATGATAGCACTGTTGGGGTTCCCCTTACACCTCTTCCACTTAGTTTCTCGGCAGCTCAGTTCAACTCCAGTCTCGCCACTAAGATTCCTTTCTATGGCACACAGCAAAGCTATGCTGAATTGATCAGACACAAGTGTAGGAGGAGGGTATAGGGTGGACCACACACTCAAATTTACACAGCAAACCTCTTCATATACATTTACACATATTATTGCACTTATATACATTGCATTACATGTTTTTGGCTTGGCTTGGTTATTTTGTAGGAACCAATCTCTGAACAGCATGCTTTGTTCACACACTGTCCACTCGTGACCCGTTCTTGAGTTCATCTGTACATTTCTGACTTATCTTGTCCATGGTTATCTTGTTCATAGTGTAAGCCATGCCTGTCTGGTGTGGCACTCTGCCCCCTCTAGTGGGGCTAGGCCAGCTAGAGATTGATGAGCTTGCTATAGCCTTTGCTAAAAGATAGATGTCTTTTAGCTCCGGCAGGAGAGGCCCATGCATTAAAATTAAGAGGTCAGAGGACTGATCCTGGCTGCCAGTAACTCACCCAGGGATGCCATGTTACAGTAGTAAATGGCTCCCAGAGCATGCTCACTCAAATGTTCTGTCTCTCAGCTTACTGACCCATTTACATATCTTAGCACAAATATTCCGTTTTCATCCTGCTGCTCAATTTACCTCCCTACTCCTGTTTTCCGAGAAATGAGTCTTCTCCTATGTTTAATCACTTATGTCAGGCCAGACCTGCATTCATACAAGCACTTAAAAACCCCTTGTGTACCAGGAGCTGCACTAACATGCATTAAAATCAACCCCTGCCCTGATGAGTTTACAGTCTAGACAAAGGGTCATAGAGGACAGAAGATTCATTACCTCATTGTACATGTGGGGAATTGAGGCACAGAGAGTTTTAAGTGACCCACCAGAGGTCACACATGGAGTTTGTTGCAGAGCAGGGAATGGGACCCAGATCTCCTGAACCCCAGTTTAAGACCTTAAGCAAAGACCAGACTTTCTCGTGTTTTCTTCAGAAATTTGATTTTTTCAGACAAACCACCCACCGCATTCCTCTGATCCCTGATCTCTTATCTTCCTTTGTGTGGTGGCAAGCTTTGAACACACCATTTGAGATGTATTATCTAATATAACCTTTGGGTCACTAGTAACTCATTATTTTTAGTAATCATATTGGGATAATGACTGGGCAGGGATCAATTTTTGGGTGCCCAACTTAAGACATCTTAAAGGGGGCCTGATTTTCAGGAAGTGCTGAAGTCCCCCCACCTCTGGAAATCAGGCTCCATTGAGGTGTTGAAACTTGAGCATCCAAAACTACAAGTCACTGTCTGTGCTGGGACTTTGGCTGAAAAAGACACTGGTGTTGTTCCTTGTTTGAGATGATGGAGTCCAGTTTCTCAGAAGAGCCTGCTGGCCCTACCCTTTTGGCGTTTTAAAAGTTGGCCAGAACTGGATTTCTCTTTGGCTTTAAAGTTCGATAAAAAGACAAAGATCTTTTGTGAAGGATTTCAGACAATATCTCCCATTAAAGAGACTCACAAATCCAAGAAAATGACTGCAAAGGGGTCAGTGGGATTATAGGTTCAAATCAGGAAACTTAAAAGCATGAGAACAAAACAAAAGCAGAGTTCTTTATCCCCATATCACACACAAAGCTACCTATCTCAGGTGTTTATATAGCTCCCAATATTGTGGTAACTGAGTGCCTCACAATCCTCAATTTATTTATCCACCCCTGTGAGGTGGGACAGTACAATTGTCCCATACTTACAGATGAAGGACATACGACCTTGCTCAAGGTCCCACAGTACATTGAATAGAGCAGGGGGCTTGAATCCATGTTGCTCAACTCCTAGGGTAGCAAACTAACCACTGGATCATTCTTCTACTCATTTTATATTTACTCCCATCCCAAGCTCCAGCTGGGTGTACACCAACCCAAGAAGGTTTGCGTGAGTGTCTGTGAGGGCAGATCTCTGAGATGCCCGTCATTCTACATGCTGTCACAGCACTCCACAGTCTAAAAGCTCAGGGCTAGAATTTCTATCGTGCCCAAGGTCTTGCTGGGGATACAGTAGAGATGGGGGAGAGTTCCAGCAGAGGCTTCAGGCAGCCCACAGTGGTTCACTGACCCTGCACTTCCTGGCCCTGGTGTAAATCAGAGCTGCTGAAGAGCAGGTCTAGTCAAAACCAATGACATAAGGTCTCTTAGTGAACTTATGCCAATGGAGATCTGAACTCTGCTCCTCCACAGCCCTTCCCATCCTTGGCACATTTTCCCTCCTTGTACCATGGATGGATGGGGCACCAGGAACCAATGTGATGTTCTGTGGAGCATCCAGACCAATAAAGGGTTCTGTCATGGCCCGCCCTGAAATCCCGGGTTCCCTTGTGCTGTGTAGCTATGGTTCAGATTCCTGACACTAGAAGCCAGCCCATAAGCATAAGGTCTCACCCTGGTTCTCACCTGTCCAGTTAGTCTTTGCAGGGTGACCCCAACAGACCTCACAATTCCAAATCTCCCCAAATCCATTCTCCTCAAGTCCTTAACTACCAGAGACTTTTTTTCCCCTCTGGTTCATCATCCCTGAAGGCAAGAAGCCAGCCTCCCGGATACCAGTTTGCAAACCAGAAACCTGCTGGAGACGAAAATAAACAAAAAGTTTATTTAATAGAAAATTCGCAGATTCCAAGATGAAATAGCGAGGGGAAAGCAAACACATATGGTGTGCTGAAAATAAACATAAAGATGCAACCTCAGGCTTGACGCTTTCATATTAGATAAAATCCCTTTTCTGATAAGAGTTACTTGTTGCCTTCAAGCACTTTTCCAGCATATCCCCTAACTAAAAGAAGGATCCAGCATTCACAGACACTTTGCCGCCTCAAGACTGTCCCCCATGTTCTGGATAAGACCTCAATCCCAAGTCTGCTTTTAAAAGGCTTTTTCTCTCTCTCAGTCTAGAGGGGAGGGATAGCTCAGTGATTTGAGCATTGGTCTACTCAACCCAGGGTTGTAAGCTCAGTCCTTGAGAGGGCCATTTAGGGATCTGAGGCAAAAATCTGTCTGGGGATTGGTTCTTCTCTGAGCGGGGGTTGGACTAGATGACCTCCTGAGGTCCCATCCAACCCTGTTATTCCATGATGAATCAAAGAAAGGAAATTCCGTCTTGACTTGATGTTCAATAGGTAGGAGGTTCTTCTCAGTTTGGAGTTGTCTCAGGGCAGGTCAACACTTAAAACACCACATTAGCACAGCTGCAGCACTCTACACTGACAAGAGAGAGTTCTTCTGTTGGCATAGTTCATCCACCTCCATGAGAGACTGAAGCTGTGGTGGTGGGAAAAGCTCTCCTACTGACACAGCCCTGTCTACATCATCACTAAGGTTGGCATAATTGTACAACAATAATTCTATAGTGTCTGCCCTCAGTGTCTTCCCATTAACTCTAATGGTCCACCATTGTCTTTCTCTGGGTGGGACAATGGATAGATACCTGAAGTCAGTTTTCTGTAGATGATGGGTTTGGAAGGTGCTCTTTCCTCCTTGACTGCTCACCACCCTGCTGTGAGGAGGAGCTGAAGTTGAACAGTTTTCTATAGACACCAACACATACATTCATACCCACAGTCTGTCTACGCACCTCATAATGACCACCAAGTTCAGAATATTACACGCTTTCATAAAAGACCTTTCTTGATAGAACCAGGCCACACTGCGACAAGGTTTGTGGATTTATTTGTTTACTGTCAATGAATGGAGTGTTTCTGAAAGTGAGACACTCACAATAACCCTGCGAGCTTCCTGCACGCACTTCCAACTCTGCCAACTGTAGGCACTTCAATCAGAGTTCCCACCTGGCCAATTACTCTTATTGCTTGGCTTAACCTGGTTTTTCCTTTTAAAGCCGCCTGAAGCCAAACCCAAACCAGCTGCAGGGATATATCCAGCAATAACGCAGCAGCTGCTTTGAGCCCCAGTCCTGCAGTGAGCTCTGTGGGGAAGCGTTCCTGCACCAGAGTGGAGTTCATTACAGGGCAGAAGGCTAAGGCTGCTTACAAAGGAAGCTTGCAGCACAGTCCAAAGCAATGCAATAGAGGTCTCACTCCCCTCTGATGCTGCAAAGGCAAAACGCTGACTCGCTGGGCCAAATCTGATCACTGCCCCTAATTGAGCCATAGAATATCAGTGTTGGAAGGGACCTCAGGAGATCATCTAGTCCAACCCCCTGCTCAAAGCAGGACCAATCCCAGCTAAACCATTCAGGCCAGGGCTTTGTCAAGCCGGGCCTTAAACACCTCTAAGGAAGGAGATTCCACCACCTGCCTAGGTAAAGGAGAAGCTGGAGATTGAAACCTGGGCATCATACATGCAAAGCTGAGAGCTGCACCCTGCCATCCCCCAGCCTGCTCGTTTGTCTTATCCACCTATCTTGTCTGTCAGACTGTAAGTTCTTTGGGGCAGGGACTGTCAATTACTATATGTTTGTACAGCGCCTAGCACATTGGGGCCCCAAGCTTGTAGGCATTACAACAACAATTATTATTATTATTTAACATCAATCTATACAAAGCCACAGCCATTCTGCAAGAGGATGCAGTAAGAACCCAGCTGAACATTTGCTCCAAACTGGAACTAATCCATCTCCAAAGCTGAAGTCATCTGGGGAATTCATTTATTCTGATTTATCTGTTACATCCACCAGTTTCCTTCTGATCAGGACGACAAGCAGGAGCTGGGAGGATGCCTTAGCAACTCGCCACTTGTGTAAAATTTCTTCCCTCATCACCTGCCCAGATTAGTTCGGGGGTGACTTAGGTTTGTGTCCCAGCCTGGGGTTGGCAAATTAATAACTATTAATCTCTACCCTGACTGTCTTCTTCTGAGCTTGTACTTTATAGTCCTTTCCATTAAGTGAGGTGGCCTGATTCTCTGTACCCTGCTCTAACAGCCTGAATGGACCTTAAAGTGTGTGGAAATGGCCCCCTAAGAATATCCACTGGGCAGGGAGCCTACCCTAGTTGGTGTAAAACTGCTGCAAGATCTGTATGCCAGGCCTGCTTCCAGCAGCCCTGCAGCTACTGCCTACTGGCTGTTCTCTGCTTCCCAGGGTCCATGGGGGACTCTAAGAAATAGAGTGTAATTTAAAGTAGTCCTGAGGCTGCTCTAATTTACACCAGGAGCTGGGCAGGCCCTTGCACAGCCCCAGAAAAAAGGAGCACTAAAATGGCCTAGTCTCTCTTGCCCTCCATCTTTGCCCCAAATTCAGGAAAAGTAATAGCTGAGAATCAGGGCCAGGCTTCCCTCCCCCCACCCCTCCTCGTTTTAAGGACTTCAAAAGTTAATACAATAAATAAATACATTCTTTTTGGAATAGAGTTTGTTTTCCTCTGGGATTTGCTTTCCATTTCCAGATTAGTGCAAGAACAGAATATAGATTTTGTATTCTCCTCCCCTAACAACATATGCATCTAGAAATCACAGGGCATTCCTAGTGTTGTCCCATAATTTCATACGATCATCCATCTTAACTATCAGGCATAGACAAAATTTGAGACAGCAGAGATCATGCTTATTATAAAATGTATAAATCACACAGCAGGTCCAGTCCTCTGTCATGCTCATTCGATACTTTGTCTTTTTAATGAGACCTCCAACAATGATGCTACTTAGTGCTTATAACATTCTGTCTTCCTGCCAGAGAAACTGTATGATTTTCAAGACAAATCACAGAACTGTACCCAATATAGGCTCTCAAGATGTTTCCTGGGTTAATCATTATTGTTTTAAAGTTAATCTGTTGCAAATTTCTGCTTATTGGAACCTTGAAATAATTTGTTTCCCATTACTCATTAATACTTTTTTCTAAAAGTTAGATATCACCAAATTGTTTCTGCACTAAGCATCCTGGATGCCGCAATAAAGGAAAACTTTAAAAAAGTAAATTCTGCACTGGAACCAGTTACTTTAATCTCCCTGGCTATTACTAGCTTGTGTTGAAATGATCTGCCATGAACTCTGTCTTCAAATATTATTACTTACCTCGACATGCGTTGGAGGCCATCCAGCAATTAGCACCAAAAATTCTGATGTCTACGTAGTAGTATAAAGGGAAGTATTGCCAAAGGAAGGATTGTAGAAACTGATATTTCCCCTTACTTCTGCTCTGGTGTGAAATCCAAAACCAAGTCTGGTTCAAACTTCTTGTAGGAAAAATATGAGTTTCATCAAAAGCAGGTAAAACTCCCTTCTGCAAATCACACTCTTCTGACAGTCATTGGTCCTACAGAATATTTATCCTAATTCCTGTTTCAAGAATGGCTGAAAACTTTCTGATTGCAAAATATTGAAAAGCAGTCAAAATCTTGAGATCTGTACTCAGGCAACACTGCCATGAAAATTATTGGGAGTTGGCTGAACAAGGGCTGAACAAAACAAAATAAGGATTTTGGAGCATGGTTCAGGCAGCAATTTGCCCCTCGCTCTGCCCTACTGCAAGTATCTACAAGGCCTAAGGTGTGCACAGTTCTATCCTATACCCATCCAAAACAGAGAAGAGAATTGATCTTGCATCTGGAATCCAGTTTAGCTTCTGTGACCATACATTTGACGGTGAGAGAAGGTTACTCAATAACCTGCTTTAGCTGATTTCATCAGATGACAGAAGCCATCATGGACAGAGGATTTTCTTGAGTGGCATTTTTCAGACAGCTAATCTTTGGCAAACTGTCAGATGAAAGCTGTACGGAGTCCTCCCCAGGTATGTATGACAGTTCAGCAAACCATACCGAGCCTATTACTCTGAAAAAATCTGTCCTGTAGTGCAATCTCTTATTGACTAGACTGATATGTGTTAATTGCAATACCACAAATATTAAATTAGCAATGGAATCTTTTTAATTAGCACGCACTTTCTCTCTCTCTCTCTCTCTAATTTCTTTGAATTATGCAATTGAAAGGAACTTTTAGCCTAGGAAGCTTGTTAACTAAAATATATTCCTTTCCCTTGATTTCATCTGTCAAGAACCTCAAGCAAGAGCGCAAGTAAGAATAGCTAAAAGGATAATAATTAGAGCATTTTGAGATAGTTTTTCTTTAAAATCACTTATATGGTATCTAAACTGCTTTCACTGCTGCTTGCAGTTCTTCTTGAAAGTGGAAATGGCAGAGTTCCTTGATGTCTAATCTGTCATGTACATGAAGACACACAATGCTTCTCATTGGTGGATAGCTCCCTGATGTTAATGAGAGAGAGAGAGCTTTGCTGGAAGCATTGTTTAGGAGATTCTTCTTCTAGGTCATTGTCTTCTTCTGGGTCTAATTCTTGCTTTGGTGACACATCAGTTCCGCAAAGTGGTGCACAGAGCAAGATAGGTGGATAAGACAAACAAGTAGGCTGCGGGGGCAGGGGGGAAAGTGTTGTGGTGGCCAGAGGTATAACTGCACTGAAGAAAAGAATTGGATAAGTTCATGGAAGATAGATCTATCAATGGCTATTAGCCAGGATGGTCAGAGCATAATTCCATGCTCGGGGCAATGCTAAACCTCTGACTACCAGAGTCGGAAGTGAAAGACAAGATGGATTGCTTCATAATTGCCCTGTTCTGTGCACTGCCCCTGAAGATCTGGTACAGGCCACTGTCGGAGACAGGATACAGGGCAAGATGGACTATGGTCTGGCCCCATGTGGCAATTCTCATGTTCTTACTGTTTTCCAAAGCACAGGCCAGAATTATGACTTCTCAAGGCTTTTCAGAAAGCATTACACAGAGTTACCCCAAGGCTATCATATCTACAATCCCTGGTCAGTAGGTGTTCCTATTTCCCAGTCAACCCCAGAGAAAGAGTATACACTTACCAACCCGTGAGATGGGGAATGTGGCTTGGATGGATGAAGCTATATTTATAGCATGAAATCTTTCATTGTGGCACTAAGAAAACCATCTGAGTCAGAAAGAACACTGGAGGGAGTGTTCAGCTGTTAATGTAACTAGAATGTTCCTTGTCTGCAAGTTAAGGGTGCAGCTCCTTGGCTGTGCACATTGGAGTAGTTTACAAAACGTCCTTTGGGCTAAACCCAGAACTCACTGTACTTGGATGCTTGGTGCCACCTATAGGAGGGGGGAAGTTGAGTCTTGGGTTTAAGTACTGGATGCAGACTCTAGAGAGCATTGATCACTTCCCATTTCTGCCACATGGTTCCTGTGTGACCTTGGGTAAGTCACTACACGTGACATCCTGGCTCCATTGAAGTCAATCGGAGTTTTGTCATTAATTTCAAGGGGGACAGGATTTCATCTTTCAGTGCCTCAGTGCCTCAGTTACCTGGCTGGGGATGAAAATAT
This sequence comes from Chelonoidis abingdonii, assembly GCF_003597395.2. Classification (NCBI taxonomy): domain Eukaryota; kingdom Metazoa; phylum Chordata; order Testudines; family Testudinidae; genus Chelonoidis; species Chelonoidis abingdonii. The sequence goes on from NC_133770.1 coordinate 295,237,700, forward strand.
TTCCTTCTTCTCTTTCTTTGTCTGGGTTCTCTTGTAGCCGGTAAGCTCTGTCAGAGTAGGGCTATCTCTCATCATGTGTTTGACAGTGCCCAGAAAAATGGGGGCCATAATCTACATAATAAGAGAAGCCTCTGCCTTCATGCAAGTCAAATGAAGAGGCTGACACACTAGCCTCAGCAAAGCATAGTCTGTAGGTTCATGTGAACATGCATGGCACTCACCTTCCAGCTCTACAGACAGATACCGGTACGATATATAGTGTCCACATTTACTTGCAGACTGAAATCATCTGGAATCATTGCTATGACTCCTCTTCATAAATGGGGGCTATAGGAAAACAACTTGCATTATGCATTGCCCACAAAGCAAGGCACAGCCTCTGCATTTTGGTAAAGGTCACCGATGTTGTTTGCATGGCAGTGGCGTTAGTGGGAGCAACAAGGCAATGTGGAAAAGGAAAAAGACATTCAGAGAATTTATTTTGACTATGGAGATGGAAGCATGGTGTATTGTGACTTTTCCATGCAAAGAGCAAATGGATGTGATTTCACATCTGAGAAACAGACAGACGTGTAAATATCTGCTACCCAAGCCACGCCAAAACTAGATCCACCAAGAACACAATCCCTACTCCCTAGAACAAGTCATCCTGCAATGGAAGCATGGAACGAAACTAAAATGCTAGAGCACATGGAAGGAATTGATGGACTCATTCCAGTTCAGAGTAGGCAGATGTCAGCATCACAAAACTCATCATTGCAACTGGCACCCATGTTGCGTTTCCCTGGATTGAATGAGTAATACTGAAGTGTCCTCTCTGCAGCAGAAGTGGGCTCTCTGGAGGAAGGTTAAAGGACACTGAAGCATAGAAGTATACAACTTACAGCCTTTTGTCATGCCTTATATCTTCAAAGCTCTGTACTAAGGCAGCTGCTTCATCCTCACAACACTCTTGGGAAGGTAACGTCACCATTTTACACATGAGGAAAACACAAGGTTTTAGGGCCACATTTTCAAAAGTGGCCTCTAATTTGAGGTGCCAAGGTCATCCAAGAAGTCCCTGGCAGAGGTAGGATTAGAATTCAGGTGCTCCCAGATCCCAGTTCACTAGATTGCATTGCCACTCTCAGGGCTTGCCGCGTCATCCTATTTATTCACGCATAAAGGGAGAATTTTAGTTTCAAGGTTGTCCTCTTCCAGCCCTAGAACCTTCTCATGTAAAACTCCCCCACTTCTGCACTGTCATAGCAGGAGTCACCAACGCGGGTTGAGCACACTGTGCTACGTTATTTATGTTGCAGTCACAAGCGTCACACGTTGAGACCGTTGCACGTTGAAGACACAGCTGCACTGTAACTAACCCACATTTCACACAGGGCTGACTTCTGGGGTAGGGAAGCGGGGTGAAGACAGCAGTGCAAAAAAATTGCCTTGGCATTTTAAAATTAGAAAATGGTGGGTGTGTGACATTAAAATTCCATCTTACTTTGGAGATGTAGGAAACTAGGATTTCCTGCTACATAGCTCCTCTTGTTTCTTCATGGCAGTTTGTAATCGGATGGCCAAGCTGAACATCGGGTCTGAAATAGCTGTTTAGCTGGTAATTCTGTTGTTTACTGTTGGGGCAGAACTTAGGAACAATTCAGAAGAGCTGTACTGCTAGGAACTGAGAATGCAGGCCAGACTTATGGGATGGCAGACTTTATCCTGGAAAGCAGTGACTAGAAAAATGTCTCAGTGGGTCATCATGAATAACCAGCTGAACATGAGCTCCCAGAACATTGTTTTGGCTAAATGGCTAACATGATCCCAGAATATATAAACAGGCGATGTTGAGCAATAATAGAGAGTTTATATTACTTCTGTCTTTGGTGCTGGCGAGCCCATTACTGGAATGCTGCATCCAAATCTGGTGTTCACACTTCCAAACGATTGTACAAAGTCTGGAAAGGGTTCATTAAAGAGCCACACACATGAGACAAGGTCTGGAAAACCTGCCTTACAGTGAAAGACTCAAGGAGCATAATCTGTTTTTTACCAAAGAGAAGGATAAGAGATCATGTGATTATGGGCTGAAAGAGCTTGTCCACATGGCCCCACAGTGCAGACTGTATAGGAGTGTGAGTTTCTATGCACATTGAATTGTTATGTGGGAACTGCCCCGTGTAGACCCTGCTAGAGTGAACTAAAAGGTACCTAGTTTGTATTAACATAGATTATGTTAACACAAACTAGGAACCACAAACAGGGTCTACATGGGAGCAATAACAGCACAACACTTTAGTGCATGCTACAAATCACACCCCTGTAGCCCATACTGTGCGGCTGTGTAGAGGAGCCTTAAGTACATACATGAAAAGTTATTTGAAAGTTGATCCTTTAATCTAAGAGACAGAGGCATATCAAGATTTAATGGCTGGAAGATGAAGCTAGACAAATTCGGAATAAGGTGAAGATTTTTAACAGTGATAGTAATCAACCATTGGAACAATTTACCAAGGGATGTGACAGGTTCTCCATTACTCTGGAGTCTTTACATGCCTTTCGAAAAGAGAGACTATAATTCAACCACAAGTCATTGGGTTGATGTAGGAACACTGGGTGAAATTCTCCAGCCTCTCTGATGCAGGAAGTCAGACTAGATGATCAAAACAATCTCTTCTGGCCTTTAATCTATGAATAAAGCTTTTATGAATGCTGATTGTATGGCTCAATTCTGCCCTGATTTCACCAGTGCAACTCCAACTGAAGTCAAGAGAAGCAGTGTGTGCATATCTGAGGGTAGAACTGGGCAATATGTATATTAATTCTAGACTCTCAGGCCTCTGGAACACGCACAGAGCATGTGTTAGGTGACCTGAATGCATGGTTGGAGCAGGAGTCGGTAGCCAGGAGTTGGAGCCCAGGATCAGAGCCAGAGCCAGAGGCCAGGAATCAGAGCCCAGGGTGAGAAACAGATTAGTTGGAGTGGGGCAAGGCGCAGGGCAGGGCTGGGAACAAGTAGGCGCAGGAGCAAATGCTTTGAGCAGTCACTGAACTGTTACTGGTACTTCTGGGTTTAAGAGTCTTCGCACCAATCAGGAGGTGTAGCAATCAGGCAGAGCTTGTTAGGTTGTCCAGAGAGTGACTCTGCTGCAGGCCTTGAATCCTTACACCGTGAAAGGAAATTCTCAGCTTGAACAAATGGTATTGGAACTTTTCAGGACATGATCCTCTCTTGAAAAGTTCAAATGAGATCAACTTGCCCCTCCACCTTCCATCTGCTCAGAATATCATCAATTCTGAATATAAATTTGCATGTGCTTACATACTGCTTAGATTGATGCTAATGAGCCTGCACAGTAATTTGACCTATCATGAATTAACGTCGTATCTCAAAGACCATAGAGAATTGAACCCCGAAGCTTTTCATCACAATCCTTTCCATTTTCAGCAGGCAGACCTCATCGTTTTTTCTGAATTTTTTAAATCTACTTTCTGGCCTCTGACCTAAGACAAGAAGATCAGTTTTGGAGGTGAATGCAGTGTAACAACTAAATGCCAGCTAACAGTGGTGCTTCTCATTTCAGAAATCAGAATGAGTTAGAATGAATGAATGATTATTCATTGTTCAGAGCTTAAAAGAAAAAAGGAGTTAGCAAGCCAATCCGTGCAGAGTTATGTTTACATTTCTGTAGGCACAGAACCCTCAAGTAACAATCACAGCTTTTGCCTCAGGAAAAGGAACAAATCCACCAAATATTACCTGGGGTGGAAATAATAGAACTTTATTAAAAGGAGTCCCGGAGGTGCAAGCGCAGTGGTAGTAATGCTACCACGCAAGTGGCATTCTACAGAGCACAGAGTATCATGCGGTTTCACTCTGATGCAGTTTCAAGTTCCAGACACACGTCCACGACACCAGGTATGATCCATTCCGTCACTGCATTCTGAGCGAAAAGCCACTTCCACGTTCAAAGCAGAAACATGCTCTGCCCTTTTTTCCCATGAGTTCCCTGGTAAAAGCAAAAGTATTATGTACTCTTAATTAACTAACTAGATCTAATTGCATATTTCCTCAAGATGTCTTATATTATTAAAGAGTTTGTAAGAACACAACGTTTAAGTCAATGCGTGACTAAGTCAGATATCAAGATAGAAAGGGATTGTAGTGCCGTTCCTCTGCTCATTAGATGTTCACAATTGCAGATGTTCACTTCCCATGCTATGGACTGTTTTAGGCTAGTACTATATTTATCAACAAACAAATACATTCAAGAACCCTTTCAGGCCAGACATTCATGAGCAAGAGTTGAACCATTGGTTCATAAATCAGGTTAACAATTTCACTATCACTCCCTTACTTTATATCTTCCACTTAAAGGCATCCACTCAACACAGACTTCCTTCAGCTGAGCTGCGTAAAGTAACATTACACAGTGCTGCCTAAGGGTATGTCTACACTACCCACCTGACCCGGCAGGTGGTGATCAATCTAGCAGGGATCGATTTATCATGTCTAGTGTAGACACGATAAATCGATCCCCGATCACTCTGCCGTCGACTCCTGTACTCCGCCTCAGCGAGAGGTGGAAGCAGAGTCGACGGGGAAGCGGCAGCAGTCAAACCTGCGCTGTGAGGATGTGAGGTAAAGCGACCTAATATACATCGACTTCAGCTAAGCTATTCTCAGAGCTGAAGTTGCATATCTTAGGTTAATCCCGCCCCCCTAGTGTAGACCAGGCCTAAGACAATCTGAGTTTACTATATGGATGCAACTCTTGTGGGGCAGAGTCAAGGTCGAGGTGGTGATTACAGTATGATTCTAGAACATAGGATCAGATCAGGGATCCATCTGATCTAGCAGCCTGTCTCTAATAGTGGCCAACACCAAATGCTTCAAAAGAAAGGTCACAAAACATGTACTGGGCAATTCTGAAATAAAAACCCAGCCATAAGGAAATTTCTTCCCCTTCCCCATCAACAGCTTGTTGAATTATGCCCTGAAGCGTGGACATTTACATCCTGTATTTTAACCTTGTGGTATTATTTGCATTAGAATAGTAAATAGCGGTCCCAACTGAGATCAGGGCTCTGTTGGGTTAGGCACTTCACAAACATGGTAGGAGATAGTCCCAAACCCAAGGAGTTTACACCCTAAATAGAAAAGGCAGACAAAATCTGGGAGGGACATAGAAAGGTAAAGTGATTCACTCAAGGTCACACTGCAGGTCAGTGGCAGGAATAGAACCTGATTCTTTCCAAGTCCTAATATGAGCCCTTATCCTCTGAATCTCTTTTTCATGGACTGTACCAATGGAAGTTCTCATCTGCCATATAAATGTCTAATCTGTTTTGAACCTGAATAAGCTCTTGCTTCACTAGTATTTTGTGGCACCTATATTTAAAAAAATTTCTCTAGGGGTGATCTGGGGAATCCTAGACAGTAAGCCTTACAAATCTGCATATGGCAAACTGGCTGAAATGAGTAGAATAACAAAACATACGAAATATCATGATACAATATGATTTAGCGAGCACATTTTCTGCAAAGGAAAATCATATCTCACTAATCTTTTCTAATGCTATGAACATGTCAGTAAAGCCGTGGACAAAGGAGAACCGGGAGACATAATTTATTACGAATTCCAAAAGGCCTTTGACAAGGTCCCCCATAAGAGGCTCCTAAAGGAGATAAGTGGTCATGAGGGAGAGGCAAAGTATTGTCATGGATCAAAAACTGACTAGGAGACAGAGGAAGGAGTAGGATTAAATGGTCAATTTTCACTATGGCAAAAGGTTAACAGCTGTCTCAAAGATCTGTGCTGATCTGGAAAGAGGATGAGTAATGAAATGGCAAAACTTGCAGATGACACAGAGTAATTTAGATTATTCAGGACCAGAAAAGACAGTGAGGGACTTCAGAGAGTCCTAAACAAGCTGGGCAAATGAGCAACATGATGGCCAGGGAAATTCAGTGTTTATAAATTGTGACAGACCCAGGCCAGTGGGGTACAGGAGTCTGGTCCTACTGGTATCCAAGGGGTGGGTGGGCGAAGCCTGCCCACTCCTAAAGGACCTCTCCCCAGCCTAAGGGGAGGATCCACAGGTCTAGGACACCAAGTAATTCCGGGGGGCAATTAATGAAAAAAACAGGAGCGGGAGTGAGGTCATAGGGCTAAACGAAGGGAACCCGATGGGGACACCAAGCAGAGAACCCCAGACAACGCCCACTGCTCCTCGAAGGCGTCAAGGGAGCCAGTGGACGCTGCCCAGAGGAACTCCGCCCGGATGCGTGAACGGACAAAGGAGCAGAAATAGGCCCCACAGTCACAGGAAATCCCATCTGCCAACCTCCTCTCCCTGGTGTTGTAGATGGCTAGTTTGGCTAGGGCTAAGAGGAGGTTGATAAGCAGATCCCGCGACTTCGTGGGGCCACGGATGGGGAGTGTGTAGATAAAAAGGTGAGGGGAAAAGTGCAACCAGAAATGCAAAAAGATATTCAAGAGGAACCGGAACAGGGGCTGCAACCTGGCGCACTCCAAATAAACGTGCACCAAGGTCTCCTTCTTGCCACAGAAAGGGCAGGTGTTAGGGACAGGGGTGAACCGTGCCAAGTACACGCCCGTGCTCATGGCCCCATGAAGGAACCGCCAACTGACATCCCCGGCGGGCCTCGGGACCAGGGCAGAGTACAAGCTGGCCCACCGAGGCTTCTCACCCTCGAGAGGTGGCAGGAGGTCCCGCCATTTAGTATCGGGGCAGGACGCGAGGGTGAGGTAGTGAAGGGAGTGGAGCACGAGCGTGTATAGATGTTTCCGTGGCGCGGTCTGGAACAGGACCGGCTGCAGAGTGTGCAGCCGGCTCGCAGTGAAAGGGTGAGGGGGCCGATTGGGTCCACGGGGCAGGGGCCCTATAAAAATGTCCACGGGGCCTGGGGTGAAGGGTGGGCAGGGAGTGCCCTCTCGCAGGACCCGGTCGAGGTAAGCCCGAGCAGCAGGCAGTAAAGCAGCCCTCACCTCCTGAAGTACACACCGGGGAGTACAAGGTCTGGAGAGCCCCATGCGCTGATCGAGCGTCAGGGGATCCAGCCACTCTCCCTGGTCATAGTCCAGGAGGTCTCCGACCCTGGTGACTCCTGCCAAGACCAGCCTCTGGCGCACCGCGGGGGACTCTGCCCACTGCACACGAAGCTGGGGATTGTGTAGCAGGGGCTCTGCGAGGAGGTCGCCCCCATGGTGGCCGCCACGGACCTAGTCTACAGGAGTCTGGTAGAGGGCAAATATACTGGTCACTGGGTGAGTAGTTTTTTCTGTCCTGAGTGACCAGAGCAGGGCTGCACTAGAGTAATCAGGAACCTGCTAGAACCAATTAAGACAGACAGGCTGATTAGAATACCTGCAGCCAATCAAGGAGGCTAATCGGGCACCTGGGTTTAAAAGGAGCTCACTCCACTCAGTGAGGAAGAGCTAGAGGAAGAGGAAGTGCGTTGTGAGGAGCTGGAACAAGAGGCACAGAGTTGAGAGTGAGAGGGTGTGCTGCTGGAGGACTAAGGAGTACAAGCGTTATCAGACACTAGGAGGAAGGTTCTGTGGTGAGGATAAAGAAGGTGTTTGGAGGAGGCCATGGGGAAGTAGCCCAGGGAGTTGTAGCTATCATGCAGCTGTTACAAGAGGCACTATAGACAGCTGCAATCCACAGGGCCCTGGGCTGGAACCAGAGTAGAGGGTGGGCCCGGGTTCCCCCCAAACCTCCCAACTCCTGATCAGACACAGGATGAGTTGATCCAGACTGTGGGGAAGATCACTGAGGTGAGAAAATCTTCCAATAAGCGCAGGACACACCAAAGTAGAAGAGGAACTTTGTCACAAAATGCAAAATAGTGCACATTGGCAGGAAAAAAATTAAACTACTTCTACATATTACAGGGTCCTAAATTAAGTAAATCAACTAAGTAAATTGACATTGGCTTTACTGTAGACAGCTCAATGGAGGTCTCTGACCAACGTGCAGCTTCTTCTTCAACGCTTAGCTGATTGGCCGTAGCGATTGTTCACTTTTTGGTCTGTTTCTGGGTAGCCACAGGGGCTTGATGGGCTCAAAGTCCAACTTCAGAACAGACTTGATGCACCCATATAATAAGGGAGCTGCCTCTGAGATACCTCCACCCCTCAGTTCGTGGAATTTTGTTCCAGATGTTACAAGCCAGCTGGAGAACTGAAAGGAAGAAATAGACTAGTGGAGAGGTTACAAGGGAAGGTCGAAGTGCTAGACCCTATTGTTCTGTTCTGTGCATCAGCATGCAGGCTGGGGTCTGCTGGAGGCTAGTTCTGCTCTCAGAACTCTCAGTATATAGAGAGTTGAATTCAGCTAATGCATTTCCCCATCCAGAATCAATGAACATAATTAGCAGATGAAAGTTTTGCAGGAAATGGGTAATTTTCCATCTTGTTGGGTAGTTGAGGAGTCAATGGGGGGTGGCTTCATTCTCTCATTCAACCAGTTTGTTCACATTAGAAGGTGTAACTCAGCTTGTCTAATGCAGAAATCTTTCATCAGTTGAGATGCCGCAGTCCAGATCAAGTAGTGGCTCAGGCTGCAGTATAGAACATGAAGAATCAAGGGGCCAAATACTCAGCTGGTGTAAATGACCCTAATTCCATTTACTCCAGCTCAGGATCTGGCCCAAGATGCGTTACTCCCAATCACATGCATCCACCCTCCCAAACTGAGTTTAAAACAGATTGTGCAATATGAGCCTAATTCTGTTCTATTTTCCATGGAGTGAATCTGGATTAATTCCATCAAAGTCAAGAAGTTACTCTGGATTTACCCCGGTGTAACTGAGAGCAGAGTCTGATGTTTTATGTCCCAAAAGGGAGGAATCTGCATTGTATCCCTCCCCACTGGAGATCTGACACGTGGGCAAAGAAGAGAACCAGTTGCTTTCTTGAGGAGTGGACAAGCTGGGGAGAGAGCATCAGACCTCTGATAACAGCCCAGTGGAGTCATGGAAGGATGAGTGTTCCCATCCTCACCTCTCTTCTCACCCTACCTCACATGAACACATCTTGCCCAGGCTGCTATAAGTAGTATGATGCATAAGAGGGTAAGAAAGCTTTATGAGAGCAATTGTATGATGAGTTGCTTGTGAATGGGGGGAAGACAGGGCTCAATAGCCCTGAGGCTCACTTCCAGTTTATGTCTTATGTTCCTAAAACTCATGCTTCAGGGTGTCAGCTGGCCACCAACTAGGGTCAGGAAGGGATTATTCCCCCTCACTCTATTCTGGGAGGGTTTTTGTCTCCTTTCCCTGGAGCATCAGGGATAGCTATGACTGGTGATGGTACATTGGATGAGGAGGGCCCGTGCTCTGAGGTGACACTGAGCATTTTCTTTTTCAGGGGCTTAGCTGGCTGGTTCTCACTCACATGCTCAGAGTCTAACTAATCAGCATGTGTGAGGTCAGGAAGGAATTTTCCCCAAGGTTAGAGAGGCAGTAACTTTGGGGGGATTGCACCTTCCTCTACAAAAATAGCCCAGTGGAGACATTACAAGAGAAGGTCGAAGTGCCAGACTCTACTGTTCTGTGCATCACCTGGGTGCGGGTCACTTGCCAGAATTATCTGGGTATATCTTACTTACCCTGCCATTTCCAGGGTCCTTGGGCATTGGTGCACCTCAGTCTCTCCTATTCGCTGCTTGTGGCACAAAATAGACTAGTCTCCAGTGTAGCTTTTTATTTTATTTAATGTTAATTATATTACAGCACCATGGGTTCGGCTCTGGTGGCTGCAGTCTCAAGTTCAACAGTGCTCTCTCTGCTTCTTCTACAGCTAGAGCTATAGATCACCAGCTGTAACTACAGACATACTCACATCCTCCCAGACAGCGTTAGAGTCTCATGACTCTCATGGACTGATCATCAATAAGGGAATGGTGCCTGCTGGAGGTTTCCCTTAGGAAGCTCAATTTTCCCATTCTGGGCACCCTTTTTATAAAATGATTCTGTCTAAACGTATATTCTGAACATGTACATGAAAATGTCAGCCCTCTCTTTTCTTGTTGGTCAATGTTCCTTAGGAACATATAGGACTGTGATTTCTATAGGCTGTACAGGTTCCCTTTATTCTCATTAACATTGACGTAACACCTGTATCCTGTGCTTAAGACAGGTGTTGGAGACCAGAGGTGCTTTTGCAAAATTTTTATAATTTAAAATTAATCTTCCAGCTAAATTTTTGCAATATTACTGCTTGGTAGCTCTTTTCCCATAATCTTAGCACATCGGGCTTATCCGCGATCATTTACTTATGTCAGCTTTTCTTATCTCCAAGGCCTAAAATAACTAAGCTAAAATCTTGCAGGTCTCAGCCTACAGGTTCTTGCATATCAGCTTGTCTTACTTATATCTAACACATGATTCCCTCTAAATACTGATCAATCTTATGCATGTATAGTCCTACAAATTAACTGTATTTAACATACAGTGAATATATATATAACATGTTGATTAATCACATCACACAATAAATGAATAATACATTAATATCACTGGCTACACCAGTGGGTCTCCTTTAGTTTGGTCTAATGTGGTTGTTGGGGTTAGCGTGTGGGCATTGGTGGCCTGTGATATACAGAAGGTCGTATTAGATGATTTACTGTTTTTTGCTGACCATAAACGCTATGGTTTATGGTACACAGCACCCTCATTACACCCTCACACATCCATGGCTGTACCATGTGCTGCAGCAGACAGACAGGCTGGAAATGGCCCAACCTCTGACTAGCACAAGCATGAGTACCCAGTGGCAGGGCACAGACCCAGATACGTAGGGAACAGGGTTACGAACTGGAATTCCATTGGTCAAGCCTCTGTGACCATGACCATGCTATGGAAAGTGCCCCCAACAACATTGTGCTCCTTGCTCTCCATTGTGAGCCAGGACCCTCATCCTCTTCCTTCAGCCCTGTGCTTCTGGGTGCCCTTGGCCCATGCGATATGTGAGATTTGTTGGTTCCTGATTGGGTTCCCAGCCCTCCCGCCATCCCTACTGGTGGGTTGTCAACCTGTTCGCAAAGTGAGGGAGGTGCATCTAGAGTCTAGTTATTTGCCTATGTGGTTTCCACCAGTTCCATTCCCCTGCCATATATAATTGTATGTCTGACCCTTCTTTTGACCATGCCCTCCTCTGCCTGTGCACCAGCACTGTCAGCACGTTTTAAGGGGAACAATGGGGTGCCAAGCCCACTGCTCTCATCCTTTGGTGAACTGTTGGCTGGGCTATTTTAGCCCTTGCAAAGGGGCATGGGAGGACTTTTGGGGACTATTTGGGGATGAATAAACTTAGCATCTACTATCTGTCTAATCTATTAATCTAATCACTATAATATCTGAATGCCAGTGCTAATATTATGGTTGATTTCTTTCTCTCCTTTCTTCTTGCCTCTCAGAGCTTCTCTCCTGGCAGATCTCAGCTTCCTAGGAAATGCCTCAAAGATGTGTAGCCTCCCATTTCATTCCCACCCCCAGAATCAGCCCCTCCAGGTCCATCCTGAGGAAAGAGCCAGGTGAAATACGGAGGCTAATGCTGCTGTTTGTTAAACCAACGTAACCCCAGTCACTCAGGATTCACAATAGCATAAATGTATATGGAATTTGGCCCCTTTAATTTCTTCAACCTGAAGCTTTAAAATTCCCTCACCCTTATAGGATGAATTCTACTGAACACCACTCAGTTCCCAACAAAAAAAGACCTTCCTTTCCTGTAGTTCCATCTTAAATGTGTGGGTTTCCTATAAATGATTATGGAGCACTCTGCCTTCTGGAGCCATTGTACTTAATACAAAGGAAGACATTTTGCTTTCATAGTCAGTCTCTCTCCTTGTGCATTTGTCTCCTACGTTTGACTCCTCAGGGCCAAAACATAAACACGCTAATAGTGTGTGTGTTTATTAAAAGGCTAGCAAAATCAGATTTTCGAAAGAGCAATTTTTGCAGTTCACTGGTAAGTTTTTAGTAAGGTCACTGGAAACACATTTTTTTGCGTTCTGCCCCCGTTGCTGCTGCCAAGAGAATGGGTAGCTTAATTGCAATTGTCATCATTATGAGCAGCCAAATTAGACATGCATATGTAATGTATTTAAATTTACATAAATTGATTATTAGAAGAAATGGAAATTCTGAACAAGCATCTCCCCTTTGCACAGTGAAAGCGCTGTCCTTCTGTTGTCTTCATCAAGGTCTTTTCAAACAAGTTTTCACCACCTCTGCATTGACTTCTGGGAGTCATTCTGGGCATGCCAGAAGTTTTCATTCCCTTTGCAGTGACCTATAGCAAGGATGCTTTGGGATGACTCTTTGTGAGTCGAGGGCTTCTTCGACTGACAGCCCTATCTAGGTCCACTTGAACCATATTCTGAGGTCTTAAGAAGAACAGAGGCCTTTTGCCATACTAGGGATTGAACCAGGGTCCTTCAGAGCTAAAAAAATAAGCTATTATAGGTTGAGTTAACAAGCCAAGCCGGGATATAACCCAGACTTATCCTCTATGGATTGGACACAGAGAGGGGCAGTACAGGACCAGCGCCAGTGTTTTTGGCACCCTAGGCGCACAGCCATTTCGCCACCCCGCGCTCTGCTCCTGCAGCTCCGGTGGACCTGCCGCAGGCGTTCCTGTGGAGGGTCCTCTGGTCCCGCGGCTCTGGTGGAGCAGCCGCAGGTGGGCCTGCGGGAGGTCCACCGGAGCCACGGGACCAGCGGACCATCCGCAGGAACGCCTGCGGCAGGTCCACCAGAGCCGCAGGACCAGCAGACCTTCCGCAGGCACACCTGCGGCAGGTCAACCAGAGCCGCCTGCCACCCCCACCCCCCGCAAAATGCCACCCCCCAATAATCCTGGCACCCTAGGCAATTGCCTAGGTCGCCTAAATGGAAGCGCTGACCCTGGGGCAGTAACACACACTCACCAGCAGGTTACATTGGCCCTTTGCAGAGGGGTGAATATTACCTCCATAGAACAAGTATAATCAAATCTCATATCTCAGCCAATCACCTGTAGGGTCAGGAAGAATTTTTTCCCCTGAGGCACAATTGCCTAGATACTTTCTGAGGTTATTTTTTGCCTTCCTTTGAATCATCGGAGATTGGTCACTGCAGGAGATAGGACACCAGATGAGGTGGACCCATGCTCTGAGGAGGCACAGAGAATCTTCCCTCTAGATGCCTGGTGGGTAAGTCTTATTCACTTGCTCAGGATCACACTTACCAAATCTGGGGTCAGGCAAGAATTTTCACTCCAATCAGATTGTCCTGGAGCATGGTGGGAGGGGGAATTCACCTTGCTCTACAGCATGAGGCTAGGATCATCTGGGCATATCTCACTTAATCAATTCCCTGCCATTTCAGAGGCCTTGGGCATTGCTGGAAGCTTGGTCTCTCCTGTTCTCTGCCTGTGGCACACAGTTTCTTCTCCTGAAGACAGAAATGCTTGGTGTCTGATTAAAGTTGTTAGGCTCAATATAGGGTTATCTGTGTGAAAACTTGTGGTCTTTATTAGTCAGGTAGTCACATTAGACCATTGGCTCTTAAGCTTTTTTTTACTGGTGACCCCTTTCACATACCAAGCCTCTGAGTGTGACCCCCCCTTATAAATTAAAAACATTTTTTTAAATATTTAACGCCATTATAAATGCTGGACGCAAAGTGGGGTTTGGGGTGGAGGCTGACAGTTCGCGATCCCTCCTGTAATAATCTTGCAACCCTCTGAGGGGTCCAGACCCCTAGTTTGAAAACCCCTGCATTAGATGATCAGATGGTCCCTTCTGGCCTTAAACTCTATGAAACTATGAAGTAAATGTGTCAATTTCTTTTCACAGCCAGCCTGGGCTGGTTTTGACTCAATGACTGAGGGGTGAGAAGGAGAAAAACTCAATATGATTTATTTAGGCTCTCCAAAAACCTTTGACACAATCTCTCACAAGAGGATTTTGAGAAGACTAAGTTCAGATGTAGGTGAGAGGCAAAGGACTGGATCAGAAATTGGTTAAGAGAAAAAAAAGAGTCAAAGAATCAACAGAGTGACTGTTTTCATTATGGCAGCGGGACACCACAAAGTTCCATAGTCAGACTGACATTGTGTAATATATTTATAAACTCTGTGGAAGAAGGAGTTAGCAATGACAGAGCAAATTTAGAGATGGCATCAAAGTATTTAGTGTAATCAAGACCAGAGAAGACAGCAAAGAATTTCAGAAGGGCATGAAATAGCCAGGTGACTGGGTAACATGATGGCAGATGGAATCCCATGTTGACACGGTAATGCACATTGAAAGGGATAGTTTGAACTGTTCATATATATTTCTGAGGTCTGAATTATCTGTATCAACTCAGGAAAAAGACCTGGGCATTGTAGCCCAGATGGCTAGCTTGCCTTTATTATATTCAGCAGTAATGCACGGACTCTACAGGCCTGTATCCTGTATGACATTAGCTTCAGCCGTTTTAGCGTAAGGCTTGAGGCTTATGAACTTTGGCACAGATAAATGGCCCAACAGAAAACCCCAAGTATTGGAGAGCTGAAAATAGACTGTTGAAGGGGAATTTCTGACCACAGGAACATGAGTCCAATCGCAAGAGTGCCATGGTGACAAACTGACGCACAAAACGATAATAGGTACATGAGTTACCTCCGCAGATGTCTAACTACAAGAGGGCCAGGGCAATGAATTGACATATATGATAAAAAGCTGAAATCATTGATAGACTAATCTATAGGAGAAGGGCACTCCAACATTCAATTATTCATTGGTGATCCCTCGATTCAAGAGTGATCTCTACCATGGATTTACATATGGGTCCTGAGATAACTCAGGAGTCTGATCCTGGAACTGTAAATCCACCTGCAGTAGGTACAGACATTTCCTGGTGGGCCAGCTGTCTGCTGGGGGAAAGTTAGTTCTTTTTTATTCCTCCTCTTTCTCTTTTCAGCTTTGAGGGCAAGACGCTTCTCCTCAAAGCGGGCCTCTGCCTGAGGTGCCATTTGGATCAGACAGTGGCTTTCTGCTCCCAGCTTGTGATGTCCACATCAGTTTTCTTAGAATACGCTTTCAGTTATTCTTTGCACCACAGGATCTCTGACCATGGGTGAGCTTAGAGTAGGCAGCTTGTTTTGGGAGGCAAGGGTCTGGCATCTGCCCATAATGTCTAGCCCAGTGAACTTGGTGCAGGAAGATCATTGTTTAATGCTGGTGACATTGGCTTCAGCGAGGATGCTGGCGTTAGTGTGGCGATCTTGCCACTAGACGCGAAAGATCTTCTGGGGGCATCATTGGTGATACCTCTCCAAACTGTTGAGTTGGTGTCAATAGGTGACCCAGGTTTCACATCCATAGAGGAGTGTAGGAGCAACAATTGTCTTATAGACCTGGATCTTGGCGTTCTGCCACAGGTCATGGTCCATGAAAATGCTTTTAAGCAATTTCCCAAAGGAAGCACTTGCACGCTGGATCCTGTCCTGGATCTCACTGTTGATTTTTGCGTTTTGAGAAAGTTGGCTACCGAGGTGCCAAAAGTGCTCAACTGTCTCCAGAGTCTGACTCTCAGTGGTGATGACTCCAACATTAGTAAGGTGAGGAAATACAAATAAGGAAGAGGGGAGAAACCCTTACTGAACATGCATCAGACATATCGGCATCAGCATAACATCTTATAAAAGTGGCATCCCAGACTATGGGCACTAGGAGAGAGAGATGTAGTGCTGGGGAGGTGCCAGAATGACGGACGGGTGATGGTGATAAGGAAGATAGTGGCTAACATTTCAGTTTGTCCTGAAAGGGATGGTGTGAGTATGGATGTGCAGAGGTACCTTCTGTAGTATCTCTATCTATCTTACTGAGCTAGAGTGTTTGAGACTGTGCTAAATGGGCTAATAAAGTATTTGTAAGCATAGAAGAGTTCCTGTACTGTGGGTGTTGAACCTTTGCACAGCAGGGATCCCAACGATATAATAATTTGAATAATACTGGGCCTGACCTTGGGACACGAATCTGTCAACCCTCAAAGTGATAACTGGGAAGTCTTAAATAATCAATATAATTAATATGTAATCTATAGATCAGGCCACAGATTTGGTGCTCAAACAGGGACCCCAAGGGACGCACAGGGGCAACCTCCCTACCCAGGACTGGTAACTCACCTTTGGTAAAAATTCTAAATTGAAATCCAGCTAATTTCTGTGTCAGAAACACTACAACTCACCAGGGACTTCCTCTTTTTCCTCAGCTGTTGTTTCTCTTTTCTATTTCTTTGCCTTTAGTATACTACTTCTACTTTCTTCTCTGCTTAATTTCACAACAGAGGAAGGGATTATGCCATCCTGGGGGGAATAGTAGACAGAGACACAAGCACACGGATACACACACACACAGATCAAAGGAACGCTCGAGGTCTTGACCATCAGACTCACTTGGCATGTCTCGTGGATGACCATATGTCTCCCACCATTACGCCTCAATGGAAATTTTAACTGTATAAAGATTCCTCACTGCTCTCTAAAGGCATCCTCGCTGCATATTATCAACTGGTCTTTGGGGTTTAGAATCTTTATACATGTATTAAGGGGCTTTGTAAGTTGAATTATATTTTAATATTGAGGCACCTGAAGCTGAAATTGCAGTTGCATCAGGGTAACTCACGCACTGAGGTGGTGGGAGAGTTGATTTATGATTTATATATGGACTATAAGGTGGATAGAAAGCTGGCTAGATCGTCGGGCTCAACGGGTAGTGATCAACGGCTCCATGTCTAGTTGGCGGCTGGTATCAAGCGGAGTACCCCAAGGGCTGGTCTTGGGGCTGCTTTTGTTCAATATCTTCATTAATGATCTGAAAGGATGGTGTGGACTGCACTCTCAGCAAGTTTGCAGATGACACTAAACTGGGAGGTGTGGTAGATATGCTGGAGGGTAGGGATAGGATACAGAGGGACCTATACAAATTAGAAGATTGGGCCAAAAGAAACCTGATGAGGTTCAACAAGGTCAAGTGCAGAGTCCTGCACTTAGGACGGAAGATTCCCATGAACTGCTACAGACTAGGGACCGAATGGCTAGGAAGCAGTTCCGCAGAAAAGGACCTAGTGATTACAGTGCATGAGAAGCTGAATATGCGTCAACTGTGTGCCCTTGTTGTCAAGAAGGCTAAAGACATTTTGTGCTGTATAAGTAAGTGCATTGCCAGCAGATAGAGGGGCGTGATCATTCCCCTCTATTCAACATTGGTAAGGCCTCATCTGAAGTACTGTGTCCAGTTTTGGGCCCCACACTACAAGAAGGATGTGGAAAAATTCGAAAGAGTCCAGCAGAGGCAACAAAAATGATTAGGGGGCTGGAAAACATGGCTTATGAGGAGAGGCTGAGGGAACTGGGATTGTTTAGTCTGCAGAAGACAAAAATGAGGGGGGATTTGATAGCTGCTTTCAATTACCTGAAAGGGCGTTCCAAAGAGGATGGATTTAGACCGTTCTGTGTGGTAGCAGATGACAGAACCAGGAGTAATGGTCTCAAGTTGTAGTGGGGGAGGTTTAGGTTGAATATTAGGAAAAACTTTTTCACTAGGAGGGTGGTGAAGCACTGGAATGAGTTACCTAGAGAGGTGGTGTAATTCCCATCCTTAGAGGTTTTTAAGGTCAGGCCTGACAAAGCCATGGCTGGGATGATTTAGTTGGGGACTGGTCCTGCTTTGAGAAGGGGGTGGGACTAGATGACCTCCTGAGGTCCCTTCCAACCCTGATATTCTATGATTCTGTGTTTTGTGCAATCATAGTTCAGTCTCCTCTGCTCTCCCAGGCTGCACCCTGATCCATCTACCACCAGCTTGTTCTTTGCTGGTCAGTAGGTCCCAACTATGTAATCACTTCTTGATTTGCAAATAACACGTTAGCCATCAATGGAAGAGAGAGGGAGGAGGATGCCCCTTCCCTTTGCTTTTTCTTGGGACTTGATTAAGTAATTGTTGAAACTGGTTAAGAGGTTAATTATTTAAGGAGGGAGGCCTCTATACAGTATGAAGTGCTTACTGTATAGATTTTCAATGAAGCTAGTTAGTAAATTTTAATTAAACTTATTTGGTGTAGAAGTTGAGGTGAGTGGCATAGAGTTAGTAAAGATTTCTGGGAACCCAGCTGTGGTTGACCACAACACAGCATAAAAATATATTAAAGATCATGGAGGAGGTTTTGTATGAATGTAACATAGCCAGGCTATTTTTCATCCTCCAGACCTGTGGGGTTTGATCATATGATCATATGTTTAATGTAATAGTCAGGGAAAGTACAAAAAATGGTACTTACATGTATCACAGCCAGCTAATGCTTGTCTGGAGGGAGAAATGAGAAACGAGACTGTCTAAGCACAGCTGTAAATATACATCCAACTTCCACCAAAGCAGCATGTTAAAATCCAGAGGACTAAATTAAATAATAATATAGAGGAATGGTTAAATAAAAAGTATCAAAGGAACAAGAAAAAAAACCCTCCACTTACCAGAAAGTAATGAAAGCTCAGCCTTCCCCCCAGCCATAGGTCTTAGAGACCATGTATCTATGCATTTAGCCCATATTGTTGTACAGACAAAACTACACAGGATCTTTTCAGCGGGCAAGACAAAGATGTCACATTTATTATGATAACAATTTGATTAATGACCAATAACTAATATTTTCATTCTTATACACACAAATTATACCTAATACCTATACACACACACACACACACACATTATACCTAATACCTATACACACACACATACACACACACACACACATCCATCAGATGTTCTGCAGCTGCTGCATAGTTACAAGGCCTGAAATTGCTTGAGTTCGCGGCTTGGATTCATAGCTTGTGGCAGCTAACTGGCCAGGAAAGCCGGGCACAAGGAAGGGCTGGGTCTGTTGGGCGTGCACCGATGCCCTTCCATGTTGGTAGCAGAATGTTACCCTCCAAAGTCTTCCATCTCACCCATCCTTTTTGTGGGCTTTAGTTTGAATCTAGAGTCTATAGGTCTTGCTGTGTCACTGCCTCTAGGTTTGGTGATTGATCACTCGTCAATGGCAGGCGTGACTTTCAGCCTCTGACCTGGCTTTGATCTTCCTTCTATTGTACCTTTTCTTTTTAGGGTGGACTCTTCTTACTTTGTTAGGGCTCTTGTCTGCATCTTCAGCCGGTGGAGTTTGAACTTTATTTCATCAGGACAAGCTGGGGCTGGAGGTTGATTCCATCATTCATACATACCTCAGTCACACATCTAAACTAAACTAATAAGATTACAGCAGGGTTTGCAAAAATGAAGGTTGGAGGAAGCTTTTACAAAATGGAGTGAGCGTTTTAAAATGGGGTTTGAATTACAATATGGCAAACAGTGAACAGAAGTTACAGTATAGACAAGTGTAGTGGATGGCAAACAGTAAACAGAAGTTACAATGTAAGCAAGTGTAGTGAATGGTGAACAGAAGTTACATTAATAAAGTGAAGAATTAAAAACAATTTCATTTATCAGTTCTACAATATCCTGTAATCCTGTAAATCTCTGTGCCTTTAATTTGCAATTTCTAAGACAACAGGAAACAAGAAGTCACTGAGGCTTTGACCAGTAGCAAACGCGTTGCTGTAAAAACCGGAGGGGATGTGCTTTGGGGCACTTTCTGTCTAGGAGGACGAGGAGAAGTAAATTGCTTCTAACAGGAATCTGGCAGAATGATATTAAAACTAGGGACCCATAAAGCATCTAATTACAAGGTTCAGCATCCTCTTAAACAAGGCTATGTCTAATGTGCATGTACAAGGTAAAGCAAACCCTTGTTCACTATCCCTCTAACCTGTAAATGGCAAGGGAGGCAGTAGGAAAAGAAGCAAGGGTAAAACTCTCAGGTAAAATTCAAGCATTAAGTATTTATGTTGTTTTGTTACTTGCATATTCGTATTAGTCAAATTGCAGCCACAAAACTTCCTGGGTTTAAATCAGTGGCTGTGCATTATTAGTCCAAAAATAGATATCAAGTTAGTTGTGCTTCCGGATGTGCCCAACATAGTGAAGGAAGCCAGAAACGAGTCATATTTTTTCTTTACACAAAAAGTATTGAAGCCTCTAACAAGCAAACCGCAGCAGCCTCTGCTACCCACAACATGTATCATGGTTATTGTCATAGGTTTTAATTCATCAAAATACAGGAAAAACTGTGTTATGTGGCCCTGCACCAACCAAAAAGCTCTAAAAACCAGCATTTCTAATTTTGATGGGAAGTCCATTTTATAGTCCAGTTGGTGGGAGGCCAGCAGGCTCCCTACCTGGCTTCACGTGGCTCCCTGGAAGCAGCGACGTGTCCCTGCTACTCCTAGGCAGAGGAATGGCCATGAGGGGTTCGGAGTACGGGAGGAGGTGTCGTGCTGGGGTTTGGGGCATGGGAGGGGGTACGGGCTCTGGGAGGGAGTTTGGGTGCGGGAGGGGGCTCAAGGGAGGGATTTGGGGTGCGGAGGTAGTTTTGGCTTGCTGGATCTGGGGGGGGGGGGTGCTCACCTTAGGTGGCTCCCTGCAAATGGTGACTTGTCCCAGCTGCTCCTAGGCTCTGCGCGCTGCCTCTACCCTCAAGCACCGCCCCCGCAGTTCCCACTGGCCACAGTTCCCGGCCAACTGGAACTGCTGAGCCAGTGCTCGGGGTGGGGCGGGGGCAGCAGGGACAGGTAGCCTGTTGCGGGGAGCCACCCAAGATGAGTGCCCCCCAGATCCAGCACTCTGCACCCCCTCCTGTGCCCCAACACCCTGCCCTGAACCTCCTCCCACACCCAAACTCCCTCCCAGAGCCCACACCCTGCATCCCCTTCCGCACCCCAAAACCCAGCCCTGTGCCCTCTCCTGCACCCAGACTCCCTCCCTCTTAATTAACCAGCATTTTTCACTTACCTGCATCCCTCTTTCCCCCAACATTGTGCATAAAAAAAGATTTTACTGTAAAATGTTCAATTTATCTCTTGCAATTTTCCCTTTATATTTCCAGATAAAAAAAGCATCTGTTAATATTTTTCTCTCTTACCCACTTGTGTTTTAATCTAAGGTCTAAACGCTCAAGGGAAACACCTTTGGCTCATAACTAAATCATTAAACTTCTTTTATAGGCAAACCAAGGGGTATACCCAGGAAAATTAATGATTTCAACCCTTAGGTTTCCTGGATCTGCTCTAAATGTTTAATCTACTGGTGGTAAGGCTTGTTGATATGTTGGACTTATTTGTTTGTTTGTTAGATATATGTTTTGTGTCACATCACTAGATTATGATTTTTCATACTTTTGGGGAGTTTTTGTTGCAACAGCAATAGTTTTGCGCACAAAAAGGTGAACAGTAAAAATATTAATAGTAAAACATTTTTCTTTGTGGTACGACATAATTCTAATATTATAATTCGGGATTAACCCATGGCATTAGGATTGCCAATGTATATAAACTGCCAAGTGTGCACTGGGCCCAGTAGGTCTTCCAAACGCTTGATTAGGATCCAACCAACAGACTAAATTCTGTGATGAATCCTGGCCACGTACCACTCAAGGTACATTGCACATATGCTCAGGATATTGTCCAGCAACCTTCACTGGAGATTTCAACCATTATCACTCTGAGTGGAGATACACTGATTCAGATGTAAGAGTAAGGGTTTGATGGACTCGGTGATTAACAACAACTTTGTGTTAATTCATGATGCAAACAACATGGCACATTTCTCTCAGCCAGATGGTCAAAAATACTCACCTGATCTTTGTTGGGTCAGTTTGCAAGATGGCCATCACAACCAATAAATCGTAAAATACTCGATAGCTTCCCTCACAGCCAACACAGACCATCATTCAGCCATGTCAGGCTGCAGCTACCGATCATCCAAAGTTCAATCAAACCTCAGCAGGGGAAGGGGTAGCTTGGTGGTTTGAGCATTGGACTGCTTAAACCCCAGGTTGTGAGCTCAATCCTTGAGGGAGCCACTTAGGGATCTAGGGCAAAAATCAGTACTTGGTCCTGCTAGTGAAGGCAGGGGGCTGGACTCAATGACCTTTCAGGGTCCCTTCCAGTTCTGGGAGATTGGTATATCTCCAATTATTTATTTTTAGAATTTTCATAAGGCAGGTTGGGAAAAGTTCTGCAAGGCACTGGAATGTAGAGTGGCCACCATTCCATCACATTGTATCCCAATCGATGAAACCTACCACCAATTCCAAGGAGCCATTTACAAAGCTGCATGTTCAGCTATACCATGGGGCTGTTGACCAATTTATACTCCCTGCCCAAGTGCCAATTACCAAGCCTTGCTCAGGAAATTTGAATTAACTGGTGACCCAGACATTGCAGACCATCTAATTGAGGGTCTGGACACTGCCAGGCTCACTTGGTAGAAGGAATCTGTGGAGAAGCTTGACTTCACTTATTCCAACTGTAAGTGCTGGCACCTGATCCACTGTCTGGTTGCTGCTCAACAACTTCCAGGCCAAAATCACCCACTGTTTAAGCCCAGTGAGATTGCAAGACATCTAATGTGGGTAGCAAAGGTTCATCTAGAGAAGTAATTTAAATGCAAAGTATATGACAAATGATGTCAACGTCAACATCAGAATGTGGGCAGGAGTCAACCAGAGCTACTCATGGTTAATGAACTAGATAAGGCCCTTAACTCCATCAGACCAGGCCCAGCAGCAGGATGTAATAACATCTCTCCAGAATTTGCTAAGCATCCTGGACCAAAGGCATCAGAGCGGCTCACTAATTTCAATATACAGGTCATTAATGAGAAGAAGCTACTGTGCACTTGGCGTCAAGCAAAGATTATTGCCATTCTCAAGAC
The DNA here is from genome assembly GCF_003597395.2 of Chelonoidis abingdonii. Classification (NCBI taxonomy): domain Eukaryota; kingdom Metazoa; phylum Chordata; order Testudines; family Testudinidae; genus Chelonoidis; species Chelonoidis abingdonii. The sequence goes on from NC_133770.1 coordinate 295,260,557, forward strand.
GGGCAAGGACCCCCACAATATGGTGATTTACTGCTCAATATCCTTGCTGTCAGTGTGTTTCAAAGTGTTTGAGTGCTTGATCCTCCAACGGATTGCTCTGACGTTGAATGAGGTCTTGCAGATTGAGCAGGCAGGGCTCAGGAAAGGACATAGGCACCTGTGATCAGGCCTTGGCCTTAACCACTTTTATTGAAAATGGTCTTCAACAAACTCTAAAGAAAGGACTGCCTGGATGTGACCATCGCTAATGACACTGTTTGGCACAAGGCCTTACATGTAAACTCTCTCGAGTTGCCCCGCATTGGGTGACCAAAGTAGTAGAGCTATTCCTTCAAAATAGGTGGTTCAGAGTACACATAGATGATCTCTGCAGTTCCTGGAAGTGTCAGATTAATGGTCTTCCTCAAGGTTCAGTTCTTTCACCAATATTGTTCAATGTGTACATCAATGACTTGCCAGCAACAGTCTTGCACCTGACATCTGATGCAGCTATCAAGCTCAGTCCTTCTCAGAAATTGACAAGGTCTTGAATGGTGATATGAAGCTCATGCCAGACTATCGTAGTCAATGGCACCTGCAGTTGAGCTTTTCCAAGACAGTTTCTAGCATATTTCATTTGCATAATGCAAGCACAAGCCACTAGTTAAATATTTTCTTAAACGGCCAATGCCTGAAGCATGATCTAAACCTGGTTTACCTCAGTGTGACATTGGTTAGGTCGTTGACATACCACAGTCATTTGAAGAAGGCAGCAGCCAAAGATAGTACTCAGAACAACCTGCTCAGAAAACTGGGCTGCTCAACCTGGGGTGTGAGCACCCGGATGCTTACAACCAGCACTTGCCCTCTGCTATTCAACAGCAGAGTCCTATATTCCTGTCACTCGTCTCACATGAAGCTGGTCAATGCAGAGCTTAACAAAGCTATGTGCATTGTTACCGGGGCTGTTATAAGCAGACAGTTAAAGGTTAATTTCTCTTTTACCTGTGAAGGGTTAAGAAGTTCACATAGCCTAGCTGACACCTGACCAGAGGAACCAATGCGGGAACAAGGTGTTTTCAAAGAAGGAGTAGGGAAATCAGTCTTTGTCTGTTCAGAAAAGTTTGTGCTAGAGTAAAGAATCCAAAAATCAGTCATCTAATATTTCTTAAAAGTAGTAAGTGTTTAGAAAAGGAATGTATTAGATTATGTTTATTTTCTTTTGTGACTTTCTTTTTGCATAGAGGGAGAATCAAATCAAATCACTGATCCAACCATCCAACCATCTGCCCACCAGGTTTTGACCTGCCAAGGCACCTGTGATCATCCCTGAACTAGTTTGTAAACGGACAGGGCGATTGTGCGCCCAATGCCTTCAAATGACCTGCGATGTAGATGCAGTCAGCTTCAGATTATGTTGCATATTCTGGACAAGTGCCCGCTAACTTACTTTGATGGAAGGATACCAGCTCTTCATCTGGTTGATGACGATGCTATCACATGGCTGGACACACTGCGCATACGCTGAAGAAGAAGTAGAAGAAGAAGCAAAACACCCTGAAAGTTCAGACAGGCTTTAGGGTCTAATTCAATACCCATTAAAATCAGTGGAAAGGCTCTTATTGATTCTAATGGGATTTGGATCAGATTAATTAACCCTCACGCTTCAGGGCATAAGCTAACCTCTAACTCAGGGGGTAAAGTAGAAACTTTTTTTAGGGCAGATTGTCCCATAACTGCCTACTGCAGGGCTTCTTCTGCCTTCCTCTGAGGCAGCTGGTATTAGTCACGGCTGAAGAAAAGATCCCACTGAACGGATCAACACTAGCAGTTCCTAGGTCCTTATGATTGCAATAGTTATTTTATATGTATAAAATATTAATGACTATTAAAGCATATTCATTGACTTTTAATAACTATATAATCGGATGTGGGCCTTAACATAGTTTATAAAGCTCATTAATTTTTGTATGTAATTGAGATGCAAAAAGTGCCTTATCAACCCTACATTAAATATTTATTTGAGACACTTGATTTAAAATGTGCTGTGTATATGTTTTGAGTGGATTCTAGGCTTAGGTTGAATACATGGGTTTTGCACTATAGTTACACAGTACAATACAACTCAGTGAAACTCAAATCTCTCACCCATAGCATAGGCAGAGGGGTTTACAGCCAACTGTAGATATCTCCAGAGATGAAAGCAAAGGTTGGCACTCTAATTAGCCAGTCAAATCTGCATAGGTTCCCAGCACATCCTTGTAACAACTGCTGTTGCCCCTCACAGATAAAAACATGTCTCTCTGTAGCCTTCTCTCATCAGTTCAGGTTGTCACAACCCTTTACCACAATGCTGTGTTTGGCTCTTACATTGCAAGTGTTCTACCAAGTTTCTTTTTTTCTTCTTCCATATTTATGTCAAGGACTCCAAAATCCATCACTGCTGGTGTCAGTTGTTATCTCACAGGGGTGCCATTATTAGGGATGCGCTGGCTATGGAAGAAAAATTGTCTGGCGTTCTTCAACAACGTCAGCACAGCTTGAGTGCAGAACACTCCATGTGGCACTTGAGCACTGCATAGGGCGCACTGCCTGCCTTTTGCACATATGCATCACAGCCCATGAGACTTCTGTTTCGGAGCCTGTAATGCAGAAGTGATTGTGAGCAGGGGGGAGAAGTAATTGTGGGTGCAGAAAAAAAAATAACAACTGTGTTTATTGAGAAGGATTAATTCAACGGCATGAACCAGTGAAGGAGAAAGGTTCTGTCTGGTTCCAGTGCTCTGTCCAGAGCAGTGTAGAGAGGCCAGACCAACCTCAGCAGTGGGTAGGTAGAAATAGTTTATAAAAACCCAAGAGGAATTTCCCCAGCACAGGTACTGTGCTGATGTAATGCTGACAGACGCTAGGATCAAACTTGGGCTTTTGGAGCTTAATGCATGAACTTATATTGCCTGAGCTAAAAAGACAGCTCTCTCTCTTAACCAAGCTATAGTAGGCACCTCAAACTCTAGGTGGTTTAGCTGCCACTAGAGGGTACTAGAGTGACACACTAAGCAGCATGGGTTACAATGGGGTCACAATAAGGTTATGCTGGGGAAGGAGCCAGGCTCTGGGCCATAGAACACATTGTTATGGCTGCTCTGGCTAGGCCACCAGACCATGCAGAGGCTGTGGTAACTTACAGAAGAGTCAGGGTCGCCTAACTTATACTGGGAGTTGCTGCAGCAAGTGAGACAGCACAAAAATGGCTTTCGCCTGCCCCGGGAGCTGTCGTTTCCATCTTTCATACTGAGCCACATTGGGATACCGCACGGAATATGACTCATCAGAATACAGCACTCTGATTGGTGGCAACCTCGTGCTCTGAGTGACCCTACGGAGCCGACTGTCAGAAGCTGGGACTGGACAACAGGGGATGGATCCCTCAAAATTGCCCTGTTCTGTTCATTCCCACTGAAGCATCGGGCACTGGCCGCTGCTGGAAGACAGGATACTGGGCTAGACGGACCCAGTATGGCCATTCCAACGTCCTTATGTTTATAACCTGAGCCCATGTCACTGTTGCATTGCAGCTTCTGAGAGCTGGTTAACCTTTAAGTGGGTGTCAAAGAGAGTGACTATGTGCGGTGCCTCCTGCAGGCTGCAGGTTTCCAAGCTGGCTCCAGATAGGCAAGCATGGAGGGGACAAGATGAGGAAGGGGCTAAAGGATCCATATTTATGCTGCTCCAGCAGCTCCAAACTCTCATGTCATTGGCAGCAATTACTTTTCCAGCCCATATAGTAGAACAGCAGCTGCATGCTTTGGGAGCATGAATTCAATGCCCACTTAGTTCCCCACATGATGTCCATTTACTTGGCTTTCCGACCAGCAGGGGTGAATTTCTCCCTAAAAATGTGTTGGCAGGCACAGATTCCACATAGCTGGCAGGGTCACAGAATCATAGAAGTGTGGGACTGGAAGAGACTTTGAGAGGTCATTTAATCCAGTCACCTGCTGTCACAGCAGGACTATGTAATAAACAGACCATCCCTGACAGGTGTTTGTCTAAACTGCCCTTAAAAACCTCCAGTGATAGAGATTCCACAACCTCCCTCAGCAATTTGTTCCAGCATTTAACTACCCTGACAGTTAGGAAGTTTCTCTTAATGTCCAACCTAAACCTCCTTTGCTGCAATTTAAGCCCATTGCTTCTTGTCCTGTTCTCAGAGGTTAAGAAGAACAATTTTCTCCCTCCTCCTTGTAACAACCTTTCACGTACTTGAAAACTGTTCTCATGTCCCCTCTCAGTCTTCTCTTCTCCAGATTAAACACAACCAATTTTTCAATCTTCCCTCATAGGTCATGTTTTCTAGTTCTTTAATCATTTTTGTTGCTTTTCTCTGGACTTTCTCCAATTTGTCCACATCTTTCCTGAAATGTGGCACCCAGAACTGGACACAATACTCCAGCTGAGGCCTAATCAGCGCAGAGTAGAGCGGAAGAATGACTTCTCATGTCTTGCTTACAACATTCCTGCTAATACATCCCAGAATGATGTTTGCTTTTTTCGCTACAACATTACACTGTTGACTCATATTTAGCTTGCAATCCACTGTGACCCCCAGATCCCTTTCCAGAGTGCTCACGGGTGATAGTAACGTAAAGGACTTACCGGTACGCAGGGCAGCCAGGCTCCTGGGTAAGGTGGAGGAGCATTTCTGGGCCCCCAGAAAGGGTGAGGCCTCGGCCAGAAGAGGGAGGACTGGGGCCAGACTCCCCCCAGCCAGCCCTTCAGCACTGCCTGGACAATGCTGCCCGGGGGTCCGGCAGCGATTTAAAGAGTTTGGGGCTCCAGTCGCTGTCAGGAGCCCCAGGTCCTTTTAAAATGCCGGGCCCTGGGGCAACTGCCCCTTTTTCCCTCCCTGCCCCTTATCAGTGGCCCCACCAATACAGTGCTTAAAGCGCTGCAGCCGTGGCAGCGCTTTAATGTTGGCTGTGTACCGGCCCGTACCAGCGGCCACTTTCTTACCAGTACGTCATACCAGCCCGTACCAGCTTACTTTCACCTCTAGCAGTACTCCCTAGGCAGTCATTTCCCATTTTGTATGTGTGCAACTGATTGTTCCTTCCTAAATGGAATACTTTGCATTTGTTCTTATTAAATTTCATCATGTTTCCTTCAGACCATTTCTCCAGTTTGTCCAGATCATTTTGATTTTTAATCCTACCCTCCAAAGCACTTGCAAGCCCTTCCAGCTTGGTATCATCCACAAACTTTATAAGTATGTTCTGTATGTCATTATCTAAATCATTGATGAAGATATTGAACAGAATCAGACTCAAGCTGCTCCTCCTTCTCAGGTAGTTTTGTGTGTGTGTGTGTGTGTGTGTGTGTGTGTACGTGTGTGTGTGTTCTGGAAGAAACTCTAAAAAATGAGATCCTGTGTGCTTTTGGAGGAGGGATAGCTCAGTGGTTTGACCATTGGCCTCCTAAACCCAGGGTTATAGGCTCAATTTTTGAGAGGGTCACTTAGGAATCTGGGGCAAAAATCTGTCTGGGGATTAGTCCTGCTTTGAGCAGGTGGGTTGGACTAGATGACCTCCTATAGTCCCTTCCAATCCTGATATTCTATGATTTGAGTGGACAAAGTGATGCAGGGACAGATTCATTCCCAATGCCTACAGGTTATCCAATGACCAATTTGTCCTCTAGTTAAAATGTGTGTCTCTTCTTATTTAATATTTATGTTACAGTAGCATCAATCAAAATCAACACCCCATTGTGGTCGTTATATGTCTGCAGGGCAGACACATAGTGATGAAACATTCCCTGCCCCAAAATGCTTACAACATAAATAGCTAAAACAGAGGGCAAGAGGAGAAACCAAGGCAATCTGATGTACCCCAGTACCAGTAGCAGAGTAGAACATAGACCCATCTCCATACTCACCCACTGATTCCCTAACCCATGAAGCACAGATTCTCCCTATATGTCTTTCTTTTTTTCTTTCACACTCAACCCAGTGTTATCTGATCACTCCTTCGGTGGCCTCAGTTCAATCCCTAATGGACTAGTGTCTGATCACAATTGGCACTAATTGCTCCTCTTAATAGCCTCCGCTGTGAGCTCTACGACTTGTTCTGCTGCTGCCTCACCTCCTGGTATCCACGCCAACATCGACCATCTGGAGGTGAGGCACAGCTGCTGGTGTCCTCTACCTGTTGTGTGGATAACTAAAAAGTTCAGTCTCCAGAGATGACAAAGAATAAGGAACTCTACAGTAGATACCTGGGAGACATTTTGCATTTTCAATATCAGACCTGATATTCCACTGAGGCTTTTCTTAGAAGCGTTTTGTCTGTGTGTGCCAGCACAAATCAACATTGTTTTTATTAGAGGGATGATTACTTGAACTGCTGCCAGAAGTTGTTTGGGTTATTTGCGGGTTTAGCAAGAGACATGCGCAATAATCTCTGTCTGTGTGTGTGGACTGGCTACTTTGTTTGCTTCCAGTTCTACACAGTCGCTCAGTTCCTTCTCTAGGCCCTGTCAATTTTGTTTAAAAAAATAAACAAAAAGAGAAAGAAATCCTTGCCCCAGACAGCAGGTTCCAGCTACAATCGCATCCTCTCAGAGTAGGGTTGCCATCAAGCTTTGGAGACGACCCTTTTTGAATTATCCAGAGCAATTTATACTGTAATCATAGGCCTGTCAATACAGCTCTTCATGATTTTAATTCAAAAGGGCTTCGCCACTATGCCCTGGAGCTGCTCTGATCAGAGTTGGAGATAGTCCCTTTGAAATGCTTCACTCTTCAGTGCTGCGTGGTGTGAACAAGGAGACGCTGCTCCGCTTGTTGTTTTGTGGAAGGGATCAATAGCTTAGAGTTAGTATCAGGAACCAAGGCATATGTCAAAAGGCTCTGTTTAGATATGCCGTCAAAAGTTGGGATGCTCGCCCCTATTATTGTGGAAATGCTAATGGAAAGGAGCTGGCTTTGCAGTCATGGAGACTGGAATGTAGCATCCTCCCTTAGTTAGGGCACTGGATGGGACCCAAAGAAGCTACAGTTTTAGTTCAGGTTCTGTCACTGACCTGCCGTGTGACCTTGGGCAAGTCCCTTCACCTTTCTTTCCCCTCACACTCTATCAAGACTGAAAGCTCTTCTGGGCAGGGATTATCTGTCTCTATGTGTTTGTTTGTGTGAATCAGTAAGGAACTACTTTTGTGGTTTTGTACTTCTGTAAGTCAAGGGACAATGGGTCGTAAGTTATGACCAGGAAGACAAGAGGTCCCAATATTGCAAAGTCTCAGCTATTCACCTAAACACTTAGCACAGTGGGGCAGCCAGTCTCAGCTGAGACCTCTAGGCACAAACAGAACCGCAGATAATAACTAATAATAGTATCCAGAGGACACAGAGTTCTGAAGCCTTCGAAGCCCATCTGTCCAGCAGAAAGGGACGCTTGTTTCCTTTTAAAGGTACTCAGCATAATTCAATAGAATTCACCCTGAAGGCCAAGTAGAATTCACCCTGCAGTTTATTGCTGAACAGGGCCTCGGTGTTTAGTCTTTCTGCCCAGACTGCTGAATGTCAATGAAAAGAGTAAACAAGGGGTTAACTCCGGCTCACTTTGTGTCTCCCCTTAAATAGGTACTCAGGTTTGAGGCTAAAAGAATGGCAGTTCAGATGTAGCAGAGGGAGCCTGCCTGTGAGAAAGAGGCAGGATTCCACACCCAAGTTTTGTGGAGATCACAAGCTGGGGAGTACGAGTGGTTGGAAAATTGTGAATGAAACATTTTTCGCATGAGGCACTATGGCAACTCAGCCACAGGGATGGACCGCATTGCATCATGGGAGAGGTAGTCTAGCTGAGGACCAGGGTCGTTGAGGGGAAATGGGAGCACAAGGGACCCAGAACTACAGCTTCCAGGGATCTCAGGTGGACCCTGGGATTAAGATTAACCTGACCTGACACATTTCAGCATTTCCAAATCCAACATTTTTTGTTCAGTGAAAAGTTTTGTTATTTAGATTTTTTTTCTCTCCCAGTTTGGGACAAAAACAGGTCTCACAATCTTGGAACTCCCCATAGGACAGAAATTCAGCTCAGGGAGGCCTGGAAAGGGTGGGGGGAGATCTGTTTGTCCTAGTTATACTAACTTGTTTGGTGTCTTCCAGTGACTGGAGTACAAAGTCTTCTTCTTTCTATTTTACTTATTCATCAAATGTTTTTATACTTGCACCTGAGAGGCCCCATAGAAAACTTCCCCTTCTAAAACCCCAGTGGACTCCAATGATAACAACAGCAACAATAAAGAATTTGCCTCGGCCTGGGAAACAAAACCCAGTCCGCTTGTTCTTGGCTTGTAATGATCATGCAAATACAAGCTGATAAAAGAAGGTAAGGCTGGCTTAGGTTTGCAACCTCTAAACACATTATAAATATTGTATGGCGCCATTCTTCATTGGAAAACCCTGGCTGATTAAATTAACTGGTTTGCTGTCCCTGCTTCAGTTGATGTCCCTGGGACATATTAAATATAGAAAGCTCTCTCCTAGGTTTCTGCACTGTTGCTGGTTTGAAGGAGGATTTATTGGTATGGGAAGAGAAGCGAGACCACTCAGGGCCCTGCTGGTTTGTATTTTCTGTCTTCTGAAACTGCGGATATTATTTTTTCCCTCTACCTGAGACTTTATAACCCTTTTCCTCCAGGAAAATGAAAAAAAAAAATCAGCAAACCAATCATCAGCCTTCCTTTTCCTTATTTACCAAGCTGTGCCAGAGAAGGGTCAACCCCAAGCAAGCTTAACGACGGGTAAAAAAAAATGCATTTCTTTCTGTTGAGAAACTCCTGGGCTTTTTTTCCCCCCCTTTTCCTCGGGAATGGCTCTTACTTTTTAAATCAGTATCAAAGTGAGTGGAGATGAGAGGTGCAAAAGCTGGTTCTACTTGCAGCAGGAAGAAAACCCCTGCCTCAGTTACAGAGGGTATTTACGTACAGGGCTAATGGAAGAGGCAGTTTCTGTTTCACATGCTTGGTATAGGGGACCACAGTAGCACCTGCAACGATAGGCTTGATTCTGCTTTGCAAATGGCCATGAACTGAAAAGGGGGTATTGCCCGAGGAAGGGGTCTGCTGGGGTGACTGTGAAAAAACATTCTGAGACTGATTCTCTGCTACTCTAGTGCGGTGCGGGGGCTGTCAGGGAGCTGGTTAGTATTCCCAGATTCTCAGACTTGGTGCTGCTCTAATTTGTGCTACCTGCCAATGGTCCCTAAAGGGCCATCTGCCACTTGGAGATGGCTGCCCCCTTTCCCTGACCCCGGCTTACCCCTTTCCACTCTGGACACATACCTCATGCTGGCTTTATACTTGCTCGGGTCCCCCCCATGCTGGGTATCTGCAGCAAGGGGCCTGAGGCCTATGGGACTCTCAGGTGGCAGGAAAAGAGCAGGTCTGGGCAGAAATCCTCCCTCTCTACACAAGCATTTAGGTCTATAATTAAACTAAGAAAATACATGAATAGAAATTGCGATGGGTATATACCCCCACGCCGGCACTGAATGGTCAAGGGCAGTTGGCACATTCAATTGGGGCGTGCCAGGCTCAGTGAAGGATCAGATCCAACTGGGGAGGGTCGGCTCCAGGCACCAGCTTAGCAAGCAGGTGCTTGGGGCAGCCACTCTGGAGAGGGGTGGCAGGTCCAGCTATTCGGCAGCAATTTGGCGAAGGGTCCCTCATTCCCGGTCGAAGCAAAGGACCTCTCGCTGAATTGCTGCATATCGCGATTGTGGCTTTTTCTTTTTTTTTTTTGGCTGCTTGGGGCGGCAAAACCCCTGGAGCCGGCCCTGCAGCTGGGGAAGTTAATATAAAGGGAAGGGACAATCTTGGGCTCTCTCTTGAGATGGGAACTCTGACAACTACCCAAGATAGCTAACTGGATCTCCATGGGGAAAGCCCTGGGAAGTATGACCTGTCACCAGAGTCGGAAAGGACTCTGTGAAGCGTGGTGAGAGGCTGGGTACAGGCGCGGGAACTAGGGGTGCAGGGGGTGCTGCAGCACCCCCAGGTTTTATGCTGGGCCCTGTCCACCGGCCCCATGTCTGGGAACCCATGCCCAGAACCACTCCTGGCCCCACACCTGGGGCTCTGCTCCTGGCCCTGTGCCAGCCCCCATCTGTGGCCCCGCCCCCAGCCGTGGCTTCCTTACCCTTGTCTGGGGCCCCCTCTCCAGAGACCTGGCCCTGCTCCCAGACTCAACTCTGAGGGATCGGGGGTGGGGGCATGGACAGGAGTAAGGTGAGGGACTGAGGTAAAAAGGAAAAACTGCTTTCAGCGCCTCCATTATGAAAAGTGTCCCAGCACCACTGGGGCTGGGAAAAGGGGCCTAGAGACAGGCCAAGCTAGGAAGAAGTCCAGGGAGGTGCAAGGGGTCTGAGGGTGCAGAGCTTGGCTGCTCAGTACAGGTTCCCTAAAACCCAGTCAAGTCTGCTGTAAGACTGTAATTTGGGCTGGCTTCCACCATTTCCCATTGGTTGCACAGTGACCTGCAGCTTCCCTAACCTAAATAGTGATTTAAGCAACACGGTAGAGTCAGTGCAGGGGATTTGTCAGTGGGGCTTTCTGGCCCAGGTATTTCTTCTGGCTCAGCTTGTCTGAGCTGAAGGGCTGAAAAGTCCCATTAGAGAGGGAAGAGACTGTTGTGACCACAGAGTCAGCTCCTGGTGTCTGTTCTTGTACGTTTAAGCAGGTTTAACATAGTTCATGGAGGAACTTGCTGTTTGGTGATTCCTCTTTCCCTTGTTAGCAAAAGCACCAGCCATGTAACCATGTGTCCTGGTGTTATTCCTGTCATTTGGAGCTCTGCAGGGGCTTACAGTACATTCCCTGCTGCTTGAGACCAACACAGCCACTGAATAGCCTAGCAAATACCAAAGCATCTTCTCCCTAAAGGACCAGCTGATTGCTGGGTTCAGGAACTCAGTTGGGTTGGGTACTGCAATGAATTCTGCTAGATCAGTGGTCCCCAACCTTTTTGTGACCAGTAGCGCATTCATGTTTTCAGAAGAGTGTGGCGGGCGCCAACAATTTTTCAAGGCTTATTTTGTATTTGTACATTAAATAATACAAAAAAAGTCATATTTAATATTACATAATATATGAATCCAGAGAGAAGCTGGAGAGAAGCCACGAGGACAGAGAACACAAGTGCCCGCAGCCCCAGAGTACTCTGTCCCCAGCAGGCGCGGGACCCCAGATTCTCTCCCCTGCTGGGCAGTAGGCGGGTCCTGCACCTGCCGGGGACCAAGAACTTCGGTGCCTACAGCCCCAGAGTTCTCTGTCCCCAGCAGGTGTGGGGCTGCAGCTTCTCTCCAGCTTAAGCTGTGGCCCTGTGCCTGCCAGGGACCAAGAACACCAGCACCCACAGCCTGCAGCCCCGGAGTTCTCTGTCCCCAGCAGGGGTGGGGCCACAGCTTCTCTCTGGCTTTGAAGCCGGAGAGAAGCTGCGGCCCCGCCCCTGCTGGGGACAGAGAACACTGGCACCCGCAGTCTGCAGCCCCAGCAAGCTGGAGAGAAGCCACAGCCTCACGCCTGCCAGGGACAGAGAACACCGAGTCCTGCAGCCTGCGGCCCCTGGAGTTCTCTGTCCCCGGCAGATGCGGGGCCGTGGCTTCTCTCCCCTACTGGGCACTAGGTGGGCGCACATAAATGCCCCAGCGGGCACCATGGCGCCTGCGGGCAACACATTGGGGACCACTGTGCTAGATGGTGCAGAAGCCATGTAGCAGATCTACACATCTCAGTCCCAACCCAGCCAAGGAATGCTCCAGTTCACTACAAGTGCCCCCGCTGCTATGACTTATTGCTGTATTCTGCCAGAGCGGTGAATATTTTTGCTAAAGCTGTCGGGACCTTCTTGCAGAAATGTATTGGTTTCCACAGAACTCTTATCAGGAACATTTTGGGAGTGAGAGAGACTCTATGGCTGGATGGTTCTGGACCTGGCCTGACTTGGCATGATCTGGAATGAAAAGCTCTGTTCTGAATCAGGCAGAACCTGGGTTTCCTGCTTCCCAGGCCCATACCCTAATCACTAGGCTACAGAGGGTACATCTACCGTGCAATCAGAAATCTACCCATGGCAACAAGTCTCAGAGCCCTCTTCAGCTGACTCAGCCTCACAGGGCTCAGGCTGTGGGGCTGAAACTTGCAGTGTAAACATTTGGGCTTGGTCTAGAGCCCAGGCTTGGAGACAGGCCCTCCTCACAGGATCTCAGAGCCAGACTCCAGCTTGAGGTTGGTTGGCTACACTCAGTTGAACCGGGCCAACCTCAGCCAAGTGGCAGGATTTTTAGTGCAGTGCAGATGTACCCGGAGTGTGAAGCACACAAATGCCCCAACCTTCCCCTGCCACAATTCTGTATTCGCAAAAAGGAACCAAAAAACCTACAAAACTCAGAAACTGCTGCGGAATGTCATTGTTGTTCTCTGGTCAGCTCTACATACGCACAACCTAAGTCAGTTCAAGTACCCACAGTCCATAGTAAATACCCAAAAGCCACATATAACTCCTCTGTTAATTTCACTTTATTCTGTGTCTCCTTTAAAATGAATGGACATGGGTATGGGGTTTGTTTATTTTTAGAAGAATACAATGAGAAACATGCTCATTGACAGGCCCAATAAAGAAAGTAACAGAACGCCACTAGCTGTCACTAGCTGGCCAAACCAGGCAGTCTCTACACAAAAGAATAAATGGACACGAATCAGACATGAGGAATTATAACATTCAAAAACCAATCGGAGAACACTTCAGTCTGCCAGGTCACTCAACAACAGACCTAAAAGTGGCAATTCTTCAACAACAAAAAACCTTCAAAAACAGACTCCAACTTGAAACTGCAGAACTGGAACTAATTTGCTGACTGGACACCACCAAATTAGGCCTGAATAAAGACTGAGAGTGGTTGGGTCATTACAAAACCTAAACCTAATTTCCACCATACTAATTTCCCCCTACTGTTACTCACACCTTCTTGTCAACTATTTGAAATGGGTCACTCTCATTACCACTACAAAAGTTTTTTCCTCTCTGGGTACTCTACTGTTAATTGAATTGTCTTGATAGACTGACCTCCCACTTGGTAAGGCAACTCCCTCTTTTCATGTGCTGTGTATTTATACCTGCTACTGTATTTTCCACTCCATGCATCTGATGAAGTGGGTTCTAGCCCCCGAAAGCTTATGCCCAAATAAATTTGTTAGTCTCTAAGGTGCCACAAGGACTCCTTATTGTTTTTGCTCCTCTCTTTGTTCAGCAAACCTGAGACTGCTAATTAGAGGTACTAATTAGTACCTCTAATTAGACACACACAATCAGTTGTCCTTTTATCTCTTTCTACCTAAGATGCAATGGAGAAAAGTTTTCGATTTTCTGTTATACACCAGAAGACTTGTTGGCAGGTACCGGAATGTCTCATACCAATGATAGTATAATTCATCTCTCAGGATCAAAGCATGATGAGGTCTCTGTCTCTAGACAGCTCAAGATTCCTGTCAGGTTTCTTGCCAGATTGGTTATAGTTACACATTTACTTACTGCAGTCACAGTAAAAGATGTATGTGCACTTTTCTCTCACCTTCTACTCACAGTAATTGATGTATGTACACTTTTTCTCTTATATCTTTTACTGTAAGTAGAAGGTACCTGCATTTTCCTCTTATCTTGTGCTGTATTTACACATCCTAACGCAGGGCCTGATCCAAAGCCCACTGAAGACCATGAAAAGACTCTAATTGACTTCAGCTGACATTGGGTCAAGCCCTCAATGATAGCTAAATATTCTGTGATGAGAGAGAGACTGAGCTGAATTCATTTGTCCACATTCCAGTTATTTTCTTTGTCTCACCTCTGGTAACATTTTCTTCTTCCAGCCACATCTTCATGCCTTGAGTCACACTGGCCCCTGTGCATACAGTGACCTCCTAATGATAAATTACATTAGCCAGATTTGAGGCACATGTTCTGGCACTGGTATTGGCAGAAGTAGATTGTTCAGCATGGTAAGTTAATGTGTATGGGATCATATGTACCGACTTCCCCTCTGCCCGGTGGGTTCTTGACACCCTTTCTGCCCCTGGCCCGCCCCCTGCACCATCCTCTCCCTGCCCTCATTCCACCCCTTCCCCAAAGTCCCCACACCCTTCCCGCCCCCATTCTGCCCTTTCCTCCAAGTCCCCTCCCCTGCCCTGCCTCTTCTCCGCCTCCTCCTCTGAGCACACTGAGTCCCTGCACCTTCCCCTCCATCCCGGAAACTCCTAAGCACCTCCAAACAGCTGTTAGGTGCTGGGAAGCGCTGGCAGGGCAGGGGAGGAGTGGGAACGCAGTGCGTTCAGTGGGGGAGAAGGAAGTGAGGAGTGGGGAGCTTGGCTGCCGGTGGGTGCAGAGGACCCGTTAATTTTTCCTGTGCGTGCTCCAGCCCTGGAGCACCCATGGAGTTGGCGACTATGTATCGGATGGAAAAGCCATGCTTTATTTTCAGTAGCTTCCTAAGGATTGAGCGCAGAACAGCAAAATCCTTAGAAGTAATCAAGGTTTTGTAAATTTTCCACTCAGGAAAGCCAAGGATTTGGAGAGAGAGACAGACAGAGAGAATATTAAATCTGATCCTCTTCTGTTGTCTGACCCAGTCAATCAAAAGAGTCTGTCCTTACTTCTGTGAAAGGAAGGTCAAACAAAAGGAAGTACAGATGAATGATTGATGGTCATGACTGGGAATTAGAAGATCAGCACGCTAGACCTCACTTTGACAGACTTACTGTCTCACCTTTGGAAAGTTACTTAACCTCTTTGCCTCAGTTTCCCTGTATATTGCTATTCATATTACTTTAGTGCCTAAAATAGGACCTAACCAAGATCAAGTGACCACGGAACTCTTAATAGTCAATTTTGGACTTAACTGTCTACAGTAATATTGTATCATCTGCAAATTTTGCCACTTCACCGTTTACCCATTTAACAGATGTTGAAATAGTTCAGAGAGGACTGTTTGGGTTAGCAATTCCTTCTGCCCTTGTTAGTACATCACAAGACATCAAACCACGTGCTGTCATGGTATCCCTATCATTCAGAGCCTCCCAAAGTATTAAAAACACTGTCTGTTACTTGTGAGTGCAAGAGACACTATCATGCCAAGTAAGAAGAAAAGGAACAATTCCCCTTCCAGAAATTTAACATCTTTGGGTGGGGGAGGGAGAGGGGAACCAAAGACCCCCACCACACTAGCGTTTAACTTCAGCAAGGAGACCTATACAAAAATCAGGAGGCTAGTCAAACAAACATTAAAAAAGGAACAGTCCCAAGAATTAAATGCTTACAAGCTTCATGGAAACTTTTTTTAAGCACCATAAGAGAGGCTCAAATCGTATGTATACCCTTCAATAACAAAAAAATAAGAGGAGAAAAAAAGAGACGGTGAGAGACAAAGAAAACCTTTTAAAAATTGAAAGGCAAATCCCACTGAGGGCCAAGGGCAGCAGGGCCATCCATTTGTGTGCCACAAATGTTATTTATTTAGCACCAACAATGGGCTCGATGCTGTACAGCTGGCAAAATAAAGAGTCCCTGCCCCAAAAGCAGACAGCGTCATAGGATCCATCCATGGCCCCTTCACCCTGCTCTGGTGGCAAACGCTCAGGCAGATCCCCACACCAGGAAGTTCTCCTGGAGTTGGTGGGGCATGGGGACATGCTGACTGGTAGGTGTGGCCAGAGGGTACTGCACTCTGGCTATTATGGGCCAGCAGAGCCAAGCCTACGGGAGCATTTAAGGCTGCTGTAACTCACAGCCTCCCCTCTTCACTATTTCTTCTGTGTAGTCAGTTTCCTTTTTGCCTTGTGTGGCTCTTCCACATAGCAACCAGGGATAGAAATAGGGTGACCAGATAGCAAGTGTGAAAAATCAGGACAAGGGGTGGGAGGTAATAGGAGCCCATTTAAAAAAAAAGCCCCAAATATCGGGACTGTGCCTATAAAATCGGGACATCTGCTCACCCTAGATAGAAACACATGTTAAAATTAGATAAATGATGATAGTTAAACTACCAACATTGGCAGGAAGACTCAGGGACAAGTGTAAGATGTGAAACTACTAGCACATTTTTTAGATGGAATAAATTTAGAGTTGGTCTCCCTTTAACAGATTTAAGTTAAGTGTGGAAAAAAATAAAAAATGTTCCATCCTTTTAATAGCATCAGTTCAGTGCGGTTCGAGTCCTTGCCCAGAAAATTAAGGATTATTGAGTAGAATCTGATTGTATTATACAGTAGCTGCTTTTATATGTAAAAGTGTCTCCGCCTGCTTAACACAACAGCAGTTTTGTTCCAATAGCAATGGCAGTGCATTGTTTAGCAAGTCACTCCCTGGGTTAATTGGATTGAAGGTGCATACAAGAAATGTAAATGATGACACAGACTCAGTCACATTGCAGAATGTGAGATGCAAATAGCATATCTGTTAAAATGCTGTCAAAAACATGTAGCAAAAATAAATTACACAAGATGCAACCGTAAGAGTTGCATGAAGTGCTCTGCACGTGTAAAGGTAGCAGCTTGCCAGCTGTTTTCAACGTCTGCACAGCCATCGACAGCTGCCAAGTGGAACAGGTATTTTTTAAATCTTTTTTCTAAAAATACATGGGGAAAATACTTTTTTTCCCCAGCACACACAAAAAATATGCTGATTTTTAGTCCTGTTTCAGGAAAGCACATGTTTAAAGTTAACCAAGTGCTTAGCACTGTACCAAATCTGACTAAGGTAATTCCAGAGGCCCCCCTTGCCACAGCATCCCCCATTGTCACTTCATGATCTTTAATATGTTTATCCTCACAACAGCTCCGAAAGGCAAGACAGTGCTATTATCCCCATCACACAGGAAGTCTGTGGCAAAACAGGGAGTCTAATCCAGGTCCCAGACTAGTGTCCTAACCACCAGCCCATTTTTCCTCTCTATATACAGATACTTTCCTTGATTAGGGGTGTGACTGGGATCCCACGGGAGCCACACTGACATTACTTAATTTGGGCAAACTGCAAAGAATGGGGCAGACAATCCCCAAAGCTGGTGGCCTTTCCAATACTTAGAGCCACCAAGCGAGCCTCAAAATAACTTCTACAATACGTTACTGGTTACCCAGAATCCAAAAAAAGTTCCTTAAAGCAACCCACCCTTAGGCCTCCACTCAGACTCAGATATGATGAGGATTACTGGAAATCTTATTCATCATATAAGAAAATTCTACCAATCCCAAAGGATCGGACACATGACCTCCCAGGTTAATGACTATTACAGATCTTACCCAAATACATGCTTACAGCCAATTCTTATTAACTATACTAAAAATTATCTTGATCATGCAGTCCTGGGTGAACAATAGGTTTTCTATTTCCCAATCATCACCAGTCATTTTACCACAAATTTTAAAAGAGACATATAGATAATGACATTATTTCACCCAAGATTCATCTAAATGTTAATATTCCCTTTTGGTCTCTGAATCAGTTGCTAAAATAATAGATAGGAACTGTCTGTTTACATGGCTAACATCTAACTTACTTTATAAGTTAACACATAAAATTAGTATCACCTCTAATTTTCTAACAATACAGGTTTGCATTTCAAGGTTCTAGCCTGTCTAACATGGAATGGCCCTGATTACCCTTTACATACTTTTCTAACATGTCTCTAAAGGTTGAATCTGGGTCAATTAGCCTGTGAGCTGCTTAAGCTTTTCTGGCCATGTGTCACAAGGGAGTTCTTACTTCTTCCCACCTGCTACACCTGATTTGTCTGCTTCATCCACCTGTTGTGCCTCTTCATAAAGACAGATTGTAATGTGCCCTTTCTGTGATTGGTTTGTGAAGCACTAAGGGCGATGGGGCCCCAATTCTTGACTGGGCCCCCTTAGTGCTACCATTAAAAATAATAATAGTGTTTTAGAACAAAAAACATCTAATGGTTGTAGAGTGCAGGGGAAGGAAGGTAGAATCAGCAGCAGACTTCCTCCTCTGCTGGCATTGCTCTATTCCTTTGTGGTATGAAAATCGCAAGTACAAGATATCTAAAGTATCATTGAATATGATGAAGTATTTGAAAAACAATTAGAGCTTGTTGGAAAGAACGACGCTATGCAAAGCTATTAAATTTGCTCTGCGATGCCTTCTCCCATAAGTATCCATATACCAATACGAGCCGGTCACCAGCAGGGCATGTGCAAATATCGCTCTATTTCATTGTGTTTACATGGGAGCTAATTGAATACAATGGAACTGCTGGTATGAAATAACTATCTCCTCTGGGTGGAGCTGACCGGAAGATGTGCTGCGACTCCCACTCTGAGGAGTGGATTTCATCACTAAGTGCCCTTGTTCCCCAGCAAAAATGACAAAACAATGATGCTTTATTGTCCCTAAAGGGCCTGATCCAATGAACATCTCCTTCAATATGCATCATAATAATCATACTCTGCTCTCATGCAGCACTTTTCATCTGTAGCTCACAAAGTAAGTCAGTATTGTTATCCCTGTTTCCAGATAGGTTGACTTAACCTATTTATTGATTTAGTTGGGGATTGGCTCTGCTTTGAGCAAGGAGTTGGACTAGATGACCTCCTGAGATCTCATCCAACTCTGATATTCTATGATTCTATGAACCAAGGTCACCCAGCAAGCTAGTAGCAGAACACGGAATAGATCGCTGATCTCTTAAGGCCCAGGCCAGTGTGCTATCCGCTAGGCAAGACAGCTTCTATCTGCGGATAGCCCTCTACCTATCAATGGCTTCTGTGGAAGCTGAGGCTGCTCTGAACTTGAATCGCTACAGGATAGTGAGCTCTTTTGGGCAGGGACCATTTTTGTGTGTTTGTACAGAGCCTGGCACAGCAGGGTCCCAGCCAATGACTAGAACTCCTACGTGCTATGGTAATATAAATAACAAGACCACTTGACTGCGTCTGGTAAATTCATTTCTGGTTGATGGCATTAAGTAGTTTGAATAATTAATGTGATAATTTATCTCAAGCTGCCAAATAAACGTTGCCTTCTACTTGGGGGACGGTAGGGAAAAATACTTTGGGGGCATTTTCCCGAATTTCTTTAATGTCAAGATGGGACTTAAAATAGGTGTGTGTCTAACCTCTAATGCAGGGGTTGGCAACCCAGAAAATGCATGCCAAAGGCGGCACGTGAGCCGATTTTTACTGGCACACTGCTGCCAGCCGGAGTCCCAGCCGCCGCCCCCGCTCAGCCTGCTGACAGCCTGGGTGAATGGAACCGCAGGCCGGCAGTGGGCTGAGTGGGGCCGGCAGCTGGGACCCCGACTGGCAGGAGCCGGCGGACAGAACCCCAAGCGGTCTGGGGTTCTGACCACAGGTGGAGTGTATTAAATTTCTCCCCGTAGAAATGTGCTACTTGCAGAGCACCAGGCCTGGCAGCCGTAAGTAGTACACCATATCTAGCACGTTCCTATGGGGAGAAATTTAATACACTATACCCGGGTAGGGAAGGCTGTGCCTCCCCAAACAGCCCACCCCCATCCGCCACCTCCCACTTCCTGCCCCCTAACTGCTCCCCTCAGAACCCTTCATCCATCCAACCCCCGCTCCCCAACCACTTACCATGCCTCTCAGAGCAGCAGGACTGGCAGCCACGCCGCCCGGACGGAGATAGCCACACCACCACGCTGCCCGGCAGGAGCTCGCAGCCCCGCCACCCAGAGCGCTGGCGGCACGGCGAGCTGAAGCTGCGGGAGAGAGGGGACAGCGGGGGAGGGGCCGGGGCCTAGCCTCCCTGGCCAATTACTCAAGGGTCAGGCAGGACATTCCCATGGGCCGGATGTGGCCCGCAGGCTGTAGTTTGCTCACCTCTCCCTGCTCTAACTGGAGGGGAGGAGAGGTTAATCCAAGTTACGCAACTGCAGCTATGTGAATTACATAGCTGAAGTCGATGTCCTTAGATCTACTCACAGCAGGGTCTTCGCTGCAGTAAGTCAACGACTGATGCTCTCCCATCGACTCTGCCTGTGCCTGTCACTCGGGTGGAGTACCACAGTTGACAGGAGAGTGCTCGGCGGTCGATTTAGACGCGATAAATCGACTCCTGCTGGATTGATCACTACCTATCAATCCAGCGGGTGATGTAGACAAGCTCAACACACATTGCATGTTGGCAAGAGTGCATTAGAGTGCAACAAATTCTGGCCCAGGTGGGACTTCATGGTGGTTCTGCACACTTGGGCTACTCAGTTCTTCACAGTCACACCTCCCCTTCCATTACTCGGGGTGGGCTAGTGGCTCATGCACTGGTCCTGGCCTCAGGAGACTTGGTTTCTATTCCCAGCTGTGTCACTGGCCTTGGGTTGGGCAAGTCACTTCGTTCCTCAGTTTCCCCTTCTATAAAATGGGGTTCATGTTCCTGGCCTCCTCTATAAAGCACAGAGAGATCCACTAATAAAAAGTACTATACAAGAGTTAGGTGGTATTATTATGAATCAAGTTTCCACTTGGCATCTGACACTAGCAGCTTCCAAGAAATAACTGGAAAAACATGCCGTGAATTTCTAACAAACTATGTTAGAAATAAATCATATCAAGGAATATCTGAGAGCTTCTCTGCACGGTGCATCAATTCGCCCCACAGGGTTGGACACTGTAAAGAGATCTCAAGTGGTGCGCTGTAGCTGCCCGTGTATGCCCTGCTGATGTGCTCTAAAAAGTACCTAGTGCCCGTTAACATAGCACTGTCTCAAACGTGCACCAAGTACCACTCAGTGAGCAACAGCAGGGCCTACAGGTGGCAGTTGAAGCACAACACTTCAGAGCACTCTACAATTTCCACCCTCTGGCGTGCTTTGCCACACGGTGCATTGCCAAGCTCTAGGTCTGTCGAATGCTCTTGGCCACTTAGACATGGTGACTTCTGCATCCTGCGCTGCCCCTGTCTTGCCAACCTTCTGGCCTTCACCTGGATCCTTCAAACACTTACTGCCAGGGCAACACCTGTTACTGTGAATAGCTACATTGAACTACATGGCAGCAAGACTAAGACAAGTACTAAATATTGGCTGGATTAAATGCAAAAGCAGCCACTAGTATCAATGAAGCTCTTTGTAGAGCCTATGAAACTGCCTGTAGAACAGGGCACGTTAATGTGGATTATTTTTCTCTAAATGGCTGTTTTCAATATCATGTGAAACAGGGTAGAAATGGGGAAGAAAAAGGAGTAATTACGATATCTGGACGTATAGGTCAGATCCTCGCTCGGTCTAAGCTGAAGTCAATGGATCGCTACCAAGTTACACCAGCTGGGAATCTAACACATGGTTATCTAGTCGGAGGGATCACCAGGGCTGTATTTGCAATGCTCTTTTGATACATACTCCCCCCCACACACATACACACTCTACTATATCACCATCTTCCCAGGATCCTTTCTTTGCCTCTCTGCAGGATGACAAGACCTTGTCCCATTGCTGCTCATTTGCTCTCTGCCTGTGCAAACTTCTCTTAGCCCTGGGCACCTCTTGCTGCTTCAAAGCCACTACTAGTCTCCTCTGTGTATTCCCAAATGCATCCCTCTCTCATAGTAAACAGTATCTTATGAAAACCATTGCTTTGAAATTCAGTAAAAAATTATTTTTAAATAAAAACCGTCAGGAAGATCATAAATGTCTCTTTCAGCTACATTTATCTGGATTAACTGAGCAAAATCCTCCAACCCATCCGTGCCTCTTTTAAAGACAAAAATAAAAGAAACCCTTACAGCATTTTCCTGGGGTTCTTTCCCTCTGCTCCCTGCTGGAGGTGACTTGGAAAATTCCCTTACTTTATGATATAATTTTTTTAACAACAGCACAGGTAATAGGAATTTTTGCGAAGGAGAAACATCACCAGCCATATTCTGATCGATTCA
The DNA here is from genome assembly GCF_003597395.2 of Chelonoidis abingdonii. NCBI lineage: Eukaryota > Metazoa > Chordata > Testudines > Testudinidae > Chelonoidis > Chelonoidis abingdonii. The sequence continues at coordinate 295,282,494 of NC_133770.1, forward strand.
CCCCACACTACCTGTGCCATCCCGATACAAATCCTGTGAAGAGAGCAGGAACTCACCTTGAGCATGAAAATCATTTCTGCTCTTTCTTTTCAACGTCTTAGTCAAATTCTTAAAGCCTCAATTTTCTCTGGACATCTATGATCCCAGTTCCATGCCCTCCCCACACACACATTGTGAGCAGTTTTTTTCTGAATGTTTCTTAAAGAAAAAAAAATTCACCTAACCGGCCAATGAAAAGATTCAAAAGCTGGAAGCAGATGATTCAACAGGGAAAAGTAATAAAGATGGCTTTGTGGTATTGGCACGCAGGACAGCTGGATTCAAGTCCCAGCTCTGCCACACATTTCCTGTATGATCTTGGCAGAGTCACTCAATGCTTCTGTTTCCCACCTGTGAAGTGGAGATAACAACGCTTCCTTTGTCTGTCCTCTCTAGTTAGATTGTAAATTCTTCAGAACAGTGACCGAGTCTTACTTTGTAGAACACCTACCACAGTGGGGCTCTTGTCTTGTCTGAGACCTCCGGGTGGTACTATAATATAAATAGTGATAAGATAACAACACTAACCACCTTAGCAGGTTCAAGAAGAGTAAACAAAGGAAAGGATATTGGCTTGGATGGCAAGAGTAGCTCAGGGTAAACATGGTTTCAGATGAGAGTCTGTTGATTATTGTTTGCTTGGATGGAGCCGGTCGCCAGATTCCTAGCCACCACTTCTCCATCCTCTAGATCAGCGATTCTCAATCAGGGGTCCACAAGCAGGTTTCAGGGGCTGCGCCAACATGAACCAGAGAGCAGGGCTGGTTTAGAGTCACTGGGGCCCAGGGAAGAAAGCCGAAGCCCAAGCAACTTATCTTCACAGGGACCCCTGTGGAGGGCCATGGGCAAGTGCCCTGCCTGCTACTCCCTAATGCCAGCTCTGGATTTTCATCTGCTGGATATGCAGAAAAACAGTTGTTGTGGCACAGGTGGATCATGGAGTTTTTATAGCATGGGGGGGTGGGGAGCGGAGAGACTGAGAAAGAAAAAGGTTGAGAGCCCCTGCCCTAGATCAGTGGTTCTCAACCTTTTCAGACTACCGTACCCTTTTCAGGAGTCGGATTTGGTTTGTGTACCCCCAAGTTACATCTCACTTAAAAACTCAGGCTTCTGCTTCAGCTCCAGGGTGTGGGGCTCAGGCTTCGGCTTTCTGCCCTGGGCCCCAGTGAGTCTAACCCTGGCCCTGGAGACCCCATTAAAACAAACTTGCCCACAGTTTGAGAACCGCTGATCTAGCATATGGAACAGTAGAGACAAGTCATTGTATGAATTTTTAGCATGTGCAGACTTCGCTAGTGCTTTTTATGCAGCCTGTTGTAAAACTAGGCAAATATCTAGATGGGTTGAGATACCCCCTGTAAGACCTCCTCATACCACCACAGGGACACATACCCCAGGTTGAGAAGCCCTCTTCTAGGTCACATTGGCAGGGTGCTGGGTATTGCCTTTGTCTGGGGCATTGAACTAGGAGCAATTTTCGCTTTCCTGTATCAACCGTAGTTCGTGCCCCTCTCCCTTTCTTTCCCCATCTGATTAGATCAGAACTTATCTTCTAGTTCACAGAGACCTCACCTCAGCCGTCCATTCTTGTGTCACTTCCAGGCCCAAAGAGGTTCAGCCATTTACACAAATACACAGCAGCGCTGTGTCAGAGCCGAAAACAGTGCCCAGGTCTCCAGATGTCCTCCAGTGTTATTCTTTGGCCTTGAGAGCCTCCCTGAGACACCTGTTCTTACCCTCAGGTACAGCTTCCCGTACACAAATAATTGACCTTCAAGAACACCGTCATTTATTAGCTAGCATGTCCCGGAGCTCCCTTTAGAAGATCAAAATTCTGCAAGGCGTTTGTTTGGCTGTTTTCCCACAATTCAAAGCATTTAATATCTAGTGCAATCTTAAATAATTCATTAGCAACTCAATCTGCCTAGGACCTCTGTTGAAAATGCTGATAAATGAGGTTAAATGGGATTCCTGCTGTTTTCTTGTGCAGTTGTTGGTTTAAACTATGACAAATATATGGCTTACCAGTGATGCAAATACCAGGAAGGAACGAATGCCATTTTTGTCAATGAAATAAATGCGACGCTTTTTCCTCTTTAAAAAAATAAAGATGACTCCTCCCTACTTCACCCTGGGTGCTTCTAAAAGTCAGGGCTCCACTGAGTTGTACCCAATGAATTTGAACTAGGGATTCATCTCTAAAGGCTATGCTGGAAGGAGCAGCTCAATGGCTTCTAATGCTCAGCATTGGCTCGTGCTGACCTGCTGTGATAACCAGTGTATAGTGAATATGTGGTGTTGTGTCCGTGTGGTGGCTAATGAATGGAAGTTATTTGGTATCCACTATGCAAAACAGGTCCACTTCCTAGTTCCCAGCCACCCACCACACACCACGATCACCATCACAACTGGAGCTTAGTCTTTTAGATGGTCAGCTCTTTCAGGCCCTGTGCTGTCATTCACCACGTTTGTACAGTGCCTCTCTGTGACACTTTCTGGGGTACCCCGGGTTATGAGGTACCCTGCAAACACCCACCCTTAGCTTGAGGGAGCCTGGTCTGCACTTTCTGTGGCTCAGTTCTCAACCTTACCAGACTCTGGCAACACTACCATGCCCCTCCAGGCCTAAGCACCCCCTGCACTCTCTTTGCAGGTTAAAGATACGCACACTCCAGCCCCCGAGCCCTCCAAGCGTCTCCCTGGAGTAGGGTGACCAGATGTCCTGATTTTATAGGTACAGTCCCGATTTTTGGGTCTTTCTTATATAGGCTCCTATTACCCCCCACCCCATCCCGATTTTTCACATTTGCTGTCTTGTCACCCTACCCTGCAGCATCCAAACCATGTGCCTCTGGACAACCACAGAATTCACAGATCTGTTGCTCCCAAAGGAAAAGTGCACCCCAGCTTACCAGTTACACCCAGAATCACCGCTCCACTCAACACACAGCTCAATACCAGAGCCAGGGGGTCAAGCCGGAGTCTGCAGTCAGAGGCCAGAGCCAAAGGTCAAAACTGGAGGTCAGAAACTGGAGTGAGCAGGGGATCAGGCAAGGAAGGGCTAAAGGCAGGGATGGAACAGACAGGGCCGGCTCCAGGGTTTTTCCCGCCCCAAGCAGCAGAGAAAAAAAAAAAGCTGCGATCGGAGGCACTTCGGCGACAGCTCCACCGCGCCTCTTTCTTCTTTGGCGGTACTTCGGCGTCAGGTCCTTCCCTCCGAGAGGGACCAAGGGATCCGCCGCCGAAGAGCCGGACATGCCGCCCCTTCCCTTTGGCCACCCCAAGCAGCTGCTTGCTGCTCTGGTGCCTGGAGCTGGCCCTGGGGACAGAGGCAAGACTGGGAGCAAAGCAGGAGTTGCAGGAACCAGGTAACACAGGAGCAGGCACAGTGATGGGCATGAGCATTGAGATGCCAGGAAGCCACTGCTGTTACTGGCTTAAGAGCCAGCCTGCTGGCCTCTACAGCCAGTCAGGTTGCATGGCTAATCAGGCAGCTGCTGTAGCAATGAGGCTGCTTGGAGACTAGCTCTGCTGTGGGCCCTGATTCCTGACACTTCCCACCCTGTTCCTGACCTGTCAGATAAAAAGTTTTGGCCTACTTCTATGGCATCTTCCACCAGCACCAACAGCGAATGGTTGAAACCCCCTCTCCCAGCTGTGACTAGAAAGGTATTAACAGAGATGTATGTTTTATACTCAAATTACACTTCAGATCATCCAGACTTCATTGTGGCAGGACGATGAGTCACAGGCACGGCACCTCCTGCTGGTCATCCTGGGAATTAGCTCTTCCAGCCCGTAGCGCCCTCTGCAGGCCGGTGTCTCACCTGCCACTGGCCCTCATGTCCCTCCCAGATCTCGGTGCCCTTTATTTCAGTGTTCTGCCCCCCATGGTAACCCACAATCTGGGTCTCCCCACCCCAGGGAACACCCAACCCTTTATCCCCACCTTGCCTCAGTGGCTACTGCCAGTCACCATCTAGCCCCCACTCCCTGGGGCAGACTGCAGTCTGTAAATCACTCATCATCAGCAAAGGGGGTTGGACCAGCTGCCTCTGCATATCTGTGGGCTGCCTATCTGTGGGCTGTCCCTCTGCAGCCCTAGTACCTATATGGCCCTTTTTTTACAGGACCTGCAGCCTGGGGGTTTTCCTGGCTGGAGCTCCCCAGCTCCTGTCATAAATAGATAGCTAAGGGTTAATGTTTCTTTTACCTGTAAAGGGTTAACAAAGGGAACCAAACACCTGACCAGAGGACCAATCAGGAAACTGGATTTTTCAAAGTCAGAGTGCACAGGCTCCTGGATTTGTTGCCGGCTGCAGACTGTTCCAGTGGTGTGGTTGAGAGGTCAACCTCTTCCATGCCACCGTCTTTTTTTCCCGTCGTAGTAGACACCGTCAGGCCACTCAGCGTCACTCTCCCCTGGACTGTAACTTGACAAACCTGTAAGTCCTTGGAATAAAAGGGCTTGAGAGATTAACATGGTACACTTGGTTTAGTGAGAATTGGGAAAGGCTATGAGGTAGTTACAGCTCCCAGGCGCTCTTGACCGTGAAAGGCCCCTTCCCATGATGCCCTCCATCTTATGGCCTGTTGCGCCTTCAAAACCATACCTGTCTCCTCTCTTGAAGGAACGGTCTCTGGTATGTTTATCATACCAGGCCCTTTCCGCTTTTCTGAAGTATCCTTTAGGTTTCTCTAGCAAGGGCTAAAGATGTTGGAGGGTGCTTTTGTAGGTGTGCTTACAAAGTCCAGAATTTAGGTTCCTGGAGAGGGTGATAACCCCTCCCATTGTTGCTTCACCAACTGTAATCGCCCTTAACCTCGTGGCCATACACAAGTTCAAATGGTGAAACCCTAAACTGGGATGTGGTACAGCCCTGTAAGCAAAGAGCAACTGCTGGCAACACTAGTTCCCAGTCATTGGAGTATTAATTCACCAAGATTCACAGGATCATGGCCCCCAAGTTCCATTAAACCTTTCCACTAGGCAATTGGTTTGATGGTGGTAACGGGTGGCAACCAAAGTGATTCCACCCATGAGTTCCCAGAAAGTTTCACAGGTCTTTCATGGTGCCCTGCAGGAAATTGATCCTTAATCCGTAGGATATCGGAGGGCGAACCTACTCTCTGGCAAAAAATGTCTGTTAGGGCCTGCACACTGTCTATGTAGCCCTGGGATTGCCTAAGAGGTACTGCTCCGGCCATCGGGTGTGCAAAGTCCACGAAAGTCAGTACGTACTGCTTTCCATCTGGGCGCGCTTTCTGGGGAAAGGACCTAAGTAAATCACAGCTCTCGCTGAAATGGGACCATCAATTATGGGGAGTGCTGGAGAGGGGCCTTGACCAGATCTTGGGGCTTTCCCACTCTTTGGCACACCTACACAAGACGGACAACTGGGGCAACTACTTATCTCTGCCCATTCCCCTCCCAGTGGAAGGACTTCCCCAATCTGTCTTTGGTTCTGTTCACCCCAGCATGGCCACTGGGTTGATCTATGGCTAAGTTATAAGAGCTTCCCCCTAGGATCACTTAGTTTTTGGAACCTCTGGACCAACCGTTTTTGGTGGTGCATTCTTCCTGAGTGTCCTACCAGAAAAGATATTTTCCTTGTATAAAAAGTCCTGGTTCTATAACAAACCGTGATCGGTTAGAAAAGCTGAGAGCGGTGGGTTGCTCCGTGCCGCCACCAAGCTTTCTGAAGAGGTGTCATCTGCTTCCTGCTCAGTCTGGAACTTGTTCCCTTGAGGCTGGGGATACCAGTTCTTCCACCAGACCTGGATCTGGGCTTGGTCTCTCTGGAACCGATGGAGTGAGATGGGGTTGTTTCCGTTGTGGTGAACCGCTCTCCGCTGGTGCACCTGGGGATATTTCAGGCTTTGGCTGAGCTCTCTCGGTATGGTCGTGTCTGTTGCATTCTGCAAGTTCAGGCTCGCTGGCCCCTCTGGCTTGTGGGTGTGAAGATTGGTGGTTGCAATTGCTGGTGCTGGTGCTGGTTGCTGTGCCAGTTCCGGGCCTGGGACTGGAGGTGCTGTGGCTGGTTCAGCGTTGGGATATGGGATCCAGATCACTACCACAACTGTCTGGTCTCTGGTAAAACAGATGGTTCCCTGTGGACGGCTCAGGAACAGGAAGTGGTCGTGGCAAGCTTATGCCTGGCGTTGGGCTGTGTGTAACCTATTCTGACTCTCTTGGCCCGACCCGCTTCAACCTTGGTTGGCCAAGTCTTCCCCCAGTAGCATGGGGACGGAATAATTGTCATAAGACAGCAAAAGTCCACATTCCTGACCAGCCTTGTACTGGACAGTTGCATTCAGCTGTACAGCAAGTCCACAGCTTGCTTGAGACATGAAGGGGTAAATGGTCCACCTTGTTTGGCTTTGGGTTGCTGAGTTTTGGATCCACAAAGGATTGGTGGATACTGACCACTTGACCTCCCATGTCTATACCACGCCTGGGTAATTCCTTCTTCTTCACCCACTCTCACATTTCCCTTTGCTCTAAGGGATTTGAGAGGTATTCCGGGCCTGGGGATCTTTGTGTGAGGGTGGTGTTAATGATCTTGCTATCCTTGGGTTGGAGGTCTTTGGGCAGTTGTGCCTTTATAGCCCGTCCCAGTTTCATTACATATAGTCAACTCCTAGCCAACTGTGTCGATGGCTTGAGCGAAGTGTATCTTGGGTTAGCGACTGGTGAGGAGAAGGATAGAGGAATGTTCTGTGGCTATTCTATAGGGTATGTAGGTGGGGGTTTGGGTTGCCCTCTGTTGTAGAGTTTATTGTCAGTGTAGCCCCTGGGTTTTTCATTCCCCTTTACAGCAGCTTTTCTTCTTTCTGCCACTTCCATCCATTTGCTCCATCTGCCCACTCGATCGTTGAAGGATATTTTGGGTTTTCCATCATGATTCATCAATAGTTATTTGGACGTGTTTATGTCTGCAAGGACACCACCATCCAAGAACTGCCTCTGCCCATTGTATGTAGGGAGGCTGCAGTTCATCAATGGATTTGAAACATTGGTTCCTGATCACGATCAAGGCCTGTATAATTCTTTCCAACTAGTAGGCATGTCTTTAGGGAATGACGCATCTGGTTTCCACTTTGAGTTCTGAAAACGCCGACAGGCATGACCCGGGGTTATGCCCATTCGTATCTGGCCTTGGTTTGAACAGCTATAATCGTTCATTTTGGTCCTTTGGCATTTCAGCCGCCACTTCTGCTAAGGGTCCACTGAGGGTGTGACCCTCAGCTCTAGCATGTACTGGTCTTTCGGGGATGCTGTATACCCAGTGCAGGCTCTTTCAAAATTTTCTAAGAGAGTCTCAGTGTCAACCCTGCCTTGTAGTTTGGGAAATTTCTTGTGCGGTGGAAGAAGTATTCGGCGAAGGGTTAAGGATTGGCTGGAGCAATTTTGCCTAGCCTGCGCTAACTCCAGTTCATGCTTTCTTTTGTTTGTCCTACTCTACCACTTTTCTTTGTTGTTTTTCATTTCTTCGTCGGTAGGCCACCTCTTCTTCTTGTAGTTTTCTTTCGTGAGCGGCATTTTTGGCTTCTTGATCTCTCTTTATGGGCTGCCTTATTGGCTTCTTGTTCGGCCTTAAATCTGTCTCATCGTCTCCCTATGTTCATTTTCATTTCTATGGCTTGTAGCAGTGCTGCGTTCCCTTTTTCAGGCTTTCCTTGGAACTCATGGGTTCTGTTTTCTTGTGTTGGGGTGCCCTCTTCGTGGTTATATGTCTGAGCTGCTGGCTCTCTGTTGTCTCCTGGCAAACAGTGCCTAGCAACCGTGTCCTTTTCTTCTTCTGGCTACTTTGACATGCAAATTAACAAGTCAACCAGTTTATTTACCTTGTGTGTGTTGCTTGGGATACTTGACTCTCATGGGAGTGCTATTGTTTAGAAAAGACCCTTTAAGAAAGTACACCTTAATAGCTCCTTGCTGAAAATGCAAAGCCAAGCTGAGCAGAAGAGAAACAGAAAAAATTTCTCTCTGGCTCCTTTAAAACCAAACCCTTTCTCTCTGCTAAAAACCCCTAGCAGGGAAAAAGAAAAATAATATTCCTTACTGGCTTCTGGATTCTTACTTCCCACCGCTAGCCACTCATATCATAAGCCTCTTGCCAAATCTGGACTTAGCGTCCAAAATGTGGGTGCCTAGCATGAACCTCCAAGCTTAATTACCAGCTTGGATCTTATCTCGCTGCCACCAGACAGGAATTACAGCGCCTGCCTCGCTCTGGTCCCAAACTTTCCCTGAGGGACCCCGAGACCCAGAAGCCTCTGAGTCTTACAGGCAAGGGAAATAACCACTTCCCTTCCCCTCTCTCTCCCACCCAGACTTTCCTCTCTGGCTAACCTGATAGCATTGATACAATCTCTTTACATCACATACCAAGAAGCATGTCTCCTCTATTCCACACAGAGACAAACCCCAAATACAAGGAAACAGAAAAGATTTTATCTCTCCCCCCTCCTCCCACCACTTCCAATGGTGCTGCAGAGTTTCACCCTCCGTAGATCTAACACAAGAGAATTCCCTCGCTTTCGTTCCTTAGCCACCCAGAGAGAAAAACTCAAACAAGTCTTAAAAGAAAACTTTGTATAAAGAAGAAAGAAAAGACATAAGAATGTAATCTCTGCATCAAGTGACAATACAGGGCTATTCTCTATAAGAAAAATATGAATAAACAGTCTGATTCAAAAGATATCCAATTTGAAACATTCCAGCAAGCTACACACAATGTAATACAACCAAAACAGCAAAAAAGCCTATATTGTTTTTTCTACCTGTACTTACAATTTGGAAACAGAAGATTAGAAGATAGAAAGAACCTTCTCAATAGCTGAGAGACAGACAAAAACACTCAGACCCCAAAAAATTCCTCCGTCGGAGGATTGGCCGAAAGGTTTGGTGCTGGGGAAACGTGGGAGTTTCTGTTGAATTCTATCACAGATCATTTCCGGTGATGGCAGCTGGTCCCGCTATTGACCGTGGCTCTGTGGCCTTGAGCTGCTGTTGGGCCAGAGGCTGTAAGCTGAGGAGGGTCAGGACCCCGATGGGTCAGACAGTGTTACGGGCAGCAGGGAGGGTGAGGGAAGAGCACTGGGGTTTTGCCCAGGACACCCCCCTGGGGAGGCACTTCTGGAATAACTGGCCTGCAGGATGTTTCCCTCCATTCCCAAGAGTCT